>NW_021940813.1:14096834-14197004 GCF_001715985.3 Manacus vitellinus
AGCCTCTGGAAAAAAAAACAGTTTTCATTGAAAGGAATAAGGCTGTACCTTAAATTTAACCTTCTCATTAGAACCAGCTTCCTGATTGTGCCTTTGTGTGTGCTTTTTTGGGCATGTAATGCATTTATAACCAAACATGATTTGCCCTTAAATGAATGCAACAGGCTAAAATCACCAGTCACCAATGAGAATAATGTCTTACCTGACACTCCCGGGGATTGAGCTGGGTTCCAGTTTGCTTTGATTTACACATTAGAAGCCTGTGCAGCACCTATGCCTCTGTTTGTGTACTCTGTCACCCCACAAAAACTCCCAGCTCCAGTGAAGCTTGCCAAAACTGATGCTGAGATTTGGGACAAGACTGTTTCCTTCTCATCCTGATGAAGAACATATGTCCTTAAAACTGTCATGTTATTAGATAACTACAACAGTGCAATCTCAAAAGACAAAAGCATAGTCTTCAATTATTTCAGCACATGCCCCAGTGCCACTTTATATGTCTGGTGATATTTTAGGCAACCATATGAGACTAAATATGGCAATGGATCTGTGGGAGACTTGGACTTTTCTGGTAGGATGTAGAATAACACTGGGCATTTGATATAGCACCAGAAAGGAGGCAACTCAATCTCATACACAGAATAATGATAGGGTCACATTGCCTCTAGTTTTTGTTTCATAATGCAGCAGAAATTTTTACCAACATTTCTGCACAGCACAGGTAGAATTGCTCTTCTGCCAGAAGGATTTTAAAGTGATTTCTCACATGCCTTAAGCATTGGAATATATCACAGTCTAAGCATGATGAATCTCTGAATTCTTCCAGCCGAAGTTACTGCATTTTATTTTATTGAACCAAGGACAGATTGTTAGATTATGCTCTTGTACGTCCGGTGCAATGTCTCTCAGTAGCACACACCTCACTACAGTCAAGCCTTCCATGTCTTCTTGTAGTCTGGCCTTCTACTGGAGAAAGCTCTCTGTGACCTGCACCTTCTTCAAAAAAACCTCACATTGATTGAAGCGTGGGATTAGTGTAAAGGACACCTAGAGAAGAAAAGAAATGGGAAGGCAATTTACATTCTGTGATCTAAGAACAATTTTATATAAAATGCTTGAAATCCGCTGGAAGAGGAGAATCGGGCAATGATGAATCGAATGGGCTGATAAAAGCCTCACTGCTGGGTTAGCAAAGTCAGATGGGTGGGTCACAGCGTATGTGCAAACCTCTGAAGGAGAAGCTGGTCAGGAACAATTTATATCGATGTGAGAGTGAATATTTTAACTTCTTGGCTAAAGAACATCCTTTTGTAGAGTCTCACCCCTTTGGTTTTGCCCTAAGACTAATTGGAAGCACAGATATGTGTAAAATGATCAGTGAAAAATGATTTAGGAAGCTACTACTGCCTTATCATCAGTATGGTAAGAGTGGGAGTGATCTGAATGTGTGCTATCATATCATATTTGATATATTACCAAGCACTCTGTGAATGCACTGAGTGATGTATCTCACCTAACATATCTTTCCATGCTTATGGGTTTGAGGTGATTTCAGCTCTCCAGGTCATGGCTGAATGCAAGGCTGAGTTTCTTAGTTTTGAGCTTCTGCTACCTATGTAATTTTACCTCTTGAGTAGTGCAGAGATATCTTTATGCTCTGCCCCTATTTTCTATGTTGTCTGATGTCATGGAACTACTGGGGAAAAAAAATGAAACCAAGCTCAAATTACCAGGAGCTTGGGCTAATCAAATTCCAGGGAGACTTAGGGTTTATGACCTCTTCTGTTTTGTTCCTTTTTGTGGACTATCAACATACACATATAAATCTTAAATTTTGTGAACATAAACACATAAATGTTACATTTTCTTTGGTTGACTTTTAATGAAATCCATCACTATCCCATCGTGGAGAGCCAGCCATTTTAGTGAGTTCACTTGATGGCATATGACCATATGGAAGAATTGTTGCAGGGTTACAGATGTTGTCTAGCGTTCCAAAATCCAAGGGTGTCTTCTCTTGCACATGGACTGAAACAAGCTCTTTTAGGTGTTTGGGCAGAATAAAATGTTACAAAGTGAAGAATTTAATTGTCAGTGGGGTCATTTGGTGGAATACATTCTTGGCCTTTGATTTCAGTTCAGTGAGGACTTTTTGTTCTGTATACATAGAGTCTTGATCAGTCAAACCTGTATCTTTACAGGAACTCTGAGGCAGTAACATAACATAAATAAGTCTGAATTATAGAATAGCTTTTGGAAACCTAAATCTAATAAATCTTTTGAAGCACAATATGTATCTGAACATATGAAAAGTCTCCTAGAAATGCTTTGTTGGTCTGGGGTCAAGAGACTTGACCCCAAATCCATTGAAGTCAATAGGACTCTTTCCAACAGCCTCATTATAGCATTTTAACTCTAACTTTGGGTGGAAATAAAAGTGTACTCTAGTCTTGAGCAAAGGAATCACTGACTTACAGTACCAGGAAAAATTAGATGAAGTTCTCCCTTGTTTCAGAGCTTACTGGCAAGCAGTCTTGGACAGAAGACTTGTCGTGCTATTTTGCAATTAATTACTTATAGTCAGGGTTTATGTCACTGTGGTTTCAGCTCCCTTCAAAGACTTTTTATAGACATCCAATTAGTTGTTATACTTTTTCTTAGGAAAAACATCTGCATTTGCCGAGAATTCCTGAAGAGAATGTACCTGATAAATGTAAAATCATCAGTTCATCTTCTGTTAGCAGAAGTGCTTGGTAGATCAGTATACTAAAAGCAAGTTTGAACTTCCAGTATAAGCCACCTGTTTCAAAAACTCGTACTGAAAGGAAAGATTACGTTGTTTGTGTGTATACATCACATTACACATAAATCACAAATCTATTCAAGGTAGTGTAATTTAGACATATGTGAGGTGTTTAAAATGCTCATGGGTGTGGAAAGAAGAGCATGTAATGAGATGTGAGGATGATCATCTCACATTTCAGTTGCGTAAAACATTTTGAAATTGTCACAGATGAATATTCCTTCTTAGATACTGTGCTGTACTTACTCCAGAAGAGATCACAAAACCTAAATGTGGTATGTTTATGTCAGCTTTTGTGTGTATTCCTGTCATCTGTGCTAACACAGCATTTGCAAATCTCCCTCCAGTCTTGCACAGGACTTAAATAAGTTGTTAGGCACTGCTCAAATACACAACAGACTGGCCTCTTTCCCAAACCATCTGTCTAATATGTGGCTTATATTCATCCCATCTAACTTAAGGTACAAGGACCAATCTCCTCAGGCTTTTCTATCCAGTTTGGAAAGACTAGCAGAATAGAAGACAGAGAATTGTAACGACATTCAAAAACCTTCACTCCAGACAGTTTCCAGCGAATCAACAACTCTGTTGCTATGGGATGAGCATCTGATCCTGCCAAGCAGGTACAGGCTTTTCCTTAGAAAGTGGGTATGATGCTGGCAGGGCTGCTGCCTGCCTAACATGCCACTTCTGTGGTTTTTTTCAGCTGTACATATTTTATTCATTCAAATGTGGAATTAAATCAATGCAGAATTTTTTTTTCCCCATTAAATTAAGCTATTCATTTTTGCCCAAGTCTAGAGGAAGGCAGGAAAAGGCTGATTTGAAAATCTAGTGCCCTTGAGAAAGGAGATGAATAGGTATGTTACTGGTTTGGACAGATAGGGAAAGGATGGATTTCAGAGGGTGGAAAGGAGGTGGGAGATGACAAATGACAGGGAAGTAAAAAACCTCTGCAGCAGTTTTTTTTTGCCAACAAAGAACAAAAGTAGTCAGTAAGGTTTTGCACAGCACAAATCTGCAAGAGATAAGGTCAACAATAACACTGAGTGGCTCCAGAGGTTAAATATCAGTGCATTTTTTCCCCTCAGTTCATGAGCACAGTCCCCAAAGAAAAATCCCTTTATTTGAGTTGTGAATGAGTTTTTTCCCCAAGGATTTGAGTACAGCTTATATGAAAGGTTTGAAACACCACAAACCATGAAGTATGCAAAGAGAAGAAGAAACAAACAAAATCTTACTCTTTGCATGCCAAAGAGCCACTGTGTCTGCCACTGTTTTTCCAAGCAGTGCTGGGAGTGCACATCTTTTGAACTGTGTGGAGTCTTATGGGTGTCAGTAACTCTTGCACAGGCATGGAGTGTGCCACCCATCTGCACAGCAGATGTAAAGCCCTGAAGTATTTTCTGTAAACCAGGTTTCTGATATGTAGAGGCTGCAATGGCATTTAGTGTAATTGGAGTTGTAGTACTAAAATTGGTGTCCATCTTCCAATTTAAATAGTCAACGCAAAATAAATCTAAATTAAAAGCTAGATTTAATTTGAAAAAAAATCAAAGAAGGAAAAGTACTACATAACATTTTTCATTTGGTGATGCAAACCAAATTATGGTGTCAAAGCACATAATAAATTACCACAGATGACAGTTTCCTAGATGAAAATATCATTATAGCAGTTTTGACTAAATTTAGGGTCTTTTTCCTTAAAATGCTGCCTTAGCTACTGCTAAAGTAAACTAAAAGGCACCTGATACTCTCATTTCATTAGGTTAGCCAAAGAAAGCATGGGAGTGAAAATGAAACATAGCAAATCATAAATTGCAGATGAAACAGAGATGGCTAGAAGGGAACAGGTAAAATTTGAGGTCATTGATTTCTACATTCATAGTTTGGGCTTTGAAATGTTTATTTATTGGATTTTCTACTTGCTCCACAAAACAACACCACATTTTCATGCATCTTCTCCACACGTGCAACTGACAGAAAAAGAAACAAACAAATCTCCAACACTTTGAGGAGAATGCCTTGATTGAACCACAGTGTGGCAGGGGAGGCTGTAGAAAAGCACTCTGCTTATCAGAGGAAGGCTCTGCATCCATGCTCTCCCCCCACACCTGCCTCATATAATTATTTTTAAATTATTTTTCTTTCCATGCTAAGTCTTGTTTTCCATATGAGTGGCTGGTAGCACAGTGACACTCTTTATCCATGTGCTCAGTCATAAGGTATTCATGAGCAAAGAGCAGGCCTTTCTGCAGTTCCAAAGTGTGTGTTGCAGTTCATAGCAATTTATACCACAAACACACAACATTTCCCTGTTCTCTGTTCTCTCTTCTTTTTCCCAGAAGGTCTCCAGCCAGCTGGTGGGGAGTAGAAAAACTACCCGAAAGCAAGTGATGTAAGAGCCAAAGCAAAGATTTTGAAGATACCCTGGAGGATGACAAATATTCATGCAAATATTACCTGTAGAGATACCACCAGCTGAAGAAGGTTTGCAGTAGAGAAAAAGAAAGATAAATTTAATTGTGTAAGCAACTGCACACTTGCCAATATCTTTCTCCCTCTGAGAATAATGCTGGCAGTAGGATCCAAAGATCTACATATGCGTTTGAGATACCCTAGAGTACCCCAGCTGAGCTGCATCTGCCGTTCTAGGGAGGAATGGCTCTTCCCAGGTCCTGTGACAAATCTACCAGCCTGTGCAGGTGTCCCAGACCCTGAGGACATCTCTCATGGCACCAGGTCTTGTTTGTCTCTTGACTCCTCTCACATTCTACACCCAGGAAGCAATACAGCTACCCAATCATAGATATCCAAAGCCACCAAAAATGTTTCAGGGTATCACAGGAATAGTGATATGTTAGTAATGGAGACCCACATCTTTCTGGAGAGGTAGCAAGGAGCTCAGGGAGCAGTGGCCTACTGCCCAGTCAGCTCTGCAGAACTATATTTGAACTGACTAAAACGAGAGCTTAGACTCAATGCTCATGGCATATTTTAGTTGTCCTAAAGTCCACTCCAAATTATCCTACCCACTGTGGTTTATAGCTCCTAGGTTTCATTGTCAACCTCTTTTAATAGCAGTCCTACTCTTTGTCCAAGGAGGCTGAGTTACACAGAAAGGATCGATCATCTATGGACCCTCTGTTCAGTATGGCCTTTTGCTTTGTTCTTCCTAAGGCATACTCATCTGTGCCTTGTGGGGTGCAGTTGGCCACCAGGACCACTAATTTAGCTGCTAGTACCTTGTGTTTTGTTTCTGGCCTCCATTCAGTGAAAAACAAAGGACTGTGGGCAGGTAAAGCGTCCTGATGGCAACTCATATCTGTTTCTAATCTTCCTCCAGGCTTACCCTTCCTCCATCCACTACTGAGTACAACTAACACAGTTGTCTTGCACAATCTGCAGAAACAAGACAAATCACAGCTGTACCTCTAGGACTGAGTTCCCTCACTGTGAGCATTTATTTAACTCAGGTCTGACTTGCTGCAGATGTGAAGTGGATGTGGAGCCCATCTGTATAAGCACGATTTGGAGCTACTTGTTGAGGTTGCTGGGAGAGTGTATTTCCAACTTTATTGCACTTCTGTAAGAGACTATCCAGTATCTTTTTTTTTTCCCTGAAAGGTCACAGGATGCTTATTCCTAATTCGCCATAGAAAAGTTGTGGAGGAGAAGGAGCAGAAATTTGGGAACTGGAAAAATTTAAGACATGGCCTATACATGTGTCACAGTGTCTGATATAAAAAGGGGTGTTTTGGAAGGAACTAAGGATTTTCCCTTATGCACAAAATAATTGATGAAATTAATCCACAGAAGATATATTAGCAGTGAAGGAAGAAAGTCCCTTGGCAAAACTGCAGTTGTGCATTTGTTTTTGTTTTTAGAAAGCTATGACTTCATATTAGATAATTATTCACTCATCCCTAAGTTTTGCTAGAGAACACTTCAAGCAAATGATCCACCATGAGTACTCTAAGATATATCTCACTAGACATGGTATGTTTCACACAGTGGACTACCTCTCTTCTGGCAAATTGAGCAGATTCCTGGGATGTGTAGCTCTCTACAGTGAAATTCTTGCATTGCTGGGTCATGGTCAACCATGATCTCCCCCAGGACCCTAGAACCTTTTTCTGGAAAGCTGCACTGCAGTTGAGGAGCCCCCAGCATGTACTGGTGCCTGGGATATTTCTTGACATTTGCCTTTATTAAACTTCATGAGATTTCTCTCTGGATAACTTTCTAGACTGTCAAGGTTCAATAGCAGCAAACCTATCTGGTGCAATGATCACTCCTCCCGGTTTTGCATCATCTGTAAACTTTGTGAGATGCACTCTGTCACTTCATCCAGGACATTAATGAAGTTATTAAACAGTATTTGTGCTGATTTGCCCCCTGGGAGGCACCAACAGTGACTGGTCATTGCTTGGGCTTTGTGCTGCTAAACACAAACCTCCAAGCCCAGCAGTTCAGCCAGTTTCAGTCCACCTCACTTATCTGTGTATCTAGTCTGCACTTCATTAGTTTGTACATGAGAATGGTGTGGGAAACAGTGCTGAAAGCCTTGTTAAATTAAAGATAAACAGCATTCACTGCTCTCCTCTTGTCCATCAGGCTAGTCAGGTTGTCACAGGAGGCTATAAGGTTGGTCAGGAGTGATTTCGCGTTCATAAAGGCTAATTAGATCCTACCTTCTGGAGGTTCCTACATTTGGAAACAGTTTCAAAGTTTACTTATACCTACAATTGTTGCAGAATGAAATGATTCTGTAGCTAGCAATGCTACCTGAAAGAAGGAGATCAATGAAATAAGGGTCACACACTCATTTTGATCAAGTGCATCATAATTCAGTGGAGTTATGTGGGTTCAAGAACATGCCATTTATACACTCCTTGACTCAACAATGCCAATCCTCAACACTTATGACAGCTTCATATGTTTTCTGTTGTAAACCAGTGAAGTGGAGCCTGAAAACTAGTGAGAAAACCTCACAGGAGTGGGTACTTCTGAGTTTCCTTGTACATCCTGGGATACACCAGTGGACCAGAGGACTTCTAATCTCACAGCTTGTCTAAGCCAAGCCAAGCAGTGAGGTAGTGATTTGTGCTCCCACAGTCAAGCAACACAGAAAGCAAACAAGGAATGCAGCAGTGCTTGCTGGACAGGCTTCTTGCTATGCGTAGCAATTGTGGAAGCACATCTGCCTCCCAGGAGCTTCAGAGTGCTCTTCTGTCTTCTGTAGCTGACTCTGAATAACTTTTAATTATATGGATGCTCAGTTTCCTCATATAAAGTGTGGTGCAGACTGCAGGAAGGCAGACATGCCTTCAGCTAAGAAGGGTGTGATTTTCATTGTTTAAATAGACATGAGTAAACAGTGTGAGTTGGGCCTTGAGTGGGTAACACAGAAACAAAGATACACAGGCTTTCTTCCAGTTGAGTTTATTTTTGATCAGAGGAACAGCACTGATGATTTAATCCATCATGTCAAAAGTCTTCAATGTCAATACAGAAAGAATAGTAATTTAAATCTGTCGCTGACAACTGCTCATTTTCAGCTCTAGCCAACAATGCAGCTCAGAAAATAAAAAATGGAAGCTATACTGACATGAAAGGAGACATCTTTTGTAAATTCCTGGTAACAACCACCTGCCTCTCACCAGAAAGAGCTAATATTTGTTTTCAGACACAATTGTCCACCTCTCCAGTGAATCATGTAGATTTAATTTCCTCACTTGCTTTAATAGTAAGTGTTTGTATTTTCTGTGCCATGATAACATTAATAGAGTTTATTGAATAACAGAAGGGCAAAATTGATTATTTTGAAAAAGTTTCTAGATTTAATTGCCTTGAGTTTGCTGACAGAAGAGTCTGTAGTAAACTGCCGCTTTAACTGGGTGAAAGCTAAACTGTGTTGACTAAGATATGTCTGTTCAGCAGTCAGCTCTGTGACTACAAGGTTTGCAGCCAGAGCTGATGATCAGCTAGATACAGTCGGCTAAAACCATCCATGCTGCTCTATAGACACCAGCATGGTCTAACTGCCCAAGGGTTTGCTCAGGATGTGCTTCCTATTTCCCAAATCACTGCAGCTTCCTGGCTACCACCATCCAGGACATGAGCTTAAGCTGACTCTGATGTGTTCATCTGAGCTGCAGTCACAGCATGGTTGAGAGTACAACCTGACACAGCCGTTTGCCAGCCTCATTCTCAGCATGGGTTTAACACTAGCCCTCCATAAAACCTTTGAATACACCTTGTAAATATTTCATGAAACAGTAAAGACCTTTGGCTCAAAACTTCCTAGCATAGAAATCAATTAGGAATTACTGCCTAGTAGTGCTGGGAGCCATACAATCTTCCTTCTGCTCTGCATGCTGGGATGGTTCTCTGGATCTCTGTTTCCACATATGCAAAGCAGGAATGGGATTTACTGCCACAAACTAGGTTTTGTGTAAAGTAATTCCTTTGAGAACTGTGAGGTTCTCAAGAGGTGCCTTGTGAAATCACCAAAGAAATATCCAGTTTTGTTTATGTAGAGTGTCTGAATGAAACAGTCAAGCAGGGACATATTATCTGTTTCTAGTCTGAGTGTGAAGAAGAAAGGGTGTTACCCAACAGCACATACTGATTAAGCAGCAGGCAGCACTGTCAAAAATTTGGCATCTTTTACGTGTGTATCCTTCTAGTTATATTGCCCAAAATAATTTTCCTACAGAGAAGAATATGTAAGAAGCAGGGCTTACTTTCATGTCTTTATACTTTCATGATTCAGAGCACAGTTTAAGCAGTGTTTTTTCCAGAGTTACCTCTACCCCTAGCAACAAAGGCAGGCATGCAGGGCATGTTCAGGACTACTAGTTCCGGGTGATAAAGTGAAGTGGTGTAACATTTACAATGTATATATTTATATTTGGCAAAATGATTTAGACAACTTATGTTAAGCATCTTTGTTACTCTATCCTTCAAAGCAAGTAAGGGCTTTTACAGAGTAAGCTATAAACCCTACAGAATTTACCTGGATGCAAGTTCAGGAATATGTTATATCTCTTGCCTTCTGCAGATGACTCAGGGATATCCTTGTCAAGCCAAAACCCTGATCTTGGAATACTCTTGAGGTGGGAATGCAAACTGAACACATATAAACCAGGCATATTTCACATTACAGTAGGAACAGAGTTGTTTTTCTGTTTGAATGTGTTGGATCACACTTTGTGTTCTCTATCTTGTCCCTTTTAGGTCCTATTTTCAGATGACTTATTTTTGAAAACAGGGTTTTTACAGGGTTTTAATGGATGTCCTTACTCTGCAGATGGCACCTTTATCACAGCTCTAAAGGTAGACATTGTAAGGTGGACTAGAAGAGTACTGAAAACAGAGAAAGGAGCACAGTTCTACTTCTTGATCTAGAAACACCTCTAGCCTTCATGGATACCCAATTCTGTACTCATGGAGTAAATTGCTCCAGCCAGACTGAAATTTGGAAGAACTTTCATACAGTGGTTCATGAACGTAGACAAAACTTACTTTATTATGACAACAGACTCTCAACAAAAGTAGTTTTGACTTTCATTGTAAGTATATAACAGAACTCTGCAGAGATGCTGATACTACTGAAAATATTACTAACACAGTCTTGGAAACGGAATGAAAAGTGCACATGTCAATACTGTGGGCACGTCAAGGTTACTGGCTGTAAGAAGCATGTTAGTTCCTCTAGGAATGACCTATGCTTAACTTTTTATATTCAAGATATAATATGCTACTACAGCAGGGTGTACACTAAAACTTGTAAACACTGCTAGGTCCTGAAAGGTAATACACGGAATAAAGCGAGCACACATACACAAGGTGGTGCTGCTGGGCTAACACAGTGAATCTTCTGCTATTCCACTGCACAAACCATTTTGGGACAGAAAATCTCGTGCATGGAAAACTTTCTTCTTTGATTTTCCACTTTCTGAATACTCGACTCTTCACATTTCAGCTGGCCAGGAAACAACAGTCTTGTTTCACAGGGATGGTGCATATCTGACTTTTGTCTTTGTCTTTCTTCGGCTCTTCAGTGTTTTTGCTACTATTTTCAATCATAAGCTACACACCTCTTTCACTAGACTATAAATACCACATAGATCTGTCAGCAGAATCTTAGTCAGAATGATATAAGGTAAAATCTCAAAGTCCCTACATGAATGTCACAAGATGCATGCCAAAGGTCTAAATAATTTTTTTTTAACTGAGGTGTAAATTTCTAAGTCATCTAGATACCTCAGCAAATTTTATTCAGTCCCTAATTTAACTTACTAGAGTCAAAACAGGAGACATCTTAAATCACTTTTTCTATTGAGGGTGAAATTCATACCTCTGTTTTTAATAAGCATTTCCATAATACACACTGAGATTTAAATACAATAAAAGATTGAACAAGTAAATTTATTTGATACAAAGTATTAATACAAGGAAATATGTAAATGTAAGGTCTCACAATCCAAATGTTTATGAAGATCATGTATATGTGGGTATATTCCTGAATTCATCATTTCCATCAAGTAATATCATTTAACACCAACTGAATTACTTCCAATAAATTTTCAGATGCTAAGGGTTGAGCTTTATAGGTTTATGCTTATGTGAGCTGGAATAAATCTGGAATTTCTTAAGGTTTACACGAGTAATACAGAGAAGATTGCCAAATTGTTTTGTTAGCCATTGAAAATTAAACAACAACAAGAATTGGAATAGCAATGAACATGTGTAGAATGGGTCCTTACCTGCAAGAGAGTTCTTAGCAAAATTTTAAATACAGAGGGAATCTTGAAATATTAATTATGTCCTATAAAGTATAGGTTTTCCTGTATGATTTCCTCTGCATTGCCTGTTCTGGCTCTATTGCTGAGTATTCAGTCTGCCCAGAGAAACCTTTAAGGTCTCTTAAGGATAGTTAGAGTTTAGATAATCACAAAGTAATTAAGGTTTGCCTAGCCATCAATTGGATGGAGGTTATTTATTGTTCTTTGAACACACAAAATTGCTGTACTTACAGGGTGATCGCATACACTGGCAAAACTAAACAGGCATTGCTTCACTAGAGAACAAGCTCTGTGTTGTCTGTGATCAATTCAACACAACTTATTTGAAAATTTTATCACAAGAGCTCTCATCTTTAATTAGCACAGTGTGGCTGGGCAGGACACTTGCTGTGATCGTGATGAGAGCCTCTCCTCAATCTAAAGATTTTAACATGAGAGGTCAGTTTGTGATCTCAGTAGTGTCAGCATAAAAATCTGCAGTAACTCTTCAGTGTCGCCAGGATGCATTAGTTAAACCACTGCTCTTATTCCTAACTCTCATTCTTGATGGTGAGATGAAAATCTGGATCCTAGAATTTGTATCTTGAATTTTGGTTGGCTGATTCTTCAAAATACATTTTTCTCCTTCACTGTTTCTCACCAAAACCAGACTTTCCCTGTAACAGTTGTCAGTTTGTAGTATAATTATAAAGACAAAAGTTCCTGCTGCTTTATTAAAGCAGTAGTCTCTCTTGCTTTGTGAACTACATTTATACTTTACAGAGATATTCCCTAGCAACTTACTTGTTTCTCTGAATAGTGTCTGCCTTTTTATTTGTTGTGCTCTGACACATAATTTTTAAACAGTGTGCTGAGTGCTAAGTTGCCTGTTGATTCTCGTTTTGAAATATTTTCACCTCATTTTTATTTTTGAAGCAAAGAAATAGCAACAATAAAAAAAAATCACCTTTCCCCCAGCCTGTGCATTTTTTCACTGCCATTGGGGCTCCTTCTATAATTCCTACTGTAAATTTCCATTGTAAATCCAAACGTATACTGCAGATGGAGCTTTAAGTTTTTTCCAAGAAGAAATCCATTCACTAAGCCATAGAGATGTCCCAGTGGTAGGAGAAGGAGAGGGAGACTCACAGAAGACAAGTCAGGGAGTGGGATGATGCCAGGTACATTTGTGATTTGGATTTGTACTCTTTACACTTGCCTCTAACAGACTAGCACACGGAAAACACAGACTCAGGAAAATCTTATATTTATCCTCTCTGTAATCCTCAAAAAAGAATGAAAGATTGGTTGGAGCCCTCCTTAGAGCAGGGAACCAAAGTATGTCCATAGAAAGGAGACAACTTTTGAGATAGTGTGCTGAAAGGAACAACATAGGCATAACAAAGCAGAAGAATTATAATGTAATAAATGAAAAAGATTCCTTCAAGCCACAGTCTATGTGAAAATGAAAGGTCAATGGCCAATTCTAATTAACATGACATTTTTAATGGAATTAGTCCTATCCATGTGTATCAGCAGAAAATGCAGGCTTACAAAAGCAAAACTGAAGTGGGCAAGAGGTTAATTATGTAGGTAGACATCACAGGACCACTTTTAGCAATATCCAGAAAAAAACCTACTGCTTTTGTAAAATTGTCTTATTCATTTAAAACTATACTTTTCCAGTTACTCCAGATCAGTTGGAAACAAGGTTTCAAAACATGTTTACCTCTACTGAAAAGCCAAAGAATCAGAAGCTGCTGTGTTCTGGGAGAGTGATGGTGATCCAGGCTAGCACAGCCTGCTTTCCTCTGTATTTCCCTTCCCAGTCTAACCCATACACACATACACACACCACTTTCCCTCTAGCTAGCAAGCCTACCTGTAACATGTAGGAAATAAGTACACCTTGAGACCAAGAAAGCTGGGTTTAATCTAGGGAGGTGATTTCACATCAAGCAGCACTAACTGCTGACCTCTTATCTGGGTCATGCAGGGTGAAGAGCCAGAGCAGTCCAGTAGTCAGGAAGGGCTGTATCTTGCTCATCTTTAAGATGTGGTTGAAAATACTTTGAAAGCCCAGTCATGTCTAGGTGGAGGTACAGATGTGAAGACAGCAAGCCCTGACTCAAAATGTCTCCCAAAGCAAATGGAAACTAAGGCTTCGTTCTGCTTGCCTTTTACAAGTGCTCTGTGAGGTTAGGCGTCTTTGCATGTACTAGAAAAACTGGATGTAGTTTCATCCTTACCCTTGGTGAGCTCACATCCATGTCTCTTATCCACAAAGGAGCAGATACCCAGAAACTATTTTGTGGTGAGTGTATACACCCTCACTCCTGTTATATCACACTGCAACTCCCCTTGGGCTAGAGAGAGGAAGAACACGTCTGTACCATGGTGATGCAGGGACTGACTGAAGTCCCTACAGGGACTGACTGAAGTCCCTGCAGCCATAGCTCCTTGAATTGCCCACAAATTTTTATTGGCTAAAATACTGCACCAGTCTAGAGACCAGAAGTCAGTGCTCCTCCACAGCCTTGCTGCAGACAAGGGCACTGAAAGACGCTTGTGTTCATGCTGCTGGGCTCTTCCAGTTTATTTCTTCAGTAGGACACCTGCATTTGCCCTCTGCTTTAGCAGCAGCAGCCCTGACATCTCTGTCAGGTGACTTTTACTCCCAGCTCACATTGAAGTGGTCCAAACATAGAGCCAAATCTCTGTAGGGAATGCTGCAGTCACCTGGAGTATATAAATTTAGCTTACATCTATCTACATTATTAATAGACATTTTAATAAATTGCTGTAGCCAGCTGGAGCAAGACCATAGGTGAACAGGCTGTCTAAAACAATAGTTCATCCCCACTTACTGCCTTCTGTTGGGATGCACGTATCTATCTATTTATGTCTATAGCACACTGGTAACACTAATTAACCCTACATAAACTATTTATAGGTGTTCCTTTTATAAAGAAGTGTCATCTGAAATGCAAACACAGGTTTATCACCCTCCACTGCACTCCTGGCTTGTAACAGCCCATGTCTCAAGGTTTAGATTGACAGCAGGCCTCCTTTTAAGCACACCAGGGCATGAGCCCCCACTTTCTTTCAAGATTATTCAAACCACTCAGAGATAGGTTTTGAAACCAATTCCATGGGGCTCAGCATCCAGGTGGTGGTTTCTGTGTGCAATAGGTACATTCATTAAGTGTGTCAGTGCATAATGAAGTTACAAGGTCAGCGAGAGCACTGCGTTAGGAAAAGAATCTGCACAAATACAGCCAGTACATTATTCTAAAGGCACTTCTCTCTGGAAACCCCTTACATTTCTTAGATTTTGTAATGCCATTAGTAGTACCTACTGCAGCTTTATTTGCAATTATCGCTACTTTTTTTAACTCCCACTCTTCAGAAGCAGAAAAAAATCCCCCAAATGAGATGCATCACACTTTCTTACTGTGAAATGTGGTCTCTATTCTACTGTTTCCTGAAGAAACTATGATGGAAACATATATTTTCCTCAGAGTCCATAGGAGACACAAAATCAGCTTATTTCAATCTATCAGATGTGAACACTATGTAGTACCTTACCAATGATTCACTTTAAATTACTCTCGTCTTCTGAAATCCTCTTTATTCAGATTACTGCACAAACATGACAGAAAATAGAATAAAGGCATTCTGAAATCCTTCTTTGATCTACTTTCAGAACCAATTTGCAGTAAGTTAGCTCCAAATTGATTTCAGGAGTTAATAATCAAGTAGGCAAACAACATCAATCAATACTATGTACGAGAAAAACTTCCCAGTCTAATGGCTAAAAAAATTAGGAGTTCAGAACCACTCTGTTTTTTTAAATATTTGACATTATGAATAATAAATTATAATTATAAATAAACTATAAATCCTAATTTCCTGCTATGAATAGGAAACTTTTATAACAAGATTTTTAAGTCAGAATTTGCACAGTGTTGAGTACACACCTGAAGCCTGCCAATTCCTTTAAAAATGCTGGTTCTGCTTTCTATTTTTCCTCTGCAGTGCTAATTAGGATAAGTCAACTTTTCCTCTTGACAACACACACAGCCATGCTGTTATATAGCATTACCTGGTTAGTTGTCTAAAATGCTGCACATGTAAAGACACTAGCTGTGACCAGATTGTTTTGTACCAACTTTGAGGGTGCTTCATAGGTGTTTAGATTATGTTTATTTGTATCACTGGTTTTTGTGACCCTATAGCGTTTTAATATACCAGTAGCATCTGCAACTTCAACATTATTAAAAAAAATCCAACTAACATAATAAAGCCTTATCTTAACAACAGATCATGCAGTAGAGTAATGTGACTTTATGTTAAGAAAATGAGATGTCGTCCAGTCACCCTCGCATTGTACCAGTGAATTCAGGGCTATAGGCATCAGTCAAGATTTTGGCAAACATCTGTGACACTATTTGTCTTGCTCAGTTTTAAATAAGAGATTTTTCTTCTACTTGTGGTTTGTGTTTTGTTATCTGCTTACCTGATAGACCAAACCTGCTCTGTTTAAAGTCTAGAGAGTTGCTCCCTGCAAGGGGATGGTCTAGCAGAATGAAAAGTTCTTGCATTATTGTAACATCATGCAAAATGACATGCAGCAGATTATGCAATTAGAGGTGAAGTAGAAAGAAATTGTGTGTTAGTATCACACCCCAAATGCAGACTGGACTCTGTTGTGCTACATGTACATCTGGTTCTTCATAAGATATTTAGATAGTTATATATTTATTTGTAATATAGTAATATAATAATATAGTAATATAGTTATTTACTTCTTACTACGTATGCAGTATGGTGTCAAAGCTTATGATGGGATTTGATTTGCAAAGTAACGCCTTGCTGATGAGCAGTAGCACCTCAGCTGCAGCACAAGCAAGTCACAGGGCTGTGGGCGACTTGCTGTGCAGCTGAGAAAGGATTTCCAAATAAAATCTGCCATTTCACTGCTCAGTGGGAAGGAAAGTCCCTGCTGCTGCTTTTTTTTTTTTTGAAAGCAAGAAAGCATCTTGTCCCACATTTTTCTCGAGAAAGGGGGGCACTCTCATTACTTCCCTCTGTATCAGGGAGGTCAGATTGTGCTGCCTTGGCTATGACATGGAGCAGGCTGATAAGAATTTCTTAGTCCTCACGTGCCTTGCTGTGGTCTGAGTTTCCCCCCCCCAAAAAAAAAACCAGAAAAAAGTGAGTGGGATTTCACACCTCTATGAAATTATGTTTTAAGATCCAATAATGGAAAAAAGTTTCAAAATCTACTCATCTAGGGTACTGAATAGGATGGGCCTGGCCAACAAGACTGTTTTTATTCTCCTGCCTGAGATTGCTCATTCCCTTCACTGTCTGGCAGACTGATGATCAATCACAACCTCACGAAAAACAAGGAAATTTGTAGCTCTCAGTCTAGTGCATGTTGTGGGTCCTGACTACCTTCCAGCTGTAGTTCACAAGCTTTCTTTTTTGTATTGCAGGTGATGTTACTCAGTAAACATTTGGCTGAACTTTCTGAGCCTATGAGAATTAAATAGCTGCTTTTTTTGAAGCTTCCTTGCCTTACCTTTAAACACAGAGTGAGGAGCCCAGTTTTTAAAGGAGGAGTACCTCACTGCAAGAACATAGATGACAGCAGCATCACTGACAACACCTGCTGTTTCCAAGACATTGTTCCTGCCATGCCTCCTATCTGACATCCATTGTCTGGCTCATGTTAGTAACACAATGCCCCCTAACACTGACACATTCTTGTACCCTTATTCTAACTACACTTTGGGATACTATTCTTTTTTTATTTGACTCTTATAAGCAAAGCAGCTGGGAAGACCTCCAAGCAAACATATGTCATTTCACCCATTATTTTAGGGACATGATAATCTCTGTTAAGTTTTATTATTATTATTATTATTATCAACATCATCATCATTATTATATCACAATTGCTTTTCCCCTATTGTCTATTTAAGTACTCTCCTATTCTGCATTTACCTCAAAAAAGGATCAGTAGCAAACCTCTTTTTACCCTGTGAGGTGAACTTATTGAAACAGTTACTCCTGTCTGTGTAAGTATTGCATTCAGTGGCATGCACCTAACCTTCATTTCTTGGCAGTAAAGTTCATGCTGCACAGAAATCTGTGAGATTTATGTTCTTATTCTCGACTTGTTCAGCTGAGTGGATAGTCTAGCACATTTCAAATGGGAGCTGTAGGATATAATGCAAAAATAATATGCTGGTTTGCAGTTAGTAGGCATCTTGCAAGTTCTTAATAATTTCTGGTTTAGCCTCCTTGGAAAATTGCAGATATTACCATTCTTTATGGGTTTTCTGTTGTGGCTAAAAATGAAGAAAGGGATAAGATAAGTTTTCTAGTAGAACCCTGTAAATGTAATTTTGGGTACATCATTACCAAGGGAATTAACTAGAAGAAATAAGTACACTTGCCTTTTCAAATGCTCTTTTAATACATCTGAGAAGATACAGACAAGACCCACAGTATATATATGCCCTAATCTCCATTACTTTAACCAGGGATTGGAAAATTAAATAGGAATCCACTATTTTTGTATATTTCTGTATCTGACTTGTAGACTTGGCTATTTGCACAGAATCATAGAATCATAGAATGGTTGGATTTGGAAGGGATTATCTGGCTCCAACCCCCTTGCCACAGGCAGAAGCACTTCCCACTAGACCAGGTTGCTCAATGCCCCATCAAACCTGGCCTTTAACACTGCCAGGGATGGGGCATCTACAACTTCTCTGGGAAACACATTTGGGAGAAGGGAGTAGAGGGGAAGGGGAAATCCGTGTTCTACAGTGTACAATTAGACACATAAGAGCCCATTCACATGGATGCTCTTCCTCTGAGATTTCTCCAGTGTCAAAGGTTAAAGCCATTACCATTCTGAGTCACCTCCCATGAGCCGATTTTCTACAGCTGCTCTTATTTGTTGTCACAGAAAGGACCATACCAGTAATTTAGGCATTTGGAGGATGCCACACACAGGAAATTTGGGTAATTGCCCTTATCTTGACAGCTGTGACAGTCAGGGCTGTCGCTGACCTGTTGCTCTTAATAACACTGCTGGATTTGAGGTTGTTCTTAAAAACAGCAGTTTGGGTAGATTTGACCTTGCAAAGCCATATTATGAACCTTCCCTGATTAGCTGATGCCATGAAAAAGACAATTTACTCTGGCATAGTTAATACCGAGACATTGATACAAGGATTAAATGCAAATTCTAACCATGAAAAAGATTTCAGATGTGATTTTTGAGTGACATTCACCTACCAGGGTATCTAGGAGCAGTCAGCTAATTTTATACAGCACTCTTCTCCTGCAATTCTCTGCCAATCAGTATGCTTATTCAGCCTGAATAATTAGAAACATCAACCTTCGTCCAGTCTTTGCCAGGTGAACTCAAAATAGCACTTAAAAACACATTTCCTTAATTAAAATATTTCCTAATTAAACACTAAATATTTGCAGGTCTTACCAAACCCCAATATAAATATTAATGAAGTGTAACTTGAGAATGCACAGGATTTCAGAACGCAGTTGTGACTTTCAAATTACCCAGTGCACTATCTGGTACACAGTATTGATGTATTCATCTGCAGATACTCCTCCTGGGTTTGCAAAGTTATTTCTGCCACTGATAAACCTTTAGAGGCTTAGACCATATGAGCTTACAGCTTATGTTATATACATCTTTCATCTTCTTACTCAGCCTCACCTTAAGCCCATTACTGCGATGCAAGGTTAGTGTGCTGTCTCAAGATTATTCTTCAGGATCTAGTCAAAGTAAAATGCAAAATCTTAAATCCAAAAATTTCCTAGCAGCAATTGACTTAAAATTAAAAATATTCAAACACATAAAATCATGGGGTTCTCTGAATTCATTAACTTTCTAAGTTCCTAAGGCAAATTCTATCTGTCACCTGTTTTCCTCCTGTTTCAAAGATGAGACAGGAGCATAAAATCTATAAAATGGTAAGCACATTATAGGAGAAATTACTTTGGTTGATGAGAAAGCCCTTCTGCCTGAATTCTCTGATTTGTTTTGTTGAGTTTATTTTTTCCCAAGACTTGAGAAGAGGAGAGACTGCAGTCATAATCTGGTGGATGTTTTCACCTCATATGATATTTTTTCCACTTACTGAAGGTAATAAAAATGGTTAAAAAATAGAAAACCTGATTTTGTATAGTAGTGATCCTATATGAATAAGTGTTTTACTACATGTTGAGCACTACATGCCACTGATAACTTGCTTTATGGTTTTCTCAAGTGCAGAACTGGATAAGTCCAATACAGATATACAGGTTTAACAGTGTCTACCATGCACAAATGGAGCTGCAGGGTGACTTTTGGCACCCTATGGCAGGCACCCCACTCTGCCTTCCAGCTCCATCATTTCAGAAGTGACCCTTCTCTGCCCTGCTTTCTGGGATTCCCTCCACATATTTCTTCCTTAACCTTGCACCTACTTCTGGTGGCAAACCCCTGCTGAGCCTCCCTGCCCTCCCAGAGAAATGATTAAATAAATTAATCAAATGGTTTTAGCTTGTTTTTATCTTTAGCCTGAAAAGCTTAAAAATCATAATTTCTAGTTAAGCTGTCTTAACAGTGCATTGACTAGAGATTTCTTTGGGATGTCACATCACAGCAAGTTACCTGCTGTTTGACGTTTGGACATTTTGTCAAAAAAAGAAACACACAAATGAGAGAAACAAATGGAAATTTTTGAGATGAACATTAGAATTCAGTATGAAAATGTCCAGAACTCTGCTTTATTTAACTTTTTTTAGTCCTCTTCCAATAAAAGATTTATATCTGTTTTAAAGAGGAGGATGAAGCTGATTATTCTTTATATCATATGTTGGCCACAGTCAACTCTATGACTGTGGTCATAGTTCAACTCTATGAGAGTAAAAATGACTTTTCAAGCAATTTAACCTGCCACATTTATAACCTCCCAACCTGTAGCAGCTTGACAGTGGTATAAAAATTACTTTAAAAAATTAAACCACCTAAAAAGTCTACCTAAAAATTCTGTCACTCTAAAACTCTTACCAAGTTGTAAAATATAAAGATAAAATATAGAAGAAATTTGTTTTAAAATAAACTTTCCACTGAATCTTGGCACAGACACCAAACATCTCAGAAATCCCCAGACTCAAACCACATGCTTGTCACACACAGATTTGAGCTGCGGTTATCCTTGTACACTTTCCATGCCCAAATCCATTGCATGATTACTTGGTCTAGTTTATCTTCCAGCAGAAGGTTTAGCCTCCAATTGCATTGTGTTTTCCCTGAGATGTGCACAGGTAGGCATGCAGTGGTTCAAGGCATGTGCAGTAACTTCAGATCTAGAAGATGGAAAATAGACAGATATTTTCTGAGCAGTGATATATCTCCAGATGAATGTCTCATGGCTCCCTGCAGCAGTTGATTGCAAAAGGCTTTTGCAAGTCAGAGGTGATTGTGACAAATATGTCACTGAAAGGGCATCTTTAGAAACTGTACCTGCCAGGTAAAAAAGCATTTACCTGTATAAAAATTCCCTCAGTGCTTTCTTGGACACTCACCCAAGGTATATCTGTTCCTGCACAGATTTATTGGAAGGTGATCTTACCTTCTTATCTTTTGTATCTTGAATTGTAATGAGAAGGACTCTGAAGGCCCAACCCTCTGTTCATAATGGTAAAACTTAGATCAAGTTTCTGAGAGGCTTATCCAGTCAAGTTTTGACAGTGTTGTGAGTGAAGATCCATGCAAAGTGTCTGGGCAACATGTTGCAGTGTCTGGCAACCCTCATGGTGCAAAATGCTTCTTCCTACCAAATCAGAATTTCCCTTGCTGCAACTTGTGCTCATTGCCTCTTCCCACATTCCTTCCCCTTCTCTTAGTAAGACACAATGAACCCAGCTCTCTCAGGTGCTCTGATAATCACAGATTTCTACTGTCTTAAAGACAGAATCCTGCACTGAAATACTTTGTCTGCAGTCAGCAGCTGGGCACACACACACTGTGTCCCCACAGCAGTTGTAATTTCTGCTCAGCGCTGCCTTCCTTTAAGCAAGATGTTACTGCAGTCAATGGATGTTTCTCCAGAGGATGAAAAGTGGAAATAAGTCAGCTGAGCTGAAAACAAGCAACAAACAAGACAAAAAGCTGGTATAAACAAAAAAGAAATATCCAGCTGTCATTGGGCATAGTCCAGCTCCAGCTGAAGTCTCTATCAGGTCAGTGCTTCAGGTTCAAATCTGCCCAAGTGTTTACAGCTTAGATGTATATGTCTTGTAGTGAAGCAGAGATGTAATTGGGGTGTAATTGAAGCATAGCTTGGATTTGCCAGAGTAGGAGCAAGCCTCCCAGTCCAGGTGCATCCACAGCCCAGCTGTGAATGGTTTATCAGTGCATTTGCTGCTGTGCAGGGAAAAGTGATAAATTACAACACTGGCAACCCCAGGGATACCTTTAGCTTTCCTGTTCAAACCCATACACATGCTTGTCAGGCTTTCTATCCTATTTTCCCTTGCAGACACAGCAAGGGCAAGGAGTAGAGCTGAAAATCCAGCAATGACTTCTTGGTACTCAGGCTGAGTTTATATTTGTACCTGTGGACACAGATGATGGCTGTTCTGTGCCTCAGCTCTGCCTAGAGTTTGAGGCTGTTGGAAAAGGAGGGTTGGCAGAGCTGCCAGTTAAAGCAGTGCCTGCTTACCTCAGAAAGCCCAGGCAGGGGAAATGTAGTCATCTCCCTTTTATTTTGCATCACTAATAGTTGCTGCCTTTAATGTAGAGAAAGCTATGTCCATCGGGGCATCACTACCATTCTCCATGGTTGGCAAAGCAGGGGTTTGCCTTCTGACATGTCCAAAAGTAGGAGCCTGCAACATGTATTTGATGTTCAGTATCGAGAAACAGTGATAGCAATAAGAACTTCCTAATACTAATAATCAAAGAAGTTAACTCAGTGCTGAAAAATTCTTGAGCGATGTCCAGAAGGAGAATCATGAAAATCCTTCAGCCTCCCTGGACACCCATCCATGGTCCATGTCTGGCAGCAGCCCATTGCTCCCTTCTGTCCCTCTCAGCCCCAGCAGAGCTGGTTGTCTCTGCCCCGTGGTCAGGAGCCTGGGGACTCTGCTGGTCTCCCGGGGGCTCAGCAGGCTTGAGAGACCCGAGAGATCACCACTAAGGAGACCAGCTGTCTGGGAGCCAAGGACACTCCCACTTGAAATTTCAGCAATGGTTTCACTATTTGTTTTCTCCTGAAGATTTGTCTACAATGCCTGAATCTGAAGTGTGAGGCATTGATTTTGGGCTTCTTTTTTTCTGTTCAATTTCTAGCTAGCTTTTATTCAGGACTGAATTCCTATCAAGTAACTAATAATAGAGTGAGATGATGTGTCTTGATGTCATTTTCATGAGTGAATTTCATATAGCCAGCAATAGAATATCTGAAGACATTAAAGGTTAATGCATCCTCCAAATCTTCAAATCTGATTTTCCACTACTAATCTGCATCACCTCTTTAATCAAACATGTAACCTTTTAGTGTCTTATTTTAAGCTAGATACTCTAAAAAATACTAGATTTAAGGAGTGTAAAATGAGCAGAAAACCCCAAGACAGTAAGTAATTCCCTTACATGGTAGAGTATGAAACTACCTTTGACAGCAAAGATTTATCATTACTGCACTGCTGTGTTGCAATGTGCATCTAGATTTTATGCCATAAGAAACAATAAAGGGAACTGATTGTATTATCATCTAATTAATACAGTGTGTTAACATGGCCAGAAATGGACCTATGTCCCATCCAAGTACAAGAACACCAGTATCTGTTTTCCAAACTAACATTCCATGCTGAAGAAACATGCAGTCCTGGTCTGTGCAGGTGCTGGACTCACCCTTTTTGCGACCAGTGACACTCTCTAAATGGCTGGGCAAAATGATCCTGGTGGTCATACTCTGCATTGGTTTTTTTTCTCCCTTTCTTTCAGACTATAAAGCAATCTAGTAAGAACTTTTCTAAAGTGCTGTAATAGTGATTTTCAGTGAGAACTGTCTGGCAAAGATTTTAAGTAGGCACCCAACAAGATTTTCAATAGTGCCTGTGCTCCAAACTCTCCAAGGTGCCCATAGAAGTTAGGTATCCAAGGCCCTTAGCATTTGGAAAGTGAGATCTTGAGGTTTTAAACACTTCAAATACTTTAAAACACATTAATTGACATATATTTTCCTCCAGTATCCCAACTCCAATCTTTAGCCTTCAAATGGCACCTGGGCACTCTTTGGTACAAGGTATTTGGTAGTTTATTTTTTTCTAAGTTCCAAAAGAGCAGCTGATATGATCCTCTTTTCAGTCACAAATTTAGCTAATTCATCTATTCTCTTCTGCAATTTTTCAGGACATTGCTGGCTTGAATTTTTCAATGTGAAATCTTGGCTTTGCTGTACTCAAAGATAACTTTTTTGACTTGTAGGCATCGAGATTTCAGTCAGTGTATCTATTTGACACTTGACTCAATCTCATTTAGGCTTTCCAGGTGCTATCGATGTTTTTGGCTACTGCTCCATGATCATCAGATTGGAAGAGAAAAAGGACTAAGAGGTATATAAATCTCCACAGTCCCATTGCTTTGAAGAAGCACAAACACACAACCCACACCTGAGCATTGCCTGTTTGAAACTGGAAATTTCACATTTGGAGCTGGATCTCTGAGAATGACTCGACTGTATGTCACACCTGTCTTTCATTCAAGGAGATGCTTTGCTAGCAGTTGAAATAAAGCAATGTTATTTATATAGCCCAAGTGTTTAAAAGCACTGCTCATGGAGGAGGACTCTATTGTGATAAATGCTATACAAAAATAGGGAGGAGCTTAGATCTAGCCCTAAGACTTTGTAATGTGGTACAAGTGATAATATAGAAATGTAGACGATCTGGAAAATACTAAGATAAAATAAGTCAATATTGGTCAGCATATCAGACTGTAATCCTAGTATACTGGTCGTCTAAAATTCAACAAGCATTTCTGTATAGTTCAAGACCCAACAAAGAATTAAGGAGGGATTTCTAGAAGAATGCCATGTGGTTTGATACAGAGAGAGCACCCCATGGATGGAAAGTTGTGCAAGTGAAAGAAAAAAGTATTGTTTAAAAATGTAATTCTGATAATAATAACAACAACAGCAACTGAATTGTAGAAGCTCAGGCACTGAAACCATCTCAGAATTCTCAGTGAGAGAAGTGAGGTAGGCCAGAAAGGACCTTTAACTTGTGGGCAATATGGCTACTCTTTGTGTCTGAGAAAAAGCTGCAGGAAATGGGTCATGGTCCCCTGTACAGAAGTTGTGATTTGGTTCTGGCTCTTGACTGGGTCCTGCCTAAGCCTGGCAGCATTTACCTCATGCCTAACCTCATTCCTGACCCCCCACCCAATGTCTCAGCTTCACCTCAGTCCTCTGCCCCCTGGCTGATACCAGTGGTTGGGCAACAAGATCAAAAAATGGGGTAGAATTATTTTTGCAACAGCATTTCTGTACGGATATACAGAGCAAGTCTGGGGGTTCCAGAACAAGCAGATCACAGTGCAGATGTTGGGAAAGGAGAGCAGCATTAGCCATGTGGGTGGGAGGAAGCAGCCAGGTTCAGATTTCCTTGGCAACAAGAGTCAATGATGCTGAAATAAAGCTGTAAGAGCCTCAGGTGAGATTTGGTTTGAAGAAGTTAGCAGGTAACAGGAGTATCTGCTGTCAGTATAATAAGTGAGAAAGGGAAAGGGAGTTGGGGAGGACGACTTAGGAGGAAGAGGACAGAGGTTGGGTTTAGCTACATTAGCAAGAGCTAGTAATTGAACTTCCAAAGATCAAACACTGGAGATGTTTTTCATTCTATAGTTGAGGGTTAGTGATCAGACTATCAGTAAGCTACAGAACATGATTTATATCCAGAAGTTTTTGAAAAAATAATTAAATCTTTTCACTAGGAATTCAATAATTCCTTTATTCCCTGAAAGTAAATTATCTTGCTGGAATTAATTTTCTGTATTGACTGTGCTTTCTTCTGAGAATAGAAATACATGTACTTAAGCAGTTTTTATTTCAATGAAAATGCATTACTGACATCAAAATGAGGTTCTATACTCATGTCCTACTGTTACCAATTTCTATCTCAACAGTTGTTCATCTGATCCTCATCTTTTTGTTTTCCTAAATTCACTGAGCAGAGGATCAAACATGTTGTGTTTGATCAATGGAATTTTGCTCACTAGAAGAAAGTGAGATTATTCCTTGTTTATTAGACTTTGTTTCAAAGAAAAGTGCATTTAAGTATCCTTAGCCTCAGTAGGTACACACTGCTGCTGAAGTACTTTTCTCTGAGTTAGTAGAATTGTAAAATCATAGAACAGGTCAGGCTAGAAGGGACCTTGAAGATCATCTGATGCAGTCTTTCATAAGAAAGAAGCCTAGATAATATCATCTATTGCCCTGCCCAATCACATCTTGAAAACTTCCAGTGATGGGATCTCTACCACATCCCTTGGGAGGTGGTGGTTCCAGACAGTGATTTTTCTCACTGTGGCTACTACTTTCTCTTTAGGAATTTTAATATGTTTCACCTGTGCATTTTATACTTAAGAAATTTTCTGAGAAAAAACCTTTCTGTAAAACCACTGTATGACTCTTGAAAATATTTTGCTTCACATTCTCAAGTGGATGAACTGTGGTTTGTTCCTATTTTTACCTGGATTCATGCAGTTGCTTCAGAAGTAGCCACAGGTATTTTTTTTTAAACTTTACTTTCGTATTTTTTTATAATACCTTACTCCAGATTTTTAATTTTTATCATCTTCTAGCAGACAGATATTCACAGATATTTAATTATAGTCTGAATTTCTTACCTCCTCAAGGAAGTGTAAAGTTAATCCAATTATATTTGCTATATGGGCCAGTTGTCATGACACAGGATCATTTCTGGTCCAGGCGTTTATTTAGGATTTGCAGTTCCCCGAGGAGGGGAAGAAAGGGTGAGATATTAATTGTGGATAGGAGACATTCAGATAAGATGAAATTATTGAAATTTCATTATTAGCATACAAAGGATGTATGAAATTGTCATCCTATCCAGCTCCCTCCACCTCTCAAAGCAGAAAGTAAACAGATATTTTACAAGTAAATAGGACAGGGAGATGCCAAAATCTATCATATTAGCTATTAAGTAAGGTCAAAGGGTAAGTCTTCCCTAAGCATTTCACCATGTAAGCATCGGGGTTACTAGAAAGCATTGCTGAAGGTGGATGCCAGGTCTTGTGAATCCTGTTTCCATCCAGTACAGCTGATCGAGCCCATTTCAGCAGTGTATTCTTGCTTTACTTTTGTGCATGCTGATCACAAAGTAAACATGATGAGTAACAGGGAGCCTGTCTGCTGCCACTGCTCAACTGGGCTGATTATTATGGAGCAGTGCTGGATACTGCTGATGCCAACAGGCTAAGACAAACAAGAAGCCTGTAATTCAGATGAATCAAGCCTGCTCTGCAGATGGCCAGATATATATTTTTGCAAGTTATCAGAAAGATCAGAGATCATTTGCAAACTGGTATAGGTCTGGGAATGGCAAACACATGATGAGGATATGGGCATTTTTACGGGTAAGTGGGTGTTTAAGACATCCCTATGCATTAAATCATCAAACACTAAGTGAAATAATTTAGAATAAATGTAACCATTTCACTCAGGGTATGTGTGGGTGTGCATAAATAAATCATAAAGCCACAGAAAGATTAATTTTGGAAGGAATCTCCTGGGGTGAATGAGTCCATCTGCCTACTTAAAGCAGGGCCAACTTCAAAGTTATGTCAGGCAGCTTAGAGCCTTCTCCAAGTGAGGTATGCAAATCTTCAGAGATGGAGATGACACAACTCCTCTGCTTAAGTTGTTTCAGTGTTAAGCCATTGTAAACACTTTTCTCCTTATACCCAGGTGGAGTTTTCTCTTGCTGCAACCTGTGACTGTTTCCTCTTGACCATGTACCATCATCCTTCCCCTTCAAGAGGTAGAAGATTGCAACCATTCCCCTCCCTCAGCCTTTTCCAAGCTATACAAACCCATTTCTTCAGCCTCTTCTCACACACATCATGTGCTCCAGTTCCCAAACAGTCTGCTGTGGGACACTGTTTAATTTGACAATGTACAGATGTTGCATAGAAAGGCACTGTGGTGAGGGCACCTTGAGTTTCTGCTGCTGGAGAACAAAGCCCTGCTTGTTGCTTGTGACCAACAGTGTGGTTACACTTTTCTCTTTGCCCAGCTACCTGTATAAAAGGAACCTGGGCAGCAGGTGAGGCACCGTGCTGAGGTGTGCAGAGATGACCTGGCACGTGGTGTTCATGTTCACACTGCAGCCATCAGGACAACTCTGTGAAAAGCACATCCCTCCAAAGGGTGTCCTAATCAGAGCGTGTGCTAAGCACACATCCAGCCTACTGCGAATTTCACAGTCTGTCATTTACTCAGCACAACAGGTGGCTGATTTGAGACAGCCCAAAGTCTGTCTGATGAGACACAACACCCTGTTTCAGATAAAGCTAAATATGGTGATGTTAATACCAAACAGATTAATTCAGTATAATAATATTCTGAATTTCTTACCTCCTCAAGGGAGTATAAAGTGAATCCAATTATGTTTCCTGAATGGGCCAGTTGTTATGACACAGGGGGACTTCTGGTCCAGCATTTATTTAGGATTTGTAGTTCTCTGAGGAGGAGAAGAAAGGGTAAAATATTAACTGCTGATAGAAGAACATACAGAGACCTGTACTATTATGAACATATTTCAGGTATTTGTACAAATCAGAGAGGCATATTTTTTCCTCTGCCAATCTGAATTTAAGCGTTAAAACAAACTGATGACAATATTCTTCCGTCTGCCAGACCTATTCTTAAAATAAGCTCCCTTCACACAAAGTTAACACAGGAATTAACCTGCAGTGAGATCTAGCTCTGACCCTTGTTATATCATGGATATAGAAAAGCCTAAAAATTTCCTGACATGTCTTCTTTGGCTGTTTTTCAAGGCTTGCTGTACTTCTCTACAATTCCTGGCACATATGCCCTCTTTCTGTATTCTGAAAATGAGCTGGACAACTGCTATTCAGATGGAGAAGGTGATTCTTTATGAGTCAGTCCAGTCTCTGTACATGGCACCCGGTTCACAGATGCCACCCATCCTATCCTTCAGATTGGATAAAGCATATCCTTCCTGAAAGTTGCAGAGCACAGGAAGGATCCCAGAGTAACTAGCATAGATAGAGGGGAATTGACCGGCTACCCAAACCCAGGCATCCAGTTCAGGCACCTGAGTCACCTCTTCTAGGCCAGAAGATGTGGCACGGGACCTGCATAGTTCTTTGATAGCTTGGAGTAGCACGCAGAGACCACTCAGGACACATGGTCTCAGATGTCATGTGGTCTCATACAGCATCTCAAAACACCTTAGTGTAGGCAGCTGAACCTCATTCTGTGTGGCACACACCTCACAGACCACAGTATTTACACAGGTGTCACATGCTGCTGTTCTGCGTGGGTGTCAAGCAGAGAGCTGATCTGCTGAAGCGTGGGAAAGCTGAGCAGGGCCCATCTGGACAGGCTCCATCATGGGCTGAGGTCAATTATATGAGGTTCAACAAGGCAAAGTGCCGAGTCCCATACTTTGGTTGCAACAACCCCTCTGAGTTGTTAGCAGGCTTGGGGCAGAGTGGCAGGAAAGCTGCCAGGTGGAAAAGGACCTTGGAGTAATGGTATGGCCAACATATGGCTGAACATGAGCCAAAAGTGTGTCCAGGTGGCCAAGAAGGCCAGTGTCATCCTGGTTTGTATCAGCAATAGTGTGGCCAACAGGACCAAGGCAGTGTATCCACTGTACTTGGCACTGGTGGGACTGCAGTTCAAATCCTCTGTTCAGTTACCAAGTCACAGAATGTTCTGAGTTAGAAGGGACCCAAAAGGGTTCATCAGGTCCAACTCTTTAGTGAATGGCCTGTACAGGAATAAAGCCCACGACCTTCCAGGCCCCTCACTGCAAGAAGGACACTGAGGTGCTGGAGCTGGTGAAGGGTCTGGAGCACAAGTCTTATGAGGAGTTGCTGAGAGAGCTGGAGGTGTTTATCCTGGAGGAAAGGAGGTTCAGGGGAAACCTTATTGCTCTCTACAACTGTCTGAAAGGAGGGTGTAGCAAGGGGGGGTTGGTCTCTCGTCCCAAGTAACAAGTGAGAGGATAAGAGAAAATGGCCTCAAGTTGGGCTAGGGGAGGTTTAGAGTGCATATTAGGAAAAATTTCTTCACCAAAACGGTTATTAAACATTGGAATGGACTATCCAGGGAGGTTATTGAGTGGAGGTTATCTCTGGAGGTGTTCAAAAGACATGCAGAAGTGGCACTTAGGAACAAGGTAGACTTGACAGTGCTAGGTTAAGAGCTGGATTCATTGGATGCGGTACCCTGAAGTCACTGTCTATTTCTCTGTGCCAGTGGACATTTGTCAGAGATACCAGAAAAGCTCAGACTTGTTGAAAGCCAAAGAGAAGAAAAACAGTCATTGCCGCTGGTGTGGATTTTCTGTGACTCCTGATCCTCAATAGATAGCTTCAAAACCTGATGCCGCCTGAATGTGTCTGCTTCATTGCCAATATTGAATTGACAGTTCTTGACCTTCTTTAATCCTTTAGGTTTAACTTTATTTACAGTTCATTTAAATTTAATGCCTTCAGGCAACCATAGGCAGTCATGCCTTACTGTCTTTAGAGGTTTTTTTATGTGCAAGGACTCTCTGTCTCCCACTGCTACCAGCCTTCCAATCCCAAAGGCTCCTCAGAAGGATCACGAGTTTTGAGTTCAGTCAGAGCCACTCATTGTAGCCACAGTCTGGAAAAACACAAAGTAGCTCCAACCAATTAAGCTTGCACAGATCTGCGTTTGTTTTTTTAATGGACTCTCAGGCTTGACTACTCATCCTTGTCATTGACTACACATGAATAATACATCTCACTTGAACTAGGTGAGATGAATTCCCAGCTGCATTTAGTCATCATCTACCTGCTTCATGTCTGTGGAATATAAAACATGCCCATCAGTTTTCAACTCTTCAAGACCAAGAATGATACAATTACATATGTAGAGATTAGTGATTCATTTGCCCTGATTGTTGATATTAATGGGGGTGGAGGCTACTACTACTAAATAAAGTATTTTTTATACTTCATTAGTATAATAGAAAATATATTTAGTTTATACCCTCCCAAATGCGGGCTGAGAGGGAAGTCAATGCCAAAAATATCTTGTATTGATAGCATATGAAATACTGCTACTAGGCATTTAATCATATAGCATGTAAAAAAAGCCTACAGCCTGAGCCTTCCTGGCACAGCTCATCGGCATCAGGGTCCAGCTCCTTGGAAGTAAGTCCTTGTGCAACTCCCTAGGCATATCTGATTTTGGGCATCCTGAGCATGGTATACACCATATTGTATACCCTGTGGTGTATGTGAATATACATGCTACATTGGGGTATATTGGGCTATATTGGTATATTCTGTCAGTGTGTGTATATCCATGTATTTCCATGGCACAGAGAGGTTACTGAAGGGAGTGCAAGAGTAATGCTAGAAATCAATCCCCTCTGATAAACAGAAAAGGGTGGTGCAGTGCTTTTGTCCTTTCAGGGATACACTTGGAGACGGGATAGAAATCCAGAAATTACCTACCCTTTTTGTTCCTTTGCAGCTTTCAGTTTGTCTTTTTTGTTTGTTACAGATCGATAAGGGTGTTTTCAGAACAAGAAGGCCCTTGCCTTCATAAGTCTTCTGCACTTTTCCATTACTTTTCTAGATTGCTAGCATTAGGTTCATAGTATATTTCATTTGTTGTTAGATGGACTGGAGACAGCAAAAGTATTTTAAAGTCCTCTAATTTATCACAGAGGACACTCTTTCAGTGCAGCAACTACAAAAGACATCAGGGAGTGTTCTCGTAGACCCTACCCTAACCTGGGGTTGGAGCCTTCGGCATGTTAGAGAAAAGGTACAGCAGCTCACAGAACCCTGGGAATTGCCAAAATAACACCAAAAGAAAGATACAGTCCTCACAGGGTAGGTCTAAAATCTGGCTACAAGTGGTCTCTTTTTGCCTGTGTTCACGAACTGCAAATTCTGTGCTGGGCATCTCAGAGGAAAATAAAAATATTGTAGACTGAGTATTGCAATGATGGGGGAGGAATAGATGAATTCTTGAGCAAAATGTTTCCTATCAGGGTGTGATCAAAGCTGGCAGTGCAGGTCTGAAGAGGATTTTATACTCAAATAACAGAAAGAAGAGGAAAAGCATGATAGTTTCATTAAAAGCAGGACGATGATTTCATTATAAATAATTTCCAGTTCACTGCACTGCTTTGAGCAGCAGGGGCAGCTTATGAGGGAGTCCATGTGCCGTGATGGAGGCAGAGGTCCCTTGGATGCAATGGACCAGAGTGACCTTACTTCTGAGGCAGTGGGGACATCTGTGGGGCAAACCTGGCTCGTGGCTGGAATTAACAGGAGTCCATGAATAGGGAAGCTCCACTGGATAGGTCTAATCTAGTAAATATCCATTTCCTAGCCAGCATTCCTGCCTCACTGTCAGGATCCCCTCACCAAGGGGCGGTAGCTGGGAAGAGAGTGATAACATGCAAGGAGGGAAGATTTTCCAAGCAGAACAGTGGAGACATTGTCCAATGACTGTCCTGCTAGCAGATCCACAAGTTGAAGATCCGACTGCCTTGGTGTTGCTGCAAAGCAAATGCTTCTAGATTGTCAATAAGTGAGGAAATGGAACCTGTAAGCACATTGATCCAGTTTCCCTCTGGGCAGTCACTTTGGTTTTCTGCTCTCCTCCTCATCTGAAGTGCCCACCAAGTCAGACAGTGGACAGTTGGGGGGGGGGGTCCTTTCTACCCACCCTTTATGCCAACCTATCCCTTTTTTTTCAAAAGGTACTTCACATGCGAACTCACAGAGGTCATTAGATGCATTTGCGTGAACTTTATGGATGATATTGTTATTTAACCACTCCAAGCTTGGAGTCCCTTTCCAGTAGGTCAATGCAAGTGATCATTATTTTCACAGACTCTGACAGTTATCTAGCAGCAGAGAGCTCATTCATCTTCAAGGATCTCATTTTGTTGTAAGATCAAAGGTATTTCAACTTCAAATTAAGAACATTCATTACTAACATTTTCTAAGTAATGTAGGTTCAGGAGAGCCTTTCCAGTGAAAAATAAATTGACTTTATATACTGGGTTGCCACACAAGAGGCTTCAGCCAGTGTTAACAGACTTCTAAAAACTCTGAATCTATCTATCTGATCTACCTGGACCTAGTTTTACAAATAGAATAATGTTGTTTTTTGGTGTTATGCTTGCAGGTCATTTTCTTAGTACTGATGGTGGTATTATATGCTTAGTGCTGGAAAGTTCTGCCTCTACAAAAGAATAAATTTCAGCATAAATTAAAGTGATTTTTGTAATAACAGCTAATGAGATCTGACAAAGCAAAATCAAAATGCACAGATGACAGGAGAAAGTGGGTCTGAAAAATATTTCAGTGTGATGTATTCATACTCAGACTTTCAGCAGAGTAAATTTGTGCAACATCATTTGTTCCAGTGGCTAAACTGCTGTACTGGGCATTAGCCCGGCTCTCTGTACACTGTACTGCAGTGTGCAAGATGGATCGATCCAAAGGAAATATTTCACTTAGAGAAAATTAAATTCAATTTATGCAGATGCCAGCTTAAAAAAAGTATTTATAGGAGAAAAAATTTTAAAACACATTAGAGTTTGTGAACAAGAGCTGAGTGGTACAGAGCCTATTTTTCTGAGTCTACAGAAGATCATATATACAATCTATAGAAATAAGGTGTTCGGTCTGTAAGGGGAAGAGTTTGTCTATTAGTGTGGAATTCCACAAGATGCAACCCACAGGCTTTGGGGAGGTGCTCCCAGGTCTCTCACCTGAACTCAGTTAGGTCACAAATCACCCGAGAGTATCACATTTGTCTTAAGCCATTGCCCAAGAATTGCTGATATTTCCTGACGTGTGTTTTTCACCCCAAATGCTCCACTTTTGATGCTAACACATCATGATGTTAACTCCATGATGCTAACAGGTTGGTTAACTCCATCATTTGGAGCTCAGTGAGTCTATTAGTCCTTACTGGAGTTGTTCTCCACCAAAGGCAGGGTTTTGCTCTGGAAATTAAATGATGAACTATGGGGTTTAAAAACAGTTATTGTTAAACAATTATTAATATAATTGTCTAGGTGGGGCTTTGTGGAGAAAAAGAAAAACTATAGAGAAGACAAGTAACGTCCCAGCGTCAACTAGTAGTTTTCTGGGAACTCATCAGTGGAACACAGCTTTCCCTTGTACAGTCAATACACCAGCCAGTCTCTATGCCCTCAAGTGTATACCTACACAACAGTTAATAAAAAGGCGGCCAAGGAGTATGTATGATTTTGAGAGATCATATCTCAAGTGATAAAATGCACTTTTGATTTAATACAAGCACTTATTGGACCTATGAAAAAAAAAGTAGGAATTCTTTTAGACACATCTTTGAAATTGAAATGTTCTCCTAATTTTCTCAGTTCTTCTTGCATAGTAGGAATGTGTGAGTACTTTGCTCTGACACCAGAACAGAATAATAAATGGTCCTTTACTAATATTATTATTTATTATTAACAAAGGATGTGCTCCAGACCCTTTGCCCTTCTTTGGACCCACTCCAGCACTTCAGTGTCTTTCTTGTAGTGAGGGGCCCAGAACTGAACACAGGATCCGAGGTGTGGCCCCACCAGCGCCGAGTACAGGGGAAGAACTTATTCCCTAGTCCTTCTAGACACACTATTCCTGATAAAAGCCAGGATTTCTTTTGTCAGCCTGGGCACACTGCTGGCTCATGTTCAACCAGCTGTCAAGCAACATGTCCAGGTCCTTTCCCACTGGGCCACTTTCCAGCCTGTGGTGCTCCATGGGGTCATTGTGACCAAAGAGCAGGGACCTGGCACTTAGTCGAGTTGAACCTCATGCCATTGGTTTTGACCCATCTATCCAGCCTCTCCAGATCCCTCTACAAGGGCTTCCTACCCTCCAGTAGATCAACACTCCAACCCAACTTGGTGTTGTCTGCAAATTTACTACTGGTAGACTCAATCCCTTCATCCAGATCATTGAACAGAAACCTTTGTACCAAAAGGCATTCTTTATCTCAGGCATGCCAGGAGCTCAGTACTAGACTCAGTTAAGTAGTTTTCAAAATCATATGTCACTGATAGGAATGCAGAGCAGTTGGATGCTCTATTTAATTGAAGTTATGCAGGGAAGCAGGACACCACTGTGGGTGCACCTTTATCCTTAAAAAGTCAAGGAACCAAACATTGTTAACAGATACATCAGCATTTTTTATGTTTTGAGGTAGTCGGTCTAGTTTATGACATTTCCACAACTGCCTTATTAGGAGGCTGTGAATCCATATCTATATTCATCTTGGATAAAGATGCCTTTATCCCATCTCTCACTAGCCTCAGGAGTAATGCCACTGAAGTCAATTGAATTGCAACTGAGTAAAGCCAGCATAAGCAAAACCAAGTGCAGAATGCAGAACAGGATGACTCACTAACTGAGGGAGTAGATGGATATGCCAGGTGTAAAAGCTAGTAAGGGGTGAAGTCAATGCACAGATCCCCAAACTGGTTTGGGTGGTGGGAGCGGCTTATCGTGGAGCAGAGCAAGTTGGCCAGAGGGATCCCTGTGCTACACCAGCTGGGCAGCTTCTTGTATTCAGTGACCTTGCTGGGAGCAGGGTGGGGGATCCCTGCAAGAGCCACTGCCATGGATGTACCACAACATGAAATTGTGAGGGGAAGTGAAGTATGCTTCTCTCAAAGCTGGGATTCAGGAATTGGTTATTTTTTTCAGTTTTATCCAGAATGAATGATAAGAAAAAGCACATCCCAGTCTTTAGGGCATGTTTCTAAAGCATCTGCCAGAGTTTCTTCTGAACTAGAAAGTGAAAAAGAACAAAATAGAACTAACAATCCCCACTGCACAAGACCATCGTTGAGTTGAAAGTATGTCTGTTCTCAGTCATTCAGCTGAGAAAAATAATATTTAAAGTAAGAAAAACAGGGAGAGAACACAGCTTCTCACATCTTTCAATGTATGAAACTCTGACATTTTGCACTACATTTTAAATTATCTGATTTTCAAATATTTATGTTTACCTTTAATGCCAGATCTGGATTTTGGAACAGGTAATTTTCAAATAAGCCTTGAATTACCTAATAAAATAAATAGTGTTGTAATATAAATTCTGCATCTCCCTGAAAGGTTTTTATAATTTCAGGAAAAGAAAACATGTTTTCTTGAAAAATGTAAACTCTGTTTGGTTTTGGAAGGCAGAAATCCTCCCTGCTTATTCTGGGACCTTGTAGAAACACTTTGACAGTGCACATGCTCCCGTGATGGATTATGCCATGACATCAAAGCATTATCAGTTCTGTGGCATTCTGACAATGGATTAGTATTGTAAGTCACTGGCACTCAGGTGCAGATTTTGCTTTATGAAAATGAAGGTGTCATATATTGCTCCAACATATAGTACCAGGAAGGATATACTAGTTACAATTGGAAATATGCAAAGAAGAAAGCTCCTCATGCCACGCTAATATTTTCTGAAATATGTTTAAAGTAAGTTCCTATTTTAGGAAGCCTCTGTAAGCTGCCAGTTTCCCTGAAGATACAATAATCAAATAGTAGATCCAAATCAGGGAAGAAAACGTGTTGTTGCTCTTAGCTGGCATGGTTCATATATGTGTTACAGAAAAGTAAAGACTTTGGAAAAAAGACCCATTGTATATGAAAAAAAATTGATTGATTTACGTATGATAATTTCATGATCAGTACTGAGTGTTTAACGGAAAACACTGTCTTTGTGGCTGCCCACACTGAACAGCTGCCTTTCACAGGTGAGGTGGATGCCTTTAACTTGTCTGAAATACTGGGATGAGACAGCTTCAGCAGCATCACCTTATCCTGCCACCAGCTTCTCGTCTGGGCCAGCAAACTTCCCATCTGTGTTATTTGCTTGCTGTAATGGAGACTTTTATTTTCAGAGACGTTCATCTCTAAACAGAATTCAGCAGCTCAGATTTCTGCTGGGTTAATTTGCATTAAAGACTGCAATCCATCAACTGTTATACGGTAAAAAGATCTGTGGGACATCACAACTAACTTTGTTGAGCTAAGTATTTTCATAGCAGTCTTCCCTCCAAAGAGTTAGCACAGAAAAACTATCGAGAAGACAGATTAGCTGCTTGGAGAGTTGTTTTAATGGCTAAGACACATGATGAGTAGCTGGGAAATTATTATCCTGAAATAACCTATACTAGACTACATGCTGATCTCTTGCTACTGAGGAATAACCTGAGGAGTAGCTCAGGAACTAAACTCAAACCTATTTTCTTAAAAAGATACAAATACAACTCTGTAAGGTTCAAGTCTGGCACTATTCCTTCAAGCTGGATGTAACTCTGAAGGCACACATTCCCTAAGGCTTGGGAAATAGGAAGTGTCTTTTAGGAAGAACTAACAGAGAGGATGCTAGAACTGTGTTGGCCATAATAGAAACATTTTTAAACTTATCTGAGTGCAGAGATCCTTTTTAACACTGTAAGGACCTAATCAAGGAAGCCAAAGGGACACTTCCTTTCTCAGTGAGTTTCTCATTGAAGAGTTATATTTCTAGAATGAAATTTTCTTCAAAATTGGTTGACATCTTCCTGAGGACACTGATGCTTTGCTGAGAGAATTTGCTTTGGTGTTGCACCAAAAAGAAACACAGTTCACAAAGAAGAACAGTATTTTATAGTGTGAAGCTCAGCAACACCACACTTGTCTATGTCTTGCTGACTGTATAAAAAACCTTCTTTTTAAAAACTTGCTATGTTCCTCACACATGTGTTTCCTCTATATCAAGAATAAAGACATTCTGAAACAGTGTTCCAATAAACCGAAAAAGGTATGCAAACCCTGAGCACTACTTATTGGCCTTATGAAAAATATTGTGAAATTCTGTGAGAAATGCATATATTTTATATTTCATGGACTTTTGTGTGGAAAATTTAGCTGACATAGAAGGAAGCTAAAATACTAGACGTAAGGTGGTTTTTTTCCCCCAGATGTAAAAACATATTGAATATGGGAGCATATATGTCATAGATCTTTCTACCAGACTAGTTCAATATTATTTTTCTATATAAATTTTAGGATAATGTATTAAAGAGTTAACATCTCCCTACCATCTTTCTATCTTATTTCTAAGTAATCTAATACAATGCTTTAGAACATCCCATCATACCTATATTTCACAGGAGATAACCTGGCAGGGTGGCATAAATTAGAGCCAAGACCTCTTCAAAATGCCAGTGAGCTGTTCTTTTTATCCAGATCAGTGGAAGAGTCTAATTAATTTGGCAGAATTCTTGTGTCCTCGATTACAACATCTGCTCTGCTGTGGAATGATCCAGCACAACCATCTGTCTTTCACCATGCAAAGCAAGTGGCTGAGGGAAGATTTAATATTTTTCGGCAGCAAAGGATAGAAATGAACACAATATCAAATTTAAAGCCGTGTTCTTCAGACTGTCAAGGTTAACTACTGGAGTTATGCATAGAACAGCACATTGGATTGAGGAGATGTGATTTGTGCCAGAACGTCGTTAGAGAAGGACGAGCAACAAGTGCGTTCTATTGGAGCTCACGGGGTACATTACAATTTTTATCTTGACTAGCTGATCAGCATCATTCACAATATTATGCCCGATGCATTCTTTTTTGAGGCTCTCTCAGGCAGACTATAATGCTACACTAAATGTGGCCTTCACTGTGAAATTTGCCAACAGTTCAATATCAATGAAAACAGTGGAGAAAAATAAACTTCCTTCTCCCCATCATGAAGGCCATGCCAGAAAAACCCACAGTGTATATCTAATTATGCTGGCAGAAGAGTACTTCTGTCAGCTTAAATAACCTTGTTCTGAGAGACAGTTTTACCTCTACCAATCTAGGGGGCTTCTCCTGTGGCTGCCAGGGTTGCTTTACTCAGCCAAACTGCATGTCCAGTGGAGAGGACACACCTGAGAGATGAGCCTGTGCCATTCATAGCCGTATCCTTCTACAGCAGGCTTCATTTTGGCTCCCTCGTCTCCAGGAGAGAGTGATCAGGCATTGTGGTGTCAGTGTGTGCAGTTTAATAGCCCATGTCATAATGAACATATGTGCTTAGTTCTTCTTTTAGAGGCCCAAATCCTGGTTTTCAGGAGCTATGAAGATGTAACACTTCCAGTGGGGAAGTGATGTTTGCAATCTATCTGGAACATTCTTTTTGTAAAATTACTGGTGCAAAATACCTCTGTGACTGAGGTGACAGCTTCTGCAATCCATAGGGATAACGTGGGGTGGAACCATTCATTTTGCTGATAAAAAGTGCTGACTGTACAAAGGGCAGCAGCATCACAGATAAGCGTTCTGCAATCGTTTCATGACTTGCAGCTCCGGTCTAGCACTGGATATATAAAATGCATTAGTCATATGGAGACTGCATCTCATTCTGTCTGTCCACTAAGGGTAGACAGTAGTTTTAGCAGTAGAATCTACCAATAATAACAGTGTCTTCTTACCATATGAGATGGGTAACAGTTGACTGTGAAGACACTGTGCTGTAATGCCACAAGAGATAATTTTGGGTTTAAGAATAAGAAGTCCAACGTTGTTCACTGGTGTATCTGTACCCACCATAAAGTACTGATATGGAAGGACAGCCTGTGGCCTGTTTTATCTGTAGATTCAGTAATACAATTCTACAGGAATACAGATTCTGCATCTTTCTCTGATCTTTCTCCTGTCACATTCAATCTGCAGCAATGCAAAGTTTTATCTATGTAGTTCATTAGACTTTTCCTATGCATCTCATTCTCTTTCCTCTTCTCGTTTCACAGGTGTGCCTCTGTGTATTTCACTCTCTTACATTGTGCGATTTCTTCGGTTTTGCTGTGGTTGTCGGAGTTTTTATTTATTTGTTTGGCTTCTGAAGAGTGCTAGTGGCTTTTCTCAGTGGCTGCAGGGAAGCAACATGAGAAGATGAAGGAAGCAGACTGCCATGGTGTGTTTGCTAAAAGCCACTGGGTTTATTTACTATTCAGTCACCCACTTTCATGCATGTTGGCTCCAAAACAGCAGTTCTATCTGCCAGTTGCTGCTGTCCAGACTAAAGAGGGAGACATTCACTGGCATATCCTGTACCTTCCTAATCGCATTACAGACATCATCCATAGCCCATTGAATTCAGCTCCTATACCTTCGCTTGTCTTCAGGGAACATGGCAAGGTTTTCACACCCAACAGCAAGAGATGGTGTACATATAATCCTTACATACTCAGCCTCACTTTTCTCCTCTTCCCAAAATGAGGGAGACCCTGTGGACATTGCTGCTTGTTAAAGCTCTGAGTTAACATTCTGTGGTAATTTGTTTGGCCTGAAAGGTAGCTGCAGTAAATGTGTTAGTGGGAACATGCTCCTTTTATTCCTTCCCTCCCTAATGCCTCTGTAAAGCTGTGGTTTGCACAGACTTTAATTAGAAAAGAGGAATTTTGCATGCTCTCCAGCTGGGCTTTCTTGGATTTAATTGTCATTTTAGCTTTTATTTTTATTGAATTTGTAGCAAAACAAATTGGTGTAATCCTCCAAGCCAAAATAGATATAATCCTCCAAGCCAGCAGGGAATGTACTAATGGAAAGAGAGTTATGATAAAAATAACCCACTTCACCCTGGCAAATATCTCCATCATTCAACAGAAGCTACCTGCTGTCATGAAGCCAAAATCCCTTATTTCCACAGCACTATTTTGATTTCTTGAGTTTCAGAGTTTTCTAAAACTGATTGAATGACACATTTTATCTATTTTTTATTTATTTTTCTGAAAGGTTTCAGTCCAGACTTCAGGGTCATTGCTGACAGCCACAGATTCAGCAAGAACACGGCTTAGCTGTTTTCTTCATTCTCAGATAATAAAAATCCCCCTTCTCTGAGATGATCATTGGTCTTGAACATCAGGCTACCTCTACACAAGAGTCTGATGTCTGCCACAGTGGCCCATCTGGCAAGTATGAATGGACTTCATTAAGGAACATATCTGACAGGTGACACGGCAAAGCCATGACACAGATTACTTGCGGCTGATGCCAATTCTTTACACTGCCAGTTCAAATACATGTCCTCCTCAGGACAGAGGTGATGCACATTGACACCTGGCATATGGCAACAAGGCCTCTGCAGTTCCAAGGAAGGAAAGGTGAAAACCTGTATGTCAGCTATGGTGGAGGTAAATCAGAAATACTGGGACAAGATATTGTAGCACTGACAAAAAGTGAGTGAACTTGTTCTTCTAGTGTGGATGAGACACATAGGCACAGTGGGTAAGATCTTGCTTAACAAAATTTCCCCCTGCATAGAGGCTTAGGAAGAATGTAGATATTTAGGCCCCATGCAGCTTTCCAAACCACCCCAAATACACTCCTTTAGCCACTGTGAGTCGCGGCTGTACACACACACTCACATACACACAGTGTCACCCATCTATCTTCCTTATAGTTCTGGGTGCCTGATGTCCCAACTTCATGTGAGGAGTGTCTCCTGCCCCAACAGCCCAAAGCCTGTAGACTGATCTTCTCGGTGTAGGATCTGAGCCTACTTGGTTAAGGATGGCCTTAGTCATAGTATCATATGCCTGGACAAATCCTGCAGTCACCAGAGCATTATGTGAGAGATCATTGCTAACGTAGATTTTTTCCTCAGGTAGCAAATTATGACCCTCTCACCTGCTCTTGATCCTGAGAACCAGATGGTGACCCGGGCAGTCACAGAGGGTGACCTGGGCATACGTTCATAGTTACATTAGATATGAAGGGCGTCAGTGTCACTAGAGAGATATCAGCTCTCCAGACTTATAGTAGGTGTCTGGATCACCTACAATAAAGCTAAATCTTAAATTCTAGGTATTGTACTACCTGGTGCCACTACCAAGTCAGGAACTGATGAAATCTGAATTTTCATTTAGAATAGCCAATGTTATCTTTACAGTCCCAAAGGCCCATGCTATCAGTACTAGCGCTGGTTGGGGCTTGGACATCACAGGGGGAGGAGTCCAGCTCATTGTTAGAGTTGAAAGACATAATGTTGAAATAGTTGAATAGCTTCTGGCCTGTGATCAGGCCAGGGGTTCTGCACCATTGTTAGGTCCAAAGTAAAGATTAGAGGATAGGATCAGGATGATTGCCAGAAAAAAGGTAGAAAAGTAACATTTATGCTGGACCCTATATGGTCTGCCGGCCTACTATAAGAGCTGCTGCCAGCAACGTAAATGATGTGTTCAGCCTTAAAAAGGGATAGGAGGTAAGGCAGTGACAGGTGTCAAAGTTAGAGCTGAAGCTACTATGAAGTAATGACATAAATTTGTTGACTAATCATCAAAAGCTCAATATGTTTGGAAGGGATTATTTTCAGGAACAACAAATTACTTACAGTTAGATATCCAGTGGAGAAGTCATACCCAACGTTCAAGTGAGACAATATTTGAATTAGAGTTTAGACTAGTTTAGCATTAAGGGCAACAGAGCTAGAAACTTTTGGATAGATTTTGTGAAGCCTGCAGAGCTAAGATGATATCAAGCAATGAAAAATTTAAGTGATCTTTGATTGATTCCAAGACGCACTATGGCCAACACTGGAGCTGGGGTTACATCAGCCTCCCCACTCAGTGTCCAGGCAGTAAAATTCTGAAGAAGGAGGCTGGTTGGCAGATCATGCCAATGTTATTGAATGACTTAGGTTTTTGGAGATGGCTGTCACTCGTCTCTAATATTAAAGGTAGATTTTGATTTGAGACTCGATTGGGTTCTGGGCTACAGAAATTTATAACCTAGGCTTGTAGCTCAATTAGCATGGAAAATGAAAAGTCAGTAAAGCTAAGATAGGGTTAACAGGAGTCACTGGAGTGTTAAAGACAGGTCAGAGAAGGCATTTAAGAGCACATGTAGTGATAAAAGGGCTGAGCCACCAGATTTGTCACTGGCTTTTCCAGTGACAGATTAAAAGAGGTTTGTGTTAGGTTAGTTTAGTGAAAGGTCAGGCTCATATCTTTATATCTGAAGTTGAAGGAGCAGAAGGAGATTTTTAATGGTAAAGACAGAAAATTCAGGGCTATTTCTGGACTCTACATTGTCCATTAGAATCTCTGGTTGTAATAAAATTTTATTATATAATGTTACTTTCATTTTTTGCAAGGATTGCTAGACTCTGATGTTACAGGAAAAATTAGATTTAGCTTTAAAAGCAAAGGTTTAGGACAGCAGAAATTGAAGAATACAGTTTATAGCTTCCTTCCAAGAGAAGTGATCAAATGTAGTGACATTCTTTCAGAGTGAATGACTTCATTGCATGATGTTGCTCTGGGGGAGCAAGGGTACCTGGCATGGCAGATATTGGCAGATAAAAATGGCATCAGCTTAGCACTGAAGATAATGTAAAGGATAGGATTGATTTAGGGTGAAGACTTGCTAGAAGGGTTGCTGTCAGCAGGGGAATCATGAAATGCAAAGTTGGGTGTTAAATGACAGTAAAACAAATAAACATCCAGAGTCTGCTCTAGGCAACTGGGATAAAATGAACACCAATTGCAGTGGAATCCACTGGTGTAGAAATACTTCTGCAGCTTTTGGATTCACTAGACTGTGTTTTTAAAGTTTTAATATTTGAAAAAAGGTTAGGATTCAGTTTTATTTTTGTTAGGGATCCCTAAATCATTCACTGGGATACATTATACATAGGCTTATTCCAACTGAGGTTAAAAAGCAAGGTGGTTTAGTGTCTGCTGAGTCCCTCACACCACACAAAGGCTATAATCCTGAATAAAACCTACCTTAAATCTGACCATGAGACCCTGTTAACTAATGTACTCAATCTCTTGCACCCCCTATTCTAACCCTGACTGGATTCTAAAGACTCATTAGATTTTTACCCAGGGTGTCCAGAGTCCTATTTGTAAGCCTTATGGTGTTGAGGACTTTGAAAAGATCTCAGAACAACAAGTCTGAAAGTGTGGATTGATTTTTCTTCTGGTTGAACTCTGGAAGGTTGGTTGACCAATGATGTCAGCTTTTCTTTTTTTTTTCAATAGTGCTTCGAAGATACTGAGCCTGGGGATTTCAGTGATTTATGGCTATTTTCTCATTTCAGTCCATGGAGATTACAGCACTGCTTTTTTATGAGAACATTTGAAACTAGTACTGCTGTTACCAGGCATGGGAAATATGTCTTAACTTTTGTGGGATTCAGGTCAGTATTCAGGATAAAAGGACTTGAAGAACAATTTCCTTAGTGACTCCTCAAATTTTGGCAACGTAACAATTGGAATAGTGTTGGGCTTCAGTATGCTAGGTAAAACCAAACAGTAACGTTGCAAGATTAGAAAAGGGGTAAACAGGGTTGAGTAACCTGGTGCTTATCCAGTTTAGGGTCTTTGGAGACTATGGTTAAGGGTATTCTTTGAAAAAGTATATACAGAAAAGCAATTCTGATTTTTCAACATTGTTCAGCCCATTAGGGCAGGGGGTTAGTTTCCTATGGCTCATAAGAGAAACATTATTTTAGGATGAGGCAGATTTCAGATTCATATTTAGAATTGGTTTTGATTAAACAGGACACATCAATTTTTTTTTTTGTCAAAAATGAAAACATTTGGTAACTTGGCATTAACTTTAATCTGTGGTTTTGCAGTTAGGTTTTGATTTAGAACTCAAACTGAGATATACCACTAATCCTTGATGGCATCATGTCACGTACTGCCCTGGTGATCTTGAAGGACAAGCTCTTGAACACTATCCCTAACCCTGACTTGCATCCAGTGGAACTGCAGGGCCGGAATGATACAGAAATACAATTTATTCTTCAATTTTCTCTTGCCCTTATGGCTTATTCCCTCCCCTCCTGCAAGGTCTAAAAATAAGGCTAGTGCTTATACTTCAACTTTCCTAAACTTAGTCCCAACATGAAGATGACTCAGTCACAAGATCCCTACAGATCCACGTCTGCTGTAGAGCCACCTGTCAGCCATTCTTCCTTTCCAGCACCAAACTTCACTCTGACTTTACAGGAATTCCTAAACCAAATAGTTGTATGGTATTGTTACTACCAATACTAAACCCAGCCCTAAAGCTAAACTTAAATCTTGCCCATGTCACATATACAATAGATCCAATAGAACTGGGCACATTAGGATTTTGTATCAAAGCCAGATTTGGACAAGCACTTGTTATTCCTCTTTATCCTCCTTCCCCATCTGCAGCACTATGAGATAGACAGTCAAAACCAGATTGTGGTCAAACCCTGCATATAGATGAAGGGGTTCATTATGTCCAGATCTGTAACCAAAAAAAAAAAAAATCAGAAATAGCCACAGGGTTTTTTTTTTCCTTTCTTATAAATAAATGGTGAGGGAAAGTCCTGGTCCCTGTTTAAACTCCAGTAATTCTCCAGTGTCTAGTTCTCTTGGAAATCATACTTTCTTTTTGCCTTATAAAAAAAAGTTTGTATGTTGGGCAGACATAGAGTCCAGACTGTGAGGAACAACTCAATAACCACTTGGATGCAAATGGGACATACAGTGTAAAAGTCCCAGCATCCCACATTAACTCCAAGTAATATAGTGAAGGACAGGATGGGGAGAAGAAAGGCAAAGGAGGAGGAGAAACAGAAACCTTCTGAGTCCTGTTGATTCCATGACACTTGAATGTTTGAGCTCAGTTCAGTGTTGTGCTTATATCCAAAAATGTGAGGTAAAGCCAGTGGGCCTTTATTTCTACAATGCAATGGCTTGAACAAGGCTAGTCACATAATATTGAAAACATTATTCTTTTTACCATGATGAAAAGAGAAGAGAAGCTTTGAAAGAGAAGCTGCATAAACCTTGCTGCACATCTTGCTCAGATGTATTACTCCAGGAGGTGTTATATGGCTGCAATTGACAGCATGGTCCTTGTTGTACATGAGTTAATTTATATTTTTGGAAGTCCAGCAGATGTAAAGAGGAAAAAAACCACACTAAATTATATTAAAGATGAGAGGATTTTGGATGAGGGTTTATGCAAAACCTAGGTTAGGTTCCCTAAAACAGTCAGCCTTTCCAAAAAGAATGTATTAAAACTTTCTGTTCATCCTGTTTTGGTAGTAGCTGAGTCTTGAACCCACATGTCTATTGGTTTCTTTTTGTTACACCTTCTTAGAAGTCCTTACTTCCTTATTCTGCACATATAACCAACACCAAAACTTCCATTTCCATGCTCCTTCCCCAATGTATAATTTGCATTGTAAAAATCTGTCTACACCTAATCCCTTAGCACCAAAGAAGGAATGGATTTGGGGATCCTGTTGTAGGCATTCTATTAGTTAATGCTTAAAAAAGCTCTTTGACTTTCAGCTGAAGGGGAACCAGTAAAGGATGTAAATGAAGGATATGCTGCTGCTGTTATCTAGCCTGGATGCTTATTTCTCAGATGAATAAGAAGTTGAATCATTGTTCACATGGTCTGATGACAGTTGGGAAACAGGCCTAGGGCCTGTATAGTTTAGTAAAATATTTCAATTTTCATCTTTCTTACCTAGTTTTTGGGACAAATGACTGCTGCATGGCTAATGTGGAGAATATTTAAGAAGAAGCTACTTAAGTACTCTCATTGATATGCAATTTTCAAAAGCCCAGAGGGAGTCTCTGTGGATTGAAGACCAGCTGCATGGTTGGCTGGAGTGCATGGCAGCCTTAGAGTATTGAAAAAATATGTATGGTATCAAAAGGGACTGCTTTTCCTGTACTGTGCCTTTCAAATGGAAACTATCCCTGCAGAGTGCAAATATAATACACGACAGAGACATCTTCTTAATCCAGTTCATATGCAGAAGGATTCAAGGTGGATGTTTTCTTTCCCTAGAGATGCTTTGCCAACTTTATGATTTTGAAACAAAGGCTGTATTTTGTTCTGCAAATCTCAAATGGGAAACAATACTGTTTGTGAAGAGTCAGAGGAAATCCTCTGATGTCCTTTCCTGTTGTGGTACAGGGTGCATGTCCTTGCTGTTGCAGACTGTGTGCTAATGCACATGGGTGGTGAGGGTGCTGCTGTACTGCTACAGTGACAAGCTGTACATGCACACAGTTCACCTGCACCTGGTTCACAGTTCACAGTGTACCTGGTTCATGGAAATGTGTGTCTTCCTGGGGCCACCCTGCACACATCAGCCCCTCCCTGCTACTTAAGACAAAAGTACTTTATAGAGAACCCATAGTGCCTTTTTCCACTGGTGGTTTTAAACTGTTGCACACCACCTCAGATCCTGCACAGTGGGAAGCCAAATAATTCATTATACAACTAATGTAAGTCTGATACTCATGGGAGAAACTGTGTAATTAATTGTGACTAATGTAACTGTTACACTTCAGAGGAGAAATCAGAAATGTTTTGCAACTTATTGTAAAGAATTATCAGAAGGCAACTTATTACCATACTAACGGCTGTCATTTAGTCATCAAGTCACAAACTGTCTGCAGCCTCATTTAGACACTTTCCACTGTAAAGTACCAATCCCACTATGCAGATGACAAACACTGTTTTAAAATTATTTAGATGAAATTCTTCAAAAGTCCTTAGATGACATTATCGTTGAGGACTCAGTCCAACATAGTTTTCTCAAGATGACAAATTAATTTAATGACATTCTATTCTATGACTAGGATAACTAATCAGAGTTATTAGCTATTTTATAACAAGGACACATTCAAAAATCAGAACATTTCCTGAGCAGGCATTACCCACATCCCAGCTTTTCTGGATTTACTGTTACATGGATATTTAATCACAGCTCCAGAACATTTCACTCAGATGCACTACTTTAGCTAACTTTGAAATTAAGTTTGCTGGTATGTATACTAATGTTGGCATGGCTGAAAATGATAGTAACTGATGAGAAATGATACATCTGTAATAAGTGACGAGTCAATGTGTGAGGTCAACTCACCAATTCTGCAAAACAGCTAAAGGGAAAAATAAAGAAGAATGAAAACAAGGAGCCCAGCACATATCACTATGCACAGCTGAAGGTGAGAGCTCCAAAGCATTCCTGTGTGGCCCCCTGTGCTCCTCTGGGGACATGTCAGTCTGCTTCAGCTACTGGAAAAGCTTCTGTTGGTTGATAAAATTTCTTTGTTGCTCCCCTGGCTTTGCTGCTCCTCTCACTGAAGAGTCTAACAATATTCAAACAACTTCTGATACAGGGAATATTGGAGAAGGCAGAAACCTCTAAATCAACAAAGCCTTACAGACAAGAGCAGTGGGATTTAGTTCTAAGGTTTCCACTTAATCAGCATGGTATCTTATTGTAGCTTGTTATTACAGCATGTCAATAGATGGCTGCCAGGGAGGACTCTAGTTATTACAAGCATGAGCATGCCATTACCATTGTAAAAGACCCTTATTGTGTATGCTTGCTTTGTATTTTTATAAGACCACTTCTCCTCCCTCCTCATGAAATCCTATGCAGGCAGAGACCCAGGGAGTCAGCTTGCCTGTAACAGGGCAAAATTTCTCATGTCTATCTTCAGCTACTTGTCCAAATTCACTACTCTGATTAGTAATGCTTGAAATCTATATCCTGACACACAGGGTACAATTTGTTTGCCAAAACATGGGCCTCAAGGGGTTTCTGTCTGGCCTTTAATGCTTTCTCCATGAGAACATGGGTATCCCACAAGCCTTATGTCATGTGTCCCCATTTTACACCATAAAATCCCATATACTTTGGCTTATCTCCAAGAGCACCAATCATCTCTGTGTAACAGACATGCAGTGGACTCTTACCAACAGTTTGGTGTCCCTGGGCTGGTGATACTCCAGCCATGAGCAGCAGATGCTGCTGGGCTCACAGCCCAGACTTGCTGGGTAGCTTTGCCACTTGTGGAGTGGCAGAAGTCCCAGCCTCCTTGAATGGCCTGTGCTTGCCTGGCTCCACAGCTTTGCCTTACACAGCCTTCAAAATTCTGCTTGCATGCCAGGCAGCTGTGCCATAGCCCCAGCTTCCCCAGACCAGCTGTACTTCCCCACCGAAGGCACTGGGACAGAGCTGGGTAGAACAGGACAACTTGCAATGCTGCCCCATCATTTGGGCATCTTCTCATGTGTGCACCGATTACACAAGAGCACTTCATGCAGATTTCCTGCACGTCTGTGTTGCATCACACAGCACAACCAAAACCAAGGCTTTTATATTATATGTTAACAAAAAAACCCAAACCCAGTTACCAACAGTGTGGTTGGAGTTGGGATGGTCTAAGGGTAAAGGTAAATATTTTTAGATCAATTCCATTAAAAGCAATGGTAACAGTTATATGGATATTAAAAAAAAAAATCCTGTTACTTTATTTTTCAAAGTCTTAAATATGTCTTTACCCCAGGTTCCAATTTTGCTGTTGGCTGAAATTCCTATTGTAAAAGTTACCTGTCTTTCTTCTCAAGTCCATTAGTTCATTCCTGTATGCATTTTCTCTTGTCTTTACCATTACTTCATTCCTGCACATTGCTGAGGAAAATATTCAATATTAACAAAATTTTTATGACACTGTTTGTCCATATCAGATATTACCTCTACTAGACATGGAATATGTGTCTACCATTGCATGCCATCAGTGGTTTGTGGTCTGTTTGATCCATCAGGATCAAGGAATTTGGTATACTTTTTAAGTTTGTGCAAAATCTAATCTACTTCTCAGGAATATTAAGGAGCCAGGAGTGGATGAGACATTTGCCTCTTCATTTTCAAATTAAGTTCATGTAATAACTGTCTGGATTGTTTAAAGTGATCAGTATATAAACAATTATTTATGCTTACAACTTATATACACAGGGATATGATGAATGGTTCACACGACTTCCAATATTTGGCATTAGAAGTTTTTTAATATTACATATGAGTAATTGACAAATTAATTAATCCAGCCCAAAGTGTCACAAAGTTTGTTCCTTGCTCTCTCTCTCCTTTTCTTTATCCTCAACACTCAACAAAGTTACTTGAAGGTGTTTTCACTGAAGTCATTAAGGCTTTTCACAGGCATAGGCTTGTGATGACAAAGACCTACAGTCAAGAAACACTGACATTAGTGTGCAGTCATTGTTATTTACCATCCTTGCTGTAGGCCTGGTGAAAGCAGCTCCTAAAAATGATAACAGTGTTGTTACAGAAATCAGTGACATATCCCACAGGGAAGAGCCTAGGAAGACTCTCCCTTTGATCCTTTTAATATAAATCAACCTGACAATCAATGTCAAGGATGACTGTCAGCCACAAACTAGCATATAAAGGAAAGAAAGTCTTCTTAGAAAAAAAAAAGTTGAGATGGAAAATTTAACTAATGTTGATACTATTCTTAAGGATAGTTATTGACAAGTCTAAGGTCAGGCAGTTGAGCAGAAAATATTGAGAAATGTAGCTTTTATTGCTACTGTCAAATCCTGTTTGGTTGTTTTTTTTTCTTTAGGGAATAGAGTTAAAACTGCATGACAGCTAAAATGTGGGAAGTAGCAAAGTTTTTGTTTATATTACCCTGGGTTGTGTTCTTAATACTAGTTATATAATGAAATAATGAAGTGATATTGCTTTATTTATGTTCAGTTGTCAAAGAGAAGGAACAAAATACTCTCTGAGCTATCCAGCATGCCTCCCAGCCTTTGTGATTAAAAAAGACAATTGCTCAAGATTTGTGGAAGCACCTCACTGCCCGTATTAGGAAATCAGTCTCTCTAAAAGTTTACATTATGAAACAACTTCCATTAAGAAATACATTCTCTCTTTTCCAGAGGGGAGTGTGGCTTTAATGAGCACAGGTTGCAACTTGTTCAATACCTCATGCACTGCTTCTGGTGCAGGGCAGTTTTGACTTCCAGTTGTGATACTGTTTATGGCTTTCGAGCTAGATAACTTTGTAGCAGCACAGAATAGCCTGTTCCTTTGTTATCTCTCAATCCTATGAGAATTAATATCTTTGGATAATAATAAACAGTTCCTGGATTTGCAATATTGTCAGTGATTTATTGTGACTCTCAGTAGAGATTCATCCAGATGTAGGACAGCGGATATCTTCAAGCAGCACATCACAAATGGTAAAAAAATACAAAGAAGAAATTATGGCATTTTTCACAACATAGCTAATAAACAGAGTGTAAAATTTTGAGCTTCGGAACATGCATTTCTAAGACATTATCTGAAACCAAATGGCTGATGCTTGTATATGCCTGCATTTTCAGATTGCGTCTGCCTTTTGGGCTGTCATTGTAGAAGACAGTGAACAAACTGTCTCACACTCATCTGTGTAAACCATGAAAGGCAAAGGATGCGTGGTGTTCAAAACAATGTGGTGAACAGAACTCTCGTCTAGGAATGAGGGATCCATGGGGCAGGTGGTTAAAGACAGCAGATAACTACAGCTTCATTGAATGCGACAATCTGCAAGTATTTATCCTCAAGACTGTTCCTGCCTCTTCCTTTGATCTGGGACAAGGCATGTCACATTTCTGGCTCGTCTCAATCTTTTTCTCCTTTATTGTCAAAAGGGCAAACCACATCATGGGGCACATCAAACACAGTACAATCAGTCAGTTAAAAGGGGTGATTATCCCGCTGTATTCAGTGCTGGTGCAGCATTACCCGTGAGCTGTGTGCAGTTCTAGGACCCACCATTTAAGAAGGATGTGAAGGAACTCAAATGGGTCCAGAGGAATGCAACAAAGATGTCAAAGAGGCTGGAAGGAATGTCCTGCGAGGAGTGACTGAAGACTTTGGGCTTGTCTAGTTTGGAGAGAAGGAGGCTGAGGGATGACCTTGTTGCTCCTGACAGCTTCCTGTGGAGGGGAAGCAGGGAAGGAGCTTCTGATCTCTTCTTCCTGGGATCCAGTAACAGGATGCATGGGAATGGCTCAAAGCTGCAGCAGGGGAGGTTCAGATTGGACATTAGGAAGCATTTCTTTGCTGAAAGGGTGGTCAAACAGCAGAAAAGGCTTTGTAGAGAGGTGGTTGATGCCCCAACCTTTCAATGTTTAAGAGGTACTTGGACAATGCCCTTAAAAACATGCTTGTAACTTTTGGTCTACCCCAGAGCAGAGTCAGGTAGTTGGACTAGATGATCCTTGTAGGTCCCTTCCAACTGAGCTATTCTTCTCTTTTGTTTTCTATTCTATTCTGATATCTTAATTATCTGAGTTAGGTTTTTAACCAGGCAGTTTGTAGCATCTTTCACAGCAAGGTTTTCCTCCCACTTAATAGAGGAGAGCAGTACTGATGTTAGCAATGTTTAATATGTTTCTGTTGTGGCGCAGTCAAGTCAAATTTTACTCTCCCTATCTTTTACTCAGTGTTTGAAAACTGCATTATTGCCACAGTGCATAATTTTGCAGAGTTCCTACATGTTGGATTTATTTTCATCTTGATGATTTTAGTATATCATAAAAATACTTTGCACAACTATGATTCTTACTTATATCAAAGTTAGATAGACTTTATGCTACTTTATCACCTACTGGAGTAATCCACACCTCCTTCATGCCAACAGGACAGTGAACAAGACTGGCATCATCAGAAAAGTTGGGAGATTCACCTCCCCTTAGACACTTAAAATAGAGTTAAGTTTTAAATTACTCACTTCAAGCTTGTGAATCTAAAAATTACCAATGACTCTAATATGCCTAAGCAGTTTGTAGAGCAGAGAGCACAGCCCTGGAGAACTTAGTGGAGGGCTCATGATAGTTCTTTTACCCTTAAGCTGCTGGCAAAAACCTTGAAGATATTTCTCCTCTTTTTTTGTAAAACAGAGTTGGAGATAGCTACTCTTGTTATGAGAAGAGAACTTTGGTGCCCCATGAATTTGGGGGCTCTGCTTTGTAGATCTTGGCAACTTGAAATAAAGCTTCTTCTGATCATATTACTGACTAGACTAAATGCTCATAATTTCTCACTGTGGGAAGACCTGACTCTACCATCTCTTACAATATATGTCCTAAAAGAGAGGAATTCTTATCAAGTTTCAATCAATTAAAGTTTTGTACTTTTCTAAATCTTTCAAAACAGCCTACTGGCAAAGGTGATATCCGGGAAAAGTGGAAGTCAGAACACGGAGACAAAATAACCTCAGTGAGGTCTCACAAGAAGTCAGAGTAATAGAAGCAGAGGTTTCTGGTGTGCAGCCCTCTGGTCTGATCTCTTGATAACATTGCTTTCATCTTTCTTGACCCAATGTCATTTTCAAAGTGTCCTATGAGCTCCTCTTCTAAAATTGAAATCTATTGTATCCTACAAAAATCAATTAAGACATGAACAAAAGACAAAAAGTCTTACTGATATCCAGTGTCTTTTCTTTTTTCACAAGAGTGATGTTATCTTGTGTCCAATGAGTTTTTTCCTCAGTTTTCCTGTTATTTTAGAAATGGTATAAAAACTATCCTGTTTGTCTGAGTAGTGTTGCCCCAACCTATAACCCTGTCTGTGCTAGTAGTGTCAATTGCATAGTTTTTTGGCATTCCAGACCTTACACTGGTGGCAAATGAGAGCCTTGTAAACCATTTATTTCCCAATTTTTCTCTATTTCTGCACATATTTATTCATGTATAAAATCTTCAGTTATTTTCAATATTTCCACTCATGTAGTTTATAGGATACCAGACTACTTTTTATGAGCACACATCCATGTGATAACAAGAGTTTTATTCTTGTTGGTATTCCTATTTCTCATATTATTCCTCTCTGATTTTGTATTTGTAATCTGATAATGTGCATCAAAACCAGTACTTTTAAAAGGTTGTGAGATGTCTGAAGTTTGAGTTATATGCATCAGGATATGGAATTTTTATAAAAGAAATTTATTACAAAAAAAAGAAAAAAGAAAAAAAAAGAAACTGTATGTTGCATGATTTACATCACTTTACTCCTATTTTAGCCATATTTTAAAGAATCTTTCCTTTTAGCCATTAGCTTTGTCATACCTTCTGTTCTCTGTGATTTCTGTCCAAGCAAAGTGTGGACATCAAAGAAAATCAATAGACTATCAGACTTAGTTGTGTAAATACAAGTCACAGTCAGTCAGCCAATCCAAATACTGAAGGATTATTAAAATGATCATTAAAAGTATCATTTCAAACAAAGTGAAGTAAGCCCCACAGTTGTGCCTTTATGTTAAAATTCAAGTTTAAAACACTCTTCTTATATAATAGATACTTATCATGTCTTTTTTATGAATTTAATTTTTGTGTCAGTGACAAATATTTCCGAACATGAAATTAAATTCACTTTGCTTTCACTTGGTATCATCAAATTGTGCCACGTTATGAGTGTCAGCAAGGGAATGACTGTCCTCGTCCCCACTTCATTTGACATAGTTGTCATTTTGCAGCATCTCCTCTCCACACACACACACACTCCTTTTATATTTCTTTTCTTCTTTTCCCATCAACTCTGAGCCCAGAGGCTGCTTTTAGTAGTGCTTTTAATGGGTCCTTTGAAATCTGACACTTCTATTATAAGAGCTAAATTGGAAGACATTTAACACCCCCTATTTCATTTTTACTATAAAAAAGGAAAAGATTGGTAAATGTGAGGAAGCAACGGTGAAAGCCATACCCAGACCCACAGGGGACTATTTCATTGATGGTGGCTCTGTGAGGTGTCAGTTTAGTGCTCCAACTCCCACTCTAATCAGCTGGGGGATACAGGAGGTGGTTCTGGCCTTTCCCATTGCCTTCCTGTGACTTCTCCTGCCTTAGCTGCTCTACTGTGCTTTGTCCACGTTAATAGTAAACGTTTTCCAGTCAAACTTGTTTCAACCCAGGACACCTAGTAGATTGATGTAACTCCCTCCTTGTTTCAGACCTCTTCCCACAGCATCCCACAGTTTGCAGTGAAACATCCTCCTCCAAGCAGTCAGGCTCTGCATCGTGCTTCAGTTGCTGGAGTCCAACCTGAGGACAGATGGCTGGGGTCCAGCGCCCTATGGCAAACAGCTCTTCAATTGACAGATTTTCTGTGTTCAGTTCAAATATTTGATGCTTAGTGTTTCCCAGTAAATCCTCACTTTAGGGGGTGAAATTAATGACTATGATGATAATCCTGCAACTATCATATCCAGAGAACACTAGTGGATTGTAAATGGAAAACAAAAGCAAGGCAAAAAATATATTGAATGGCCACTATTTTCACAGAAACAATGCTATGAGCCACAGCTTTCATTATTAGAGCAAGATGGAGGAAAGACCTCACTGAAGATTTTTAGAAGACCAGTAAGCTTCTGAAGCTAAGCTCAGAAGAAAGTCTGTCTAGGAAAGATTAAAGATTGCCAGGAAGCAGCAAATAGCTGACAAGGATGGTAGAAGCCATTCCTAAAGACAGTGAACTTTATTTTCCTGAACTTCCAAGGATAAAGAATCCACTAGCACAGTAATGTGAAATAACTTACAAGTATCAGTGCAAAGGACTCTGCTGTAATATTCCTATCCTTTGCCAGGCTTATACAGAGTCATTTGCTGTTAAAAATGCTTCTGTTTAAGAAACAGCTTTGAACACAACCTTTAAGGGAAAAATGCACTAGGAGGTAGTGGAAGTCATAACCTGTATTCAATTTGGCTTTAGATTGATATGCTCTTCTCAAAGTACCATACTTGCCAACCATGGGCAAAACATTGCAGGACAATCAGAGAGAGAACAGCCATGACCCTGCTTAAGCTACAGAAGCAAGACAGACTCTGAGCTGTGGATTATGGGAAACACAGGTTGGTTTTCTTTGCTGGGCTGATTTTCTGTTTGCAGTTACTGCTTGGAGCCACCTGTGTCTGATTAGGACTGTCAAGCTACCATAGGATCCAAATACATTCAGCTAATAGGATATGCATGGCTTTGCAAATAATGATGTCAAGTTGTCAGAGAAGAGATCATAACCCCTAGAACTCTAATACTGCTCTTTCTCAATATTTTGATTTTTATTTTGCCTCCACACTATTATTAAATTCATATGAACTTGAATGATATTTCAATTTGGTGAAAACTTAAATTATAAATGAATTCATGCAGCTGGAGGGAAATAATCTCATATAAGTGTCATCTTTGAAGTACTGAAATAAGGGAATTTGAACCCCCTCTCCAGTGAGACTAAATTATCAAGAGATGTTCAGTAGTGTTTGCAAAACATACTGATGTGAAGGAATTCTGTGTGACTCAGCCCTTTCTTCACATGGTATTTGAACCTGCTGCATCCTCTCTCCTTGGGTTCCACGCAGCTGTTTTCAGGTCCTCCTGCGGAAAGAAGACCCCATGCTTGCATTCACCCCTGTGTACCAAACTGATTCATTGATCTAAACTAACTTTCTTATTTCCAGGGATCTCCTCATCCTCTTGCCATTTGAGAAGTCGTTGGTTGCAGCCCGAATTTCTGTGTCCAAAAGGGGCTCACCATCAGCTGCTCCCTGGGCTGAACTCCTTGACCACTGCTCCTGAGGAGATTCACTCTCCCTACTCTGCCCTCCATTTCATCCTGTGAAGAGAAAGTATTTTTACCTCCATTTAACACCCACAACCACCACACTCCGATGCCTTTGAACCTGTCTCATTGCTAAAGCTGTCCTGCTAAAGGAATTGTTTCCCTAGTGTTCAGATGGTCCTTGATGCCTCTTGAAACAGCAGGTCACGAAATAAAGGGCTTCAACTGCAGGCACAATCATGTTACGAGTGAGAATTGTGACTGCCTCCAGAGGCCCTGGTATTGCTCAGTCCTCTGGCATCACTGCAATCCTTTTAGAGTTAAAACAGGGTTTTACTGCAAAAGGACCTGTTCCCACCAGCCTCACCATGGGCTCCCAGGGGAAACACTAAGCACAGACACAGCGGAAACCTGATGAAGCTGGTGACACAAATTTCTAAGCTGGTCTACAAAGCTCTCCAGCTGCTTGGGGAGAGGCTGGTTTACATCTGACAAGGCTGAGAAAAGGTCATCTTTTGTGTCTGATGCACTTTGCATATTTCTGCACCTCTTAAACAGCAGCAAGCCACGGTGGGTCTCAATTATGAGTCTCTTGAAAAGGGATTTGAATGCTTTTCTCATATAATAACAGCAGAACTAGAGTGGTGCCATCGCAAAAGCATACACAAAGAGACTGCCATTTCACAGTTTTTCTTTTTGTGTTAAAAGACAATGCCAGGAATCACTGACATTTATGCTGCAGTGTCTGGTGAAATGGGTAAAAATAAAGCACTTATGCAAATAGAAGTGCACAGATAAATAGACATACAGATGTATGTATGTATATATGTATAATCACGAACAGAATGTATGTAACAGCCCCAATGTTACTCTCGATTTCTGAAAAACAATGAGTTGATATGAGAAGAGCAAGTTTCTTTCAGAGTCAGGGGAAGAAGAGACTCCTTGGGTGCCCAATAGGGTAAGCAGGATTACTTGGAGGTGTTGAGCACCCCCAGATTCAGTACTGATAAACATGCTGAGATACGTCAGACTCTATCCTGGGCCTGAAGACTTCTGTGTACTGCTCTGTCCTGGCACAGGCACCAGCAGTGCTGGGCACAGATGACGCTGCTTGCAGGGGAAATGGGAGCTCCCTCTTGCCTCCTGTCTCCATTGGGAGCACAGGGGACATCTGACATTGGAAGAGGTGTGGATCTCCTGTGAGTTTGGGGTGAGAATTTACCAGGCTCTTTTTCACTCTCACTCATTCTTGGTTCCTGTTTCATAGGCCCTCACCTGTTCTGCAGGGCTTCAGTTCCTGCCAGCCCTGGAAGGAGCAGGCCATGCAGTGGGCAGTGAGCTGTCCATGGCATGGCAGCAAATCCTGCAGCAGTGTGAAACAACTCCTTCATTTTTTGTATATATACACAGAGTTTCCCCTCCAAGTAAATGCATGGACAGTTTGGTGGAACTGCAGTCTCTCTGGAATGGAGCATGGACTTTAGTCTCCATAGACCAAAGACCAGTGTCTTTGCTGGTGGGCCAGTTTTCCATGCAGTAAAACATGCAGGTACTCACTCTTGATGTAGCTCAACCTCTCCTGGCCATGTGTAAGTCGGGCAAGTGGTCCTTCCATCCCAGTACCCTGCATTTGTGAGCATCCATGTCTGAGGCAGCGAACAGAAACTGTTCTTTTCTGCCTCAAAATCCTCAGGCTTGGATCTAAATGAATTGAAGAGGAAGAAGTTTCATTTCCTACAGTTTGTGCCTCCTGTGGTAGAAAAAGAAAGTGGTTTATATTGCTGTGTGGAAGTCTACATATTTTTCATGAGAGAAGAAAGTACCTTACGCAGCACAGCAAAAAACAATCTTTCCCCTGGAGATTTATACTGAGCTCACAAAGAAAAATCCCCAAATATCTCTGAGGAAAGCCAGCTTGCTTATCCACTCTTCATTTTCAAGTAGCCTGCAGCCTTCAGCACATGCACTCTCCACTGAAACTTCAGCACTGGTTTTCTTAGTTTCTAGAAAGAGCTTTCAAGAGCTTTTTTCTTTGGCACTCAACAAGGATTGCAAAGAAATATTCTCTTCCCCAGCTTGTCATTTTTGCAAATCTCTCTGAAATGAAATGCCTTCACACAGACTTTGTTGATACAACAGAGAGCAGTGTTTAAAACACCCGTGAAACTAACGTGCTTGGCACAGTCTCCTGGTGGATATGGCAAGACTACTACTCAGTTTTAGGTCTAAAACATTTCCAATAAAGTAACTGAGTAATTTTTGCCAATGACGCTGGGTATTCCATCTGTGTAAATCCCATCTGTCTAATTTAGATCAGTTCTCTCAAATAACATTACTGGCTGTCATGCCTTTGAGACATTTTCTCTGTTCTTCAAATATGTCAGAGCCTGCGGTCAGAGTTCTGAGCAATGGGAGACCCAACAGTTCTTCATCATACCAGAGTTTTCAGTTTCTAATTGAAGAATAAGCAGGTCTGCATTCAGTAGCATTGTGATTGTTATAAATTATGAATAGTGCTTATCCACAGCCAAGAAATCACTGATTTGTGCTGACAGACTACTCTACATCATTATATTATTCGTGTGCACGCAAGAGTAGTCCCAGTCATTTACCAATCTTGTGGGAAGGGGAGATAAGGAGCACTAAAACTGGGAAGTTCCACTTCACTCCTTTAAAACTTCATCATCTGCAGAAGTATTTTCTCTTTTGTGGCAGTAGAAGGACTATTATATACATTATCTACATATAATATTTCCAGATAGGGTATCAGTAGAGTTCAATCCTGTCTTTTTTGCTTTATTTATTAAGATTTCAACCTTTTTGGTTTTTCTTTTTTCCTATAAAATCAGGTTGCAAAGCAAATCTGATAGGACAGTTCAGATCTGTTTCAGCATGGATTTTGGAAAATTGCTGATTTTCACTACAGCACTACTGCCACATAATTATCTGGAACTGCTCCCTTCTTCCAACAGGCACCAGCTTATCCATGTAGGGTAAGTCACTTCCTTCTAATGTCAGCATTGTATTCTTAAGCTGATGCATTTGATCACCCTCGGTGTTTGAAGATTATCATAGCTAGTAATTACAGCACATTTTAAATAAGTATGATGGAGACCTATTAGAAAAAAAGAACACAGGCAAACCCCTGCCTGCTGAGCTCCTTGTTTCACACTTATTTCTACCTCCTGAGTTAGATGTGGCCAGCAAAGATGAACCCAGTGCCATTAGCCCCCCATCCTCCTTGACAGCCTGCAGTGTGTATGCCAGCTCTTTGCTTCAGCATCACCAGGTGCCCCTTGGCTGAAGACATGTAATAGAGGTGCTTATTATTTTCATTTCAGCTGCTAAACAATTTAAGTCCTTTACATTCCATAATGTAAAATTGCTTTCCAACCCTCCAGAATTTTTGGAGTACCTACCACCTTTACCCAGGGCCCTTCAGGTCTAAATCCTTGCAACATACTGCCTTATAGCAATTAAATATTTGCTCTACCTCAAAAAAATTTTGACTCCATTATCCTCCAGCACTATGTAGCAAACTATACTGGGAATTGCCTATCAGTTTCTCACACAGCTTCTGGCAGAGCATGCTATGAGTTATCAGATGAGTTCTGGAAGGAAATCCTATTGTAAATAACAGCACCATATATCCCTAGCCTCAAAGAAGATATAGATTCCTACCCCAAGGAGGTATGTCTCTAGATAGGGAGTTTGCAACTCATTTTCATGTTGCAGAACTCTGTACATTTCCTGGAGAAGAAATATAACCAATTAGAAATTTTACTCAACAAATTTCTAACAAAAAATATTTGATATAATGTTTTAATATGGAAGTAAAAACTTGAAATATAATTTGTTTACATTTTTGGTCATCAGTTCATATAAAATGGCTTAGATTACTTTTTGGTATCAAGCTCTTTACTTAAGAAGAGCATCAGTTTCAGGCATATATCTCTTTTCAGCAAGTGAGGCTTTTTTATAGTTTATTTTCACTTGTTTTAAAGTCCCATTCATATCAGTAGCTGGATGTGAATAGCATCAGTATAAGCACAACCAGCTCTGCTAGTTACTAATAAATACAACTATTTTCTTTTTAGCTGAGACAGGTAGAAGTGTCAATTCAACTTGCAGTACTTACAGTTTTTATATTATTTACTTTTTCTTGCAATCAAAATTGTAGTTCTCTACAAACAGACTTTTTATCTAGTCACTGCCTGCACTGATAACAGGGAAATATTGATGAAACCAGCAATTTGATCACTAAATAGTCCCCTATTTTTCCTTTTACTTCTCTTGAGAATCAATTCACAATTCAGCCTAAAAATTGTCCAGTGTTATACATGTACAAAGGCCATTTTTGCTGCTGTGACAAAGCTATATTTGGAGCATCATTGTGTTTCCAGGCTGAAATTTGGGAGAAAACACGAGAGCAGCTATGCCCCTGGTTAGGCCAGACTGTGGTTTCGGAGCAGTGTAAGCCAGGTGTCCTGCCCTCTGGCCCATTCAGGTTGGCAAAAAAGATCCTTACATTTATGAATGTGGTTGAAAACCCCTAACATGTATTTTGCTTTGAGAGACAACAAATTTACCTGCAAGGGCATTCAAATGCACACCTGCCCATCATTAATCAGAGATGACTTTGCTAGTCAAGACAACATGTTCACATTATTGTTCAAAGCAATTTTCAGTTTGGCCACCAAAGCAATTTCCACTTTTTTTTTGTGACTACTGCTTCCTGGGGGGTGTTTGATTTGCTCCACAAGGACAGCAAAGCTACTTTATGCTTACACACAGCGCACACGAGACAATGTCTGTCACTCCTGCACCCCACTTGTGCAAGTTTGGAAGCCTCTGCCTCAGTTCTGCATGAGGTCAGCGAACATGGAGCACATCATCCCTGCACATGGACCTCCATAAGCAGGGGCCAGACTAGCACATCTGCTAATGGGTACCTTTCCAATGGAAATTTCACACAGGCAAAGCAGTACTTGGAAAAATACCTGTAGGCTGGTAGGAAAGTAGAAGTCTCTCCTGCTCTGTGCTTAACTTATCTTGCATGTCATTACTGAATCCCAAATCGTGCAGAGCTCTGACATATAACTATGCACATCTTCTCTGTATGGTCACTATTCCAAGAAACACTGTTTTCAGGATTTTCAGTCTCTCTTGGTTTGTTATAACATAATGTGCTGGTTTTGGCTGTGGTGGAGTTACCTTTCTTCACAGTGGCTGGTATGGGACCGTGTTTTGGATTTGTGCTGAACACAGGGTTGGTTATACAGAGATGTTTTTGTTATTGTTGAGCAGAGCTTATACAGAGGCAATGCCTTTTCTACTTTTTATACTCCCACACTGTAGTTTGTTTTTTTTTTAAATTTCACAGTTGTTTAAATTTACATTGCACAGCTTAGTTCCAGGCCACAGATCCACTTGCAAAGCCCAACACACACAAGAGGAATAGTCAGTTGTAGTTCTGCTTCTATGATTGGAAGCAGGACTGATGCACTTACAATAATTACACAAAATGCAAGACGGCCAACGTAACATTGGTTTGCAGAAACACTTCTTATGGTGCTAGTCTGCCTCTGGTATCAGCCCAGAAAACACTCAGCTTTGCTGTGTTTGGTTTTGTGAGTGCCTGGATATCAGTTGTCTCCCTGGTTTGTTTTGGGGGAAAATAGTGCATGTGGGTAAAGCAGCCATTCCCTCAAACTGGGAAACAGCTGCAGCAAAAACCAAAACACCGATCAGAGCAGATGAAGTTGGAAGAAAGTCATCAAAGAACATATAATTGCAAGCGTGTAGAATGGTTGCTGTACTGCTGGAAGTGATAACAAATAGGAAATGGAATCATGTTTCATTTGAGATCTGAGACAACTGCATAATTTCACTTAATATCAGTGCTCCTTTATAGGAGGAAGAACATACAGAACTGTCGTAGGGAAGATATTAAAATCTGAGTGCCCCAATAGCCCAATCCTGCACCTTTTCAAAGTACGCTGAGAGAAGCAAGGAGGAAAAGGCTTCATTTTTCCAGACAGCTTCCTGAAGCCTGTCCTCAGGAAGGAGGGTGCACCATAGGCATATTTCAAACACCTATCCTAAAGAGTTTGGTATCATAAAATTGAGTTAGCACTTTGTTTTCTTCAGAGGCTTATCTGTGAACCTCTCCCATTCCTGATGATGAAAGCTGGAGAGGGACTTTTCACAAAGGCATGTAGTGATAGAGCAAGGGCAAATGGCATTAAACTGAAAGAGTGCAGGTTTAGATTAGGCATTAGAAAGAAATTCTTTACTGTGAGGGTGGTGAGGCACTGGAACAGGTTGCCCAGAGAAGTTGTTCCCATCCCTGGAAGTGTTCAAGAACAGACTGGGGCTTTGAGCAATGTGATCTATTGAAAGGTGCCCCTGCACACAGCAGGGCGGTTGGACAGAGGTTATCTGTAAGATCCCTTCCAACACAAGCCATTCTACGATTCTCTGATTCCAGGATGATTCATAAGCAGTAACCTAATGTAAAAGACAGGAATGCTTCACTAGCATGCAATCCTGTTTTGCTAAATCATGACTCGGATCTAGAAAACTCTACCAAAGAAACAGACAATTTGCTAAGCAGACACATGGCTCCCTGAATTTCAGCAGTGGGAACACTTCAAAAAGGAACTTTGAAAATCTATTTCCTTCAGGTTGAATACACTGTAACCTAACCATGAGATTTTCACCCACAGGATAAGATCTAATTCAACTGTGAGACGATCCCATCTTTCCTTTATTCTTTGGAAGTTCAGATGTACTTAAAAAGAGAAATTAGGAGGACCTAAATCACAACAGTGAGTACTATCATCTGTGGAAAGGAAATCTGGCCACCATTCAAAGAGCAGAGGTGAAGTTAGGAATATTGAGTCACCAACAGATATAAACCTATTTGGCCTAATATTCTTAATTCTGCTTGCAAAATTCAAAATGGTGTAGAGTGATGGGGAGCTGAGAACTGAAAATGGATTTGCTGAGGAACAGCACCTGAGCAACCAGCACCAGCCAAACTAGAAGGCTTTACTTAGCCAGATGGTTTTTTTGAAACGTCTGGATTTGCTGAGAAACCAGAAGATTGCACATTACACTGCTAACAAGACAGTCCTGCTACAAATCTTGCATATTTCTTTTGCACTGATGGGTCAGTATATGATTGAGTACAATTTGGATGTTGAGATTTAGAAATCATACTTGGGAAATACAGTGGGGATGATGAAGCCCAAATTGGAGGGAAGAAAAATCTTACTCATACCCTCAGCTGACTCATTGCTGTCCTTCTTGGTTCCTGCTTGCTTGGAAGACTTTTCAATCCCACATTTCTACTGATAAATTATATACAGTCTGGAAAGTAGATGTTGCAAGGTCCTCCCTTCCCCAGCAGCATGAGCAAGGCAAGAACCCTTGCATGCTATCAGAGCCACTAGCTCGTTGCTATGTCAAAACAATGAGTGTGTGTGAAGATGATGTAAATCATGCTACATTGAAGCAGTCCAGCTAAAAAAACCAACATCAGACACTGAAAAAATTATCTCTTCCTTGTCCTTTTAAGGAGGAGCTTAAGGGGTCCCAAAGATTTTGGCTCCTATAGGGTCCTTAGAGTTGCTTTGTCTAAATTAATCCCTCCTGCTGCTTTTTCTTCATCCTACTTATTTTTTGAAAGAGATGCTGGAAAGTGCATTTTTGCAGCAAAGTTGGTCATAAGCATATCAACATGTTAAAACCTCTCCATCTTCTGTTACTATAAGAATGATCAAAATCCTAATGCCTTAATTAACTGTTTTTATTAGCCCTCTACAGCATTCATATTAGCACTCTACTCATTTGTACTGGAGTGTTAGCAGGAATTATGTATTTGCTCTAAAGAACTTCTCTGGACTTAATGTTCCTTTGCAACTTCAATGCAACTTTACAGTGTTCCTGAAGACCTGAACTCTGTTTTTAAAATACACTGGAAATACTACGTAAGATAGAAACAAAAATGTTAACATGTGTTACATTACAATCAAACTGCAAAGTAACACATTTGGAAAGTTCTTTAAAGTACAAGTAGAGCATGTCACAAAACATTAAAGTGCTTTTTAATTGCATGCAACTTCGCACTGAAGATGCTTGTCACCTGAGCAATACATACAGCAAATATCCTTGATTCAGCACTGTGGGAAGTGATCATTGAAGTTTTTGCTTTCTTTCATAAGAAAAAGTCAAACACTGCAACCCATGCCAAAACACAGGGATACTACCTGAAACACAGCCCATGTCATGCCACCTACTGCAATTAGTCAGCTCTATCCAAGTGACTTACTTTGATACAGTGCAGAAGAACATGAGAAGACACCACATGTTGCACAGCACCAGCTCATTATCCTGACTCATCCCAAATGATGTTCAAGAAGAGAAATTACTTCTGAATTAAAAATGTTTTCCTTTAATCACAAAATTGAAAGCTTCTATCCTCTCTACCAATTGGTCCCAGCTCTATTTTGATCCATGAATATACTAAAATGAGTGAATCTTCACGGTCCAAAAGGTGGTAAACTTTTTGGCACATCATTTTATGTAAGGCAACCTGTTTTGGCACAACATTTCATGTAACATTTTTGATCAATGACATCATAGTCATTATAGCTGGAGTGGCAAATGTGATCATTTTGGATGTAGTTTTCCATGTGTGTAATGGCAATAAAACCAACCTGTTCTACAGGATTTCTGTTATGATAAATATATGAAAAGGCAGCAAAGTGCTCAAATGCTACAAGGAGAGTACTGATGGCAAACAGGGACAAAGCTGAAAAGACATTACAGAATGAGCAAGTTCATTTCAGTCACTGGAACAGGTTCCCCAGGGAAGTGGTCAGGGCACCAAGCTAAAGGTCAAGGAGCGTCTGGGTGATGCTCTTAGGCATATGATTTAGCTTTTGGTAGTTTCTGAGGAGCAGGGAGTTGGACTCTGACACTTATGGGTTCCTTCTGACTCAAGCTACTCTATGATTCTATGACCCTTGTCTGTGAATCTCCTGTAAATATGGGATGGCTCTTCCAAACATTCTTGGGTTTTCCAGGGATTAACAGGAACAACATTGTATTTTCAATTACAATAAATAATTCCAAGGAGAATTTTAAAAAGGAAGTGTATGCCTGTGTTTTTCCTGTATTTCTGTATCTGAAAGCTTTGCCATTCGTTGGGCCAGACTGTTATAAGATGGCATCTATGTGACCAAGGAAGTTCAGATACTTTTCCAAAGTGAAATGGTAAATGGAAGGTATTCTCATTGAAAATGGACAAAGCACAAAATCATTCTGTCTACCTTTTCTTTTCAGTGTGTAGCTTAGAGTAGACAAAACCAAGACACAGCTCCTTCCTTGGCTACCTCACCTTTTGTTTATTTTGTAATACTTCTCAAGTTTTCCAGCAGATACACTTAGGTAAAGTAGTGAAAGAAGCTAGTTACTCTTTCTGTGATGCTTTTGCAATTTCTCCTCAATTTGGGAACTTGCTGGAGTAAGTGAATGCTCTCTCTGAAGATTCTCAGAACAGCGTCTGAACCGGTTCCCTACATTCCTCATCCTTACAGCAATACAGGACAGTCAGCATAGGAATACTGGAGTGTACTTTCAGTATGGGCTGGGGATAAATGATTTAACACCTAAACTCCTACACACATTCAATGTAGGGAAGATGCCTCATGTCAATCACAATGCCTGATAGAACAGCAATATCCGAGATTATATATATATTATCAACACATATTTGTTCAGGATTGTATTTAAAATTTGCAACACATTAGCATGAAGGAGCATTCCTGTCCTGAGGTTTCCCACACCTAATTCCAGAATGGACTGAGAAGTCATGTTTATACATCCTCTTTGCAGAACAAAGTCCATTAAACTGTGAACTCAAGAAGAAAAGGTGATTTTCTCTAGAACACACTACGAAATCTTTTTATGAGTCATCACCATCAGCTGCAAGTTTCAATTCCAAACAAAATTGTAAAAATAATAATAAAAAAAAAGATAAATGCTACTTGGGTACAGGAAAAATGGACTTCAGGGCATGAGAGTTATAGTAATTCAGATGCCATAGGTCAATCATCAATCTGTAATTGTCAGTTGCACCAGATTAATGAAGCATTTGTGGTGTTTGCCCAGATCCACTTTTCCTTTCAGTAATTTATCAATTGTAGCATTCTTGAGAAAAAGCTTAACAAATTCTGTTTATGCTTGTTTTTTCACAGTACTATTGTAATCTATATTTATTTAAATGATGTTCCTCATTTCTGACATTTTCCCTGAGGCTTGAAGAACAGGTGTTCAGATATAGCTCCAAGCTGTCAAAAATAAAACTGGCAATTATTTTAACAGACACAGAGCTGAGGAAATAAAAGAGAGTTGTAATTTTGAAAAATGAAATGCCACACAGGATTTGTTAGGCTACATCATCATTGCCCAGAGGATATCTTAATTCAGATTTCATCATAAACACAAAATGAGATTATGGTCATGGTGGGACTGATAGTGGAGAATTGGATTTGAGCTCTCTTGTCCGAAGCTTTTCTTTGCAAACCTAAGGAAAACACAGTGGATCAGACCCTATCAAGGTTGTTTTTGATCCCTCTCCTGAGCTCAAAATTAGAGGAACACTTACTCTAGAGAGACCACTTAGATAACCTGCTGTGGGAAGACCATATCGTTATGTAGCATTTTTCCACTTTGCCCTCCTAACTGTCTGGATAAAAACTAACACGAGGGTGAATCTTTATCACTTACTTTCTCATTGAGCAGCAATGCAGGTTTATTGTGTGGCTACTTCACAGTATCTTACATACATGTACTGGAACAACAAGAGTAGATGTAACCTTTATTTGTAGTTGAGTCTGTAACAAAATGTACATATTCAACTATCTGTTCTGGCAAGTTCCCACAGGTCAAGTCTTTTGCTGCTCAGTCAAGTAAGTTTGTGCAGATTCAGGAGCAAGTTCTGATCAAGACTAAAGAAAAGAGAGGCAAATTAATGCTTTTGCAAAAATGAAAAAATAATAAATCCTTGAATACTTTCGAGAAAATCACTGCATCTTGTTGGCTAAGTCACCATCAAGTGTTGGCCTATCCTAAGAGCTAATCAAGATGAAGGAAACACATAATTTATCATCCTTCTAAATACGATATTTTTAAGAGAAAGGAAAACCTTCACAAATATTTTGTGCAAAACCACCAAGTGACAGTAAAATAATGAATATATTCTACTGCTGACTAGAGAAAATGAAAGATAAATAAACAGAAGCTACAGAGCTTTTTTTCATATTCAGGTTTTCCAGCATTTCAACCAGCTCCAATACCAGCAAAACTAGTATTAAGTGAATAGAATAAAGTATTACTAACAGATACTAACATATCAAAAGACCCTGAACTGGCATAAGAAAGATTGTATCAGTCCTTTGGGTGGGCTACTGCTACACTTTAGACTGTGGTGAAGATTACAATGACTGGTAACTGATAGTTAGTTGGTTTTTTGTTTTTGTTTTCTTTTTTGTCTAAAAGGTTTCTTATATGGACTTCATTATTAACTTCAGGACAAATTGCCTACTACAATCTAAAAAACAAGTGCTATTAGCTGCAATCATACAGCAATAATTCGTCACACAGTGCTTCCTTCAGTGTTTAGCAAAACAGAAGTGAAGCATGACAAACAGGTAGGCTGATGCATCAGTCTTGTGAATAAATTAAGCCAGGAGCTGAGATACCAACAGGTTAAAATCTGGCAAACTGCTGACTCTTTGCTCATACAACTTGGGAACTTCAGTACTTCTACTCAGAAGCAGCAAAGTAGTAATTGCACAGATCTACCTATATCAGTCCCAGCAAAGGCCGGCATGTGGAATTTCACTCACCTCTACAAACAAGGAAAACCTCTCACAACTGGCACATTCCTGGAGAGGTGGTTTTCCTGCACTTTATTTTTTGAGTTGTGTCTATGTGTATTACTATATGCAAGCACTATAAAAGTGTCAAAAGTAAGATCAGTGAGGTTTGAATCGAAAAGTGGGACTGAAACGATTCAGAAAACTGAAAGTGGGAGGTCACATTTCTCAGCAGCTGCAGGAGACAGAACCAGAAGCTACTGAAGCTGAAGTGTGCCCAAGAAACAGGCATATTGAAAAGCATGCCTCATTGGAATCATTAACTTATCATCACTTACCTGTGTTAACACAAACGTAATGGAAATGTAGCAACTGCCGTAACACCAGGTTGGTAATTCCTCAGTGAGTCATCTTCCAGGGAAAATAAGACATGCACTGCAGAAACTGACTGAGGATGTCTTCTTCAACCTCAGAAAAGAAGACTCAACCTGCTCTTCTTGGCTAATTAGAACTGATTAGCCCTTTCTAGATGAACACACATACTGTACATACAGACACCCTTGTGTCTTGAACACAACACCCTACAGAATGACTACGAGACCTAAACCAGTGAATTCTTACAGCCACCTGTGATGAGCTTTGCAGAACAGTTCTATTTGTTCTATTATTCTGACTGAATGTCCACTTTCGCAACAAAGGCATAAAAAATGAATGAACTAACACCGTGCTTAATAACAGAACAGCATTTATACCCTTACACTTCAGTGTAACTACATAGAAAATATGAGGATCCCCAAGGCAGCGCAGTGACTTAAAATGCTCTCCACAAAATCCCATACAGTCAACAAACCCCATATAAACTAAAAACCCCTGGAAGCAAGGGCAAAATGTTTGAGAACTTGAAGGCAGACATTAGAGACAAATTAGTTACAGCAGGGACTCACTGATGAAATACAAAGGCAATTTAAAAACCCTGCTCCTGGCACTGCTGCCCATCACACCTGTGGTTGTTTTGTTTTGTTTTTTTTTCTTTACAAAACGTCTAATCTTTTACATAGTAAAAAAATGAAGCTCAGAACAGGGCACAAAAATTACTTACTAGGAAGGGAGCATGTGCTCTTTTGGGGTACAAATTGCCAATTTTTAGGATTACAATCATTGCTGTCTCTTAATTGTCTGTAAAAGCCAAGGTTAACCACTACTCTGCAATGAGGGAAAGGAAAACTAAATCTTAGATCTTGATAGTTCATGTAATCAAATCTTATTTTGTGAATTGCCTAGAGTTCTAAAATGCCCCAGCTTTATAAACCGAGTTTCATGTACTGTAAAAAAGTAAAAAATTTGAAAACAATCTTTTGTCTATTCCCTCAATTTTGGGTACCAAATCATGTTACTGCTGTGAACTGTGTAATGCAGTGTATGTTAAACACAAAACCTTCCAAAATGGACTGGCTGAAATCTGTGTTTCTGAGGGCTGGCAAACAAAATCTGAAACTACAACTGACAACTGGGAAAATACTGGGAAATGCTTTGTGATGATGGAAACAACGAAGTTCTCACAGAAGAAAAACATGGAAGTTGACCATTGTCAATGTTAAGCTAAGAAAAGGTACTGTTACTTTGCCTCTTTTTTTTCTTATATATATTTTTCCATTTACTGTGCGATGTTTAGACGACAGTTCATTTTACCGAGATACACATGGATCTGCTTTGTGTGGATTGGCACTACTTGTGCCATGGTGCCATTTAACATGCCAATATCAGGAGCTGTGTGATCACGTCGGACATTCTGTTCAAGAAGCCAATATCAACCATTCTACATTTGTCTGACAAGTATCATCACAGTTTCTGTTCAACAACAGACTACTACAACAATCATTACCATATTGACTGATCCCATATTAAGTATCTGCAGACTAACAAGAAAACGTCAGGAGATACAGCTATGTTTAAGAGACTAAACATTCAAGACTGTGTATTTCCTCATATTTATTTTTTAACTGTATTTTTCTAAAACATATTAAAATAGAAAAGATGTTCATCTGATTCATCATACAAAGAAAATACCAATAACAAAATAAGTAATAAAATACTGAAATATATGAAAGCACCAAAACATTAAAATATTCATATTGGCAAAGACTCTTAAGAATATATTTCTTGCAATTTTACAATAAAGTGCTATTCAATCCACTCCAAAATAGGAACTGGTATTTTAATAGCATGGTTATTATTATCTTAAGGTTACAAATTACTTCGTTACCTTTCTCAATAAGACAACAACCCACTTTGTTGGAAGCAAAACATTGGAGTTATATGCACATAAAAATAACCCAAGTAACAGCTTCATAATAAGCAGTGAATAATATAAATTGCCAACTCATTAGGAAAACAAAATACTGAGAAACAAACTGAACAGAAATGAGATTAATGAAAAATTAAGAAAATGCAGATGTGGTAAAACATTGTATAAATTAAGAAAGGACAGAAGACTGTGTGCCAAACATTTCTGTAATCTTGCTTTTTAAATGGTATTTTTTTTATTAATCAAATTGCTGGCTTTTTTAGTTAATCTGTTTATTAATGCATTATTTTAAACTGCCCTTTTCTGTTTCCCAGAAATGATCCTAGATCGGCAACACACTGTAAGCAAAAAGACAGAAGCAGAGTATGACCTTTATTTTTCCTCAATAATTGCTTCTCATCTATTGAGGTCAGCAGACAAAACTAAATGATCTGTTACAAAGCCAATTTGTAGGAAAAATTAATTCTAGTAATGGAATTATTTTAACTTTTTAAATCTCTTTAAAAGTGAAAATCTTAAATGTATGAAAGATACCATCAGTCTCCTTTTAAGTTTTTATCATTTTAATATACATATTTACAGCAATGAATACAAAGAATTCTTGTCAGCGAAGTTCTCCCTAGCTTCATTTGCCATTTCCACAACAGTTTCTGTGAAATGGCAGATATAATACTTTTATGTTGCCTTCTACACTATTTAATTCCTGATTTGACTGGCTTTCTTCATAAATTCATCTGTAATTTAACCATATTGCACAACTCAGAGTAAGTTCTTACACCGACTATTTAATAGCCTTTTTATGAACCAATAATAGGCCATCACAATCCAAAAGGCAAGAATCACACTCCTTCTGCAATTTGAATACAAGTTCCTTTACAAAAAAAAAAAAAAGAAAAAAAAAGAATAGGAATAGTGTCTTGTGTGTACGCTACTTGGTAAGAAATATTTACAGTAACTTTGCATTCAGAAGCAGCAAAATAATAAGGAATTTAACCAATGAAAGCAGTGAGTCTGAATTACCAAAATAATTACTAACAAATATCTTCCTTTATATGTGCACGTACACAGATTATATAAAAAATCTGCCTGTACTACATAATGCCTGTAAGTTTTCCTGAATGAACAGATTAACCTTAGAATACACTAAGTCGACTGCTTATATCTTCTATGAGAGTAATTCAGAATGTAAGAATGAATATGATGAAAAGAAATGAAATATTGTATTTGAAGTAGTTGAATAAAGGAAAAAAAATCTAAACAGCTTAAATATTGTATGTGGTTTCCTCCTTCCAGTTCAGTAGTTTTTATTGAGTTGTACAGTGAAAATAGGCCCTAGCTCTAACATCTTCCTCATGCCCTATTCTAATTGTCAGCTTAGACAGTGATTTCAGTATTTTCATTTGCTGGTCATTCATTTCTTCTTTTTTTTTTTCCCCCAGCAAACTGTATCCTTGTTCATTGCTGTAGGCTCACAAACCTCATTTTGGCAGTTCCAGAATCTGAGTGCAGCACTGCAATCTCTTCTACTCCAACACACCACGATAGGCAGCAGCACATCCAGGGCACAGCAACTCTCTTTAGCTTCTCTGGGCAGAAGCCAGGTAGAAGCAGAAGGCAGCAACAGTAACTGATAGCAAAGATAAAACAACTGACAACTGCTGGAACCAGAGGCAGCGATTCATCTGCTCTTCAAGTCTTTTATTAATTTGCAGTAAACGAGTTAGCTGAAAATAGAACAGCTTCATTAAATTAGAATTACTGTGCATGAAAGTACTCAGAAATTTTGAGCTATTTAGACATTAACTATAAGCATAGAAAAAAAAAAAAGACTTCTCACAGTGACCCCTCAGCAATACCTTTTCTATCACTACATACTTCAGGATTCTGTTCCATAAAGGAGCTTCAAATCTTAAGTTATGGGTAACCCATACAGCCTGTATCAAGCAGGTGGCATCTTTACACTAGGAAGCAAAAGATACCACTGAGGCTCACTGGTACCCCAGATCGGTATGTACGTAAAAGGAATGAGCAAACTGCACTGAAAGTAGCATTTTATTAAACCATTGTCATTCAACAAAGTAATTAAATCACTACGACTGATTTAGTTACTTTCAATTGCTGACCTTTTCAAATAGTTTAATTTACAAGGTACCAAAAAAGTTCAGCAAAAATTCTTTTTATCTTATAATTTTGTTCAATATGCAGCACAAAGGAATACAGTAGTACCTGTATATGTAAATCTTCATTTGTTTTTGCTGGAACATTAAACGCATTGTCTTTTAATGTCAGAGAAGAAGGCTTACTGCTTTCTATGACATGACACCTGAGCCTGTGAAAAGGGAACAAAAATGCACACTAAAAATCACAAATTTATTGCAACATTTTATAATTAATAGTAAACAGTCTATCTAACAGTTATTATATGCTCTTTATTATCTGTTCTGGTTGAATAATTTTTAAAATGACTATTGCAATGATAGCTTGAAAAGGCTTCTTCAGTTCACCAATGCTTTTGAAAGCTTTTGATCTAGAAAGCAAGAGTACAAATATCTGTGTGCTTAGTTAAAATATAACTTCACCTATGTTCCATCACTTTGGTCCTAGGGACATCTTTCCAGAACTGAGTCAGTTCTGGTGCGCCTGCTCCAGAAGACTGATCCATTTCTGCTGCCATTATAAGGAAGCGATCCTGCAGAGAAGCTGAAAAACCTGCCCTCAAAGAAGAAAAAAACCCAAATCAATAAATGTGTGCTTAGATAAAATGACAATATTACAAGGAGTACAGAAGCACTTTGGAAGTGCTATAAAATGAGAGCTGGTTGATTGCAGGACACAAGATAGTGACCTACTAGAAATAAAAATAACGAAATCATTCTCTAAAGCTCAATAATTTTGATTACAGTTTTCCCAAAATTATATAGCTTTAACACAACTAGTTTCATCTGAACAATTCAAAAGCAACCCAGAATTTCATAAAGAATGCATTCACCAGCAAATTCACTTGTCCTTGCAACAATTTGGGAAACTGACTTCCTGCAGATAAACTCCCACTGTACTAGTGAACAGGAGAGACAGCTGCCAATCAGGCTTTTTGTTTTTTAAGACAAGAAACAGAATGGGCTGAAGATAACAGTTGCTTATACCTAAGTGGAATAGTAAATCAATATGGGCAGTTACTGAAATGCTTCCTGACATCCATGCTTTTTTAACATATAGTAACATTCTCAAACAAGTCAAGCAGACACAGGTGTCAGTCAGTCTTAAACACCGGCGAGCACATACAAACATCAGTATTTAGAGCATCAATCTATTAATAAAACTTGTCCAGATTTAAAAATGGTATTGTAAATTTTTACTTACCACCATGAAGAGAGACTATTATATCCAGTGATGTGCCAGGTTCACAGCTGCTGTTACTGGGTTTAACCCTGTATTTTTCAGGAGCAGTTGTTCTCACCTATAAACAAGAAATACCAAATATAGAGTAAGTGCATGCACAAACTACAACTGCTTCATAACCTCCCTCATTCTTTAATAACTAAATCCCCAAAAGCTTGAATATTAGGACAAGTCTCTAAAATACATAATTTTGTAGGAGGAATATGATTCTGGTATTTGACTTCTTCCTCCTCTCAACCACTTTTATCTTTCTTTTCTTGCATTTGCTATTTTTCCTTTGCATACATATTTAAAAACAGCCAAGAATATCAAGTGGATTATCCGTTATAATTTTTAATATGAAATATGGAAACTTTAGTTATTTCAGTGCACAGAGAACACAAAATATGGAAAAAAAACATATAAAGATGCAAGTCAACTCAGTATTTCTGAAGCAAATATAACTGCATTCATTCTTTTGATGCTGACATTTGCAAATGGATCTCCATCATTCTGGAGCATTACTAAATTGTTTCCAGCCAATATTTAAAAAGAAGAATTCTAAAAAGATGACTTTTCCAAGCTCAAGCCTTTCTTCTTCAGGAAGTATTAAACTCTCACTAAAAAACTAACCATCACTATAGCTCTTTCCCAGTCAGTGCTCCAAAGATTTGTAATACTGATTATCCCCTTAGAGGTGGCACGTTATAGGTATAAATTCAGTCAGAAGATTTCTTTGATCTGCTTCAAACATCACAACAGAATAAAAAAAATGGGTTTAATAGCATTTCTTCTTCCTTAACAAGTAAAAATTACACATTTAGTAAAGCAAACCAAGTCACACATAAAACACTTACTTTAAAAGCCACTACGTTTTTAGTGACATTTGTGAGAACTATCAAACATTTTTTCTCTCCAGTTTCTTTGGATCCAAAATATAGCTCTTCTGCTGGGCTAACAGGAAATATGAAAAGAATTAGTTTCTTCAAATTATCTTTACAACATATCATAGAAAAAAACCTGACCACACCTACAGGAACATAAAATACTTTCAACCCTTCAACTACAGTCAGTATAAACAGATTTTCATAAAACAAAGCTGTGAAAACACAATGCAGAAGAAACTTTGTAGTGAAGCTGAGGGTTGACTCATGACAAGTGGAACTAGCTGCCTCAGCTGATTACTACCCTTGACTTCTCCCATCTGGAAGAGCATGACCAGCTGCAACAACAGGAAGAACCAACGTATATATAGAGTCAGCCACTGCATCTTAAGAGCATTATGTTAAGGGAAAGCATTGCTGATTTTAATTTATGCTAATTTTAAAGAATATAGGATGTCATAGACAGGGAGTAATTATCACCTTGTACATCCATCCCAGTACTGATATAGTGCACTGCAACTGGCAATCATTTCAACCAGTACAGCTAAATTCACTTGTACTTATGAGTCAGTCTTTGCATATTTGTGGTGTCACATGCATAAATAAAGTTACGGCTTGTTTTTAATATTCTTGTGCAATTAGGAGAGTCATGCATGAAATATTTTAAACCACATCAAACACAACTAATTTTGGATGAGCATTCAAAGAAACACTACTAGGCAAAAGGTAGGGCATGCTCATCTAAGTTGAAAGGAAACCTGAGTAACAAGTCAAAACGTTTTCTTTCATTATGTCACATTAGGAGCACACAGAGAACTGCTGCACCATGCAGTACTACAAAACTGCAGATTCTTTTAACAGAAAACCTTTTTCAAAAAATATGGTTTTTATCCCTTGTCCTCTTTTTAGAATGCCGATTTCATGTTAGTTTGACCTCCTTTTACAGTATGAATCTTTTCTTCTCTCACTTAAAACAAAGCAGTGCATTGGCTGAGAAGAAAAACCCTTGGTGCTGTAGGGCAAGCCTGAATGCTCATGCTGGAAGTGGATTCCAGTGGTGACTGTGCATGTAGTGGGTGCTGATATTCTAAAATGCAGTAGACAGTCCACATGACAAGAATATATATTTTTTTTTTGGTGGGAAAGAAGGAAGTGTGCCAAATAAGGCAGAAACCAAGAAACTGATGGGTTTAAAACAGCTTCATAGAGTAATTCTATCTCCTCATCCTCTCAGTATTTTCTTCATTTTCAAATTCTCAACTTAAGCAACCAACGATCAGTAGGGACAGGAAGGATTGTATCTACCAAGTATTTTGGCTATCTTCATATTGTACTACTGCACTGTGTGTTACAGCAATTGCAAGATAAACCATAAATGAGACAGGAAAATATTAATATTAATTAGCATCAAAACAAACCACAAAAAGAGATCATTTTGCTAGAACCTGATCTTTCTTGTTCTACCACTGTGGTTATTGGCCAAAGAAAACAAACAAACAAATGAAAAAAAAGGCTTGAGGGTCACTACTCTCTGAATTTTGTCTGTGAAATGAAGCAGTTCCACAGTGTTGGGGGTGGGTGAGGTGTAGCTGTTAGGAGGATGGGTTGTTTAAACAAACACCTAGGCTTTTTAATTTTCACAGAAACACTACTCTGATGTGTGTACTGTAACCACTTCACTTGCACTAGAAATTCTCGTTCCAAAAGACACCACATGAGCTGGTCTTTGCCAGACAGTGAAAGTAAATGGCTGCTTTGTGTTGTACCAAAGTCATTTATTGGGGAGGAAAGGTAGAGGCCAGCCCTTTCCTGTAAGATATGCAAGGCAAATACAACAGTGGTCTAAATGAGGGAGTCACCTCTGTGAGTGTGACTACAAACACAAAAGAACACAAGGACCCAACTCTGGTCCACAATTTCATGGTGCTAGAGCTGCAGTGCCTCAGCTTCCTGGTCAGTCTCCAGGGGCAATGCTGGGATCAGCAAGGATGTAAGTTAATCACAGTGGCAGAGCTTACAGTCACTGTGATAGGTGCCCACAACTGGTTATAAATGGCACTGTTTGTTATCAGTTCAATCAACTTCAGTGTCCTGAGAATCACTGCAGGGAAATGAAAACTAGTTCTGGTTTCAACAGAGTTATAGCATTGATGAAAAGCAACAACTGCACTCATGAGTCTACTTTAAAAACAAAACAAACAAAGACAATGGAGATACCAATATTTTATTTTCCATGACTGCAAGGCTACAAGTATTGACACCTTTATACTTGACTAAGTTTGCTCTTCCATGTAGTTTACATCAACTGCAACCCTTATATTCAAGGGCAGCTTGAAATATTTTAAGAGAAAAAAAAAAGGTATGTCTGGGGGGGTTGGGTGTTAGTTTTGCTTGTTTGCAATTTTTTTTTTGTTGTCTGCTTATGATATTTGCCCCCTTTTTTTAATAAAAAGTAGGTGAAAGAAGACATCTCCTTTTGTCATTGTCCCAGAAAATTTTTTACATCTTTCTAAAATCACAATTCTGCTGTCTATGCCTTTGTCCTGCCATGCCATACAAGACACTACAGCTATAGAGAGGAGGTTTTTCATCTCAAAATTAGGAAAAATTTACATATACAAAATCATTTTTAAGCTAATGAGCATGTCATTATTCAAATTCATTCCAAAACTAATTCATTACAGCACTTACAAAATTAGCTAAGAAATTACCTAAAAATTAGACATTTTTCTTCATTCATCTAATAGCAAACTGTAAGTGAAAATAAAAGTTAACATCTAAATTAAATTCTAAACAAGGATCTTGACCTGAAAGGCAGTGAAAAGAAAAAGCGATATTGGCTAATTGATTTCTTTTTCCTAATTTAATGATAAAAAGCAAATTAACTGCAAGATGTAAGCATCTTTGACAAAAACTTCTGGGCAGATGTGTCATTTATATAGAGCACTTGCCACACAAAATAAATTGGACCCGTTCATTAAGTTTAAATGGTGCAAACTACTCATGTAGACATTTATACCATCTTAAGGTAAAAGAATTCAAGCAAGATTTAACAGTGAAAGCTGTCTTGGTAAAGCATTGTTTTTTCTTAAGCCAATGCAATCAAACAAAAACCACTGCTCTCATTTACAGATAAGCACAGGTTTAACTAAGTCAAATGGTTTCTCAATATAAATGAAACATTTCTACAATTTTATGAAATGCATACTTATCAGTACAAAAAGAATGCCTATGGTGACAAAAAGATTCACTGAAAACATGTAAAACCAGAAAAATCCTTTAAGCTTCGTAAAAATCAGTCTTAAAAAGATGCTTATAACTTGTTTACCTCTAATAGTCTGAAAAACCAGTTTATTTTGAAAACCAACTAGTTCAGTACTCAAGTGTCCAAGGCACATTGTAAAAAAAAAAAAACCAAAACCAAAACAAAACAAGAAACTTGATGAAAATTATTATTACCTGATATGTAATAAAGGTCCTTTAAAAGTAGTTAATGCTTTCTTTGCATTTTTTGGTTTGACCTCTGTTTTGTCAGTTTCCTCTGATTTGGAAATGTGTTCTATAGAATTCATCTGAGTAAAAATGACAGTTACAATGATTAACTAGCAACCTGGATTACACACTACAGAATCATGCAGGCATTTCAAAGAATATGAGGAGGCTTATTTCAACAATTTACATATTACAGACCAAGCTTAATACGTATTCATTCTCCAAAGCTGCTTGAAATCCACTGAAGAAAGTGATTTGCTATAGAAGTTATATAACATAATAAACATGCATGAAACAAAACTTCTGCTTTGTTTTTTTCCCCCATGTATTTTCCTCATGCCTAAGTCGGTTTTTGAAAACTGCAGACACACTAAGTTACAGTACTTCAAATGTTTAAGACAATAAAGCACTGGTATTATTCATCCACTGTAAAACTTTTCAATTGAAATTGAAAATCACTGTAACACTGCAACACTGAACAGAAAACACAGTAGCAATTCCACACTTGATCACATTGCAGAGATGCTGAACATATCTTCATTACTTTTAGATGAAACTCTGAAGTGCTGCAGAACATAAAAGAAATAATGCTGATTGAATTGGTGCATCCAAAACTGCAGGTATGATGAACATAGAAGTCAATCACAGTTCACTGAAAAAAATTGAGTAGCAACTTGATTACACTGTATAAAACAAAAAATAATTATTTGTTTTATGGTATTTCAAGAGTAAAAAAAAAAAAGTAGAGTAGAAAGCTAGGTCAGCCAGAAAAATTAAAAAGCCCAAATACTGAGGCTTATTAAGCACCAAAGGTAACTCACACACTGAACAGGAGTTGCTCATATTTCTGCATCAGAGAATCATAGCTTGGAAAATACACTACAAGCAAAAGAAGCTACTGAGTCTAATGGTCAGGAAGTCACCATTGTTATGCAATGTTTCCTTTTGACCTTAAGGTCAGTGAAATTATCTTTTTTCTTTTGAAAAGCTGGCCAAGTTGCAAAGAACAACTGAACTACTTAGTGAGCTGCATGCTTCAAATTATTCTGACAAACTTGAAACAGTAAATGAAACTGAAAGTGTAAGTACTCTACTCCATTAAACAGAAGTTTTGCAATGCATATTCCAAAATTAATTATGGCACTAAAGTGGTGAATTTCAGATTTTTCCTACTATTTTCACAAGCAATATCCTCTGTGATTATCACTGCATATTCCTAAACATCACTTCATGTGAACTTGAAAAAAAATGTAAAACAATGCCTTTATTTCTGGATAAACAACACTGCAGGAAGATTATGTTGTAAAACAGGACTAATGGAGTAGGAATACAATTTCTCCTGAGAATAAATGAAAATCTTAATACTTTGAGATTTTATCAATAATTTAAGAAAAAAATTAACATCCAATACAGTATAAATATTTAACTTAATATTTTCTCATGTACATACTGATTTAAGCAACTCAGAAACCTAGATGTATTTCAAGATGTACACCACTAAATATCCCAAAATTAAAAATAAACCAAATAGAAAAACATAACCTTTCAAAGCAGAAGAACAAACCCCTTTTTAATTTTACAATTCACTATATTCCAAGAGATAGACTAAGTATTTGGTACACATTTTACACACTCTGAAGTATCAAACTTGTCCTAACAGACTAATAGCCAAGGTTGAAATGCAAGTATAAATTTTCAGTTTTACTGGTTTCTTTTGTCAAATTGGAAGACAGAACAAAACAAAGACAAATAACCAAAATGACATGCCTCTTGTCCCACTTTGTAACCATTTAGCTAGTCTTGTTTAAGTCTTCATAGATACCTTTTTCTGATTAAGATTTTGTGCTTCATTCAGCTCTCCCGTCTCCTTGGTGTCTGCATCTAGCTCTTCTTTACTTTCATGCTCATCTTCATTAGTAATGGGCCCATTTTCACATAAAGGAGTTTGAAAATCATCATCAACCAGTGGAGGATAACTGTACTTGAAAGAATCCTAAAAGAAAAAGATTTTTAAAGGAACAGTTGGCTATTTAAGAGTGTGAGAAGTGCCTTCTCTAGGATTTTTCAAACAGAAATACTAACAATTTTTTTTATTTCACATTACTTGTATGTTTCAATTATCCATTTTAAATTGTACCGCTGTGCAGAAAGCTGACATTTACCAGTAGTTTTTATTTTGCCATCAATAGACAAATAAATACTGTCATGCAATGAAGCCAGTAAACTGGAACTGTTATTTAGAGTAGAACTGCTGAAGCTGGTGTATCAAGAATCAGCATTTGGAGTCTTAATGCTGAAGTTCTCTTCCTAGTTCTAGAAGATGTGGTTTAAAACTTACGACAGTTATTTCTAAAAACACTCCAAAAGTGACGAACGACATCAGTTGTTCTTTGCATGTTCATTTCATAATAGTCATTCTAGAAAAGGAAATAAAACCCAAACCCACAAAACAACCCCAAATAATCCTTGAACCTTAACCTAGTGTGTGGACCTTTAGCATATCCTCTGCAAGTCAGACCTCAGTCTTTGGAATGCCAAATCAACTTAAAGACCATATTTAAGACATCTGAGTAATGTTGAAGTAGCATATTAAAGTTCTCAATGACCACAGTAAAGGTATCTTTTCTATTAAATGACCAGTAAAAACCAGTTTTTGCTAACTAGAAATTCTCTTAACATTCTCAAAACAGTTTTATCTAATGTTATAAACAGTGTTTAAACAGGCATCTCTGTTCCTACTGCATTTTCAAACAGTTTTAAACTTCAAGTAAACTGAATTAGTCTGGCAGCTTTTCCAGTGGAAAAAAACTCTAACATAGCTTTGACTCCTGTGAGGCAGACTTGAGCAATGCCCACAGTTCCAAAACTACGTATCCAGCAGGGAGTTACAAAGGTGTTCCAAGAGAGCTCTCCACAAGTAAGTATATTTTCTCAAAACAAGGAATAATGTGAGGTTGAGTGAAAAAAAGGGAAAAATCTTAGATGGGACCACTCAAAGAAAATACAAACAAAACAGCATACTTCCTATCATCTATAATCAAGGTGTAAACCTCTCCTATTCTTCAAGCTGTAGCAACAAAGACCTTTAGGTCAATGAAACAGGTATCCACAGGCTCAAACAATATCCTATTAAGGACCTGAAGGACAAGCTTTAAGCATCAGTTACAGACTAATCCACTAATAGAAGAAAAGACTAAGACTCCAGATTGTTAGAAATATTGCAGCAGGCTTCCAGAATACTGGCACCCCCCATTTGCAAATACAAGACAAATATCCAGCTTCCTCAGCCAAACTGATAAAAAGCCTTTTTACTCCCTTCTAGCATGTGATGAAAGGCATATGACAAAAGTGACCTTAATAAAGGGAAGTCAATTTTGCTGCACACTTCACTTGGCCTCATTAATCCCTGGTACTGGATTGCTTCAGCAGCTGAACTCTCATCACTGGGATAACTCAAAGTCACAGCCTGTAAGTTTCAGTGACATGGGTTTATCTGCTAACAAGGTAAAAACCTCAGACAGGTAAACAAGACAGATTTATCCCACGCTTGATACATCTATTCTATAGACTTACAGTTCTCTTTTATCTAAATCTAAAGATCTATAGATTTTATATTACCAGGTTTGCCAACTGTGGTATAGATATCTTAAACATAGTGCTATTTTCTAAGATTACATGTACACAGTGGCCATGAAATGTTAGTCATGACATATAAAAGGTGCTTCCAAGAACATGAGCTATGGGCTATTAATTCAGATACCCAGGTGAAGACCACAGCATTCTAGTTGCACACATTGTTCAATACTGGCACCAGTAGAATCTTGATCAATCCATCCTTGTTAAATCCATCTTCTGACAAAGGGCAAGTACACAAACTAAAACCCTACTGTGTTTACATGTTCTGTATGAGGGTATATATTGTACATCAGTCTGGCACAAAATGTTATTGAAGAGGCAATGAATCTTCTCGGTCAGTCAAAGGTGTGTATGCCTTAAGAACTGGACTGTTCCATCATCCATATCAACTGGAAATGGTAGAATGTGGGATACAATAGATGGATAGAGCCAACTTGATCAACAATCACTAACTGGTAAGGTAATTCCCAAGGTGATATTCTTTTATATTCCCAAAACAAGTTTCATATGCTCTGACCACCTGAACTTTCCCCTGAATTTATATACAAAGGAAGATGGATTCTCCTACTACTGCTGAACCACAACCATCCTTTTCTCCATATTGTTACTGCCATAACATCAAAAATACTTTAGAAAAGAAACAGAACAATTAAAAGTAACTTCCCTGCAGTGGGTTTATTCTGTTACCATAAGTGGCCTATGAAAACTTTAAAGGAAAAACATCCTTTTTCTGCAAATTCTATTATAAAGATTATGCAAACTAATCCACTAGATTATGCAAACTAATCCACTAGATTATGCAAACTAATCCACTAGATTATGCAAACTAATCCACTAGATTATGCAAACTAATCCACTAGATTATGCAAACTAATCCACTAGATTATGCAAACTAATCCACTAGATTATGCAAACTAATCCACTAGATTATGCAAACTAATCCACTAGATTATGCAAACTAATCCACTAGATTATGCAAACTAATCCACTAGATTATGCAAACTAATCCACTAGATTATGCAAACTAATCCACTAGCTTTGTGAAAAGTGAAACCAGTTGTGCAACATGCTTGTGGTGTTCCACTCTTAGATTGCACTGGAATGGGGTTCTGGTTCTGCTGAAGTGATACTGCCTGTACCATACACTTTGAAGCTCTACTACACTCTTTAAAAAGAATCTTCAACCATGTCTTAAAATGCAGCCCTAGAGACAACAAAGAGTAACTGTAATATAACAGCCTTTAGTGAATCATAGCTTTAGAGCAGGACAACAACTCTCAGAGGGACATGAAACCTCCTTTCTGTTCATAGAACTTGTTTAATAATCCAGCACTATCTGTAATTCATCGGGTTGGAAAAAAGCAGAAGGAAGAATGCACTTAAAACATATTTTTTTTTTAAAAGTCTGAAAAACTACGTGATTTCCAGTGACTTGTAAGTGGATGAATGATTCAGAAAAACTATTTCTGTTTAAGACTGCCAGATGTCAAATTCTTATCAAGTTAACCTATTTTATATTTTCAAATTATCATTGGCAAAACAATTTCAAAACATTTCACATCTGTGAAGTGCCAACTCTCGACCCCACACATGGAATTTATATAGGTGTCTCAATTTATTACAGAAGGGGTATGAAATGTTAATATACTCACAGTTCCACCCATGTGAGGTGGCAGATACTCTCCACTGATGTATTCCTGTACATCACTCTTGTTTGTGAACTTTAACATGCTTATTGCATCTGGGCCAAGCCAACCCTTCACGATTTTAAAAGCAGCTTAAAGACAAAACAAACAAAAAAAAAGAGTATACATAAGTTGTCAGCAAAGGGGTTTTGTTGGGTTTTTAATTATTTTTTTGTAGGATTTTTTTCTCCATTTTGGTAGATCTTACACAACACAAGTGAGCTACATCTTCTAAGATACTTTTCAGAGCAGGTCCTGTACTTTTATAATGGGGATAAACAGTGTAAGGAAAAGAGTATTTACAGAGAAGATGGAAAAAGTATCTTTGATTTAATAACTGATAGATTTGTTGTCTTGGAATTTAGCCCAGGAAGTACTGAGGGGGTAAAACCAATTGTATTTTCAAATCTGACTGAGACAGGTTAGGAAAGATAAGTATACACTCTTCTTATCTGAAATATTTTGTTGATTTAAAGGATCCTTGTTTAGATCTACAAAGTATTTTCAAACACCATTGTTATTTCAGTGATGGTAAAACATGAATATACAGTAAAATACATGGGATTCCTTAAACATTTAAGGAATAGACTAGTTTTCAAAGTCTCCCAGCCTTTAAAAAAAACACAATGAATATGGATTCCATTTAAAGTAGGATCCAAAATGCAATGCTAGAAGGAAAAATAAAAGGTAAGCAATCATCAAATTGACAGATTGAAAGATCCATGCTTAAGAAATGCCACCATTCATCTGTATCTACACAGAGCAGAAAAACACTTCCTATTTATGTCTCTACATTTTAAGAGTTATCACAATCTGAAGAGAGAGAAAGAAACAAACAACAACTTACCGTTCATTATCCATGGCATTTCAAATATTACTATCTTGGCTGAAAAGAAAAAATAAAATCTGAATGCCAAGTGTTAGGCATTTCTCTGTTTAAGAGTAAGCACAGCAATAATATTAATGTAAAAAGCCAATATTTACTTCAACACCTCCATGTTCCCTTCCCTGTAAAAGTAATTTTGTATAATTGTTTTTAAGTTGTATGAGCCTATTGCTATTACTATATAAAAACAATGGCTGTTCGCTTGGAAAAGAGATAATAAAATTTTAAGTTCCATACTGTTTATATACTTCCTGGGATATTACTTTTCTGACATATTGTTACTAATAACTAATCTCTCAAGTAAGGCAAAGAAAGGCAAGATCTCAACCTGACCTAGAATAGCAACTACTGAACAGGAAAAAGTTTAACTGGTATATTCAGCACCTCTTCTTCACAAAGAAACAAGTACTGTGAATCATTGTAAATCCATTTCCTCCAAATATTCCTTGTTCTAGCATATAAGTTTGAAAATACTTGGAAGTGTTCCAAAATTTTCTCTTGAATGTCAAAAAAAGAAGAACAATGTTGCACTTGCCTTGATATTTGATTAAAGTTTTTAACTTTGATCAGCAAGCTGAAATCTAATATTCAGAGTTTCAGCAGTTTCTGTACAGAATTTCAATATTCACAAACACTTTCACCTAAAATTTATAACATGTTTAAGACGAGTTAGCAAAAGCTATTCCATGTTTGCCTATCCATAAAAAAATCGGCACGCAAGTAAGCTTACCCAAGTGTGCACACAAACACGCCTTACTTATTATCAGAATAAGCCATTGTTCCCTCAAATTTTCTATAGTTATTCATTCTTCATCCCCTGAAGAATTCTAAAGGATACAAACTGTCATGCAGGTTTCTAAAGCTTCTACCCAAGTACCAACAAGCAATGGAAATAACAGGCCAATTCATTTCTAACATATCTTCATATTAATTTTCAATATATAAAAACATATTAGATTATTACTGCATAAAAAGTTGATTTTTGATTAATGTAAAATTTATTTACAAAGTTGTGCTTACGGACACAAAAATATTCTGACTCTGTAACATCCACATGTTCCATGTAGTTACCCCAGAAAGAATATGCAAAAACCTTAGTCTCCCCCATCTTCTGTCATATTATGAAATGCTCTTATAACAGAAGTTTACAGTGTTAATATTTAATATACAATACTTACTGAGGAAGTTTGGGTAATAATCTGTAAAACAGTTGACAATAAACCGAACAAAATCCAAGTCCTAAAGTAAAAATCACAGCATAAATGCAGTGTTATTCAAAACATTAAAAAAATACAGGCTTAGTTAAGAGTACCACAAGATACTTATATTGCAATCGAACATATGCTAATTTTACACATACTACAAATATCAAAATGCAATGCAGTGTTTTTCACTTCATTAAACTGCTGCAGGATTGTGGCCAAACTTAGCTTTAGCACCTAGGAAAGAAGTCAGACTTATGATTGGAGCAATAACTTAAGTACCTAAACTACTGCAGAGTATCAATATGAGTTAAGATATGCAGGAAAGGTAAACCTTTAACACTAAGATAATCTGTTGAGCTTCTCTAAAGTATTATATGGAAAAGCACTAAATATACCAAAACTTCCCTCCAATAGTTGTCTCACATAGTTCAGTATACTACTGCACTCAGCAGAATATTTCCAAAGGGGAAAAAAACCAAACAGTTTTCATTTAAAGAGGATTTTTTGTTTCAGTATTAGTTTGTGGTATGCAGAGAAATTGTGGGCAGACACTTTCAGAAATAGTACAAAACATTTCTAACTGAGAATCTAAAGCCTGTTGTAAGAGCAAAAATGCTATGAAGAATGGGTTTCTAGAGCAATGTAAACATACTGTTAAAACACTTGTGGACAGGATGAAAAAACCCCAAAATACTGTGTAAGAAGACAAGTCACAACTTGAAAGCTTTATCAGTAGCTTCAGTAACTAGAAACCAACTGATAGTTTGGCATCTTTGGAGGCAAAAGGTAGCCTCTAACAGAGGCATTTATCTCAACTGTCTGTTGCTTGTACTAAATGCAGTATCTTTCATTTAACAGCATAAACACAGTGATGGATTCCAAAGTAACGACTAGAATCTCCATTAACAAGGATGCTGCTCTCTATCAGATTAGCAGAAGGACAGATACAGTATTTCAATGAAAGTCTGGAATTAGAAGTACAGATTTCACAGACCATTCAATAACTGCACCTATTCTAGTTACCTGACATGGTGCAACACAGCATGAGCTATTAGAATTATCGGCTGCATACCAGTGACAAAAGCCAACATAGTAGATGTCCATAGGAATGGAACAAAAAAGAGGCACACTCTGGAAAAGAACTTGGAAATCCTTAACTGTTCTACATGCCTATAAACAGCCATTAAAAATATCCCTGTTCTGTGATAAATGTACCAACTGTAAAGGAAGACTGTACAGTGGGACACTTAGGGACAGTGCTGTAGTTAGGGACAGCACTTGCTGAGATTGTGGCTCTGGGATTCTCAAGGACACTGGAAAGAAGTTGCTTCAAAATATACTCCATAAAACCTAAATCAAATTGATCTTTCATATCAAGGAAATTATTACAGTCCTTTATTCTTGTTACACAAAACCATAGCTCCAGTATTCCCCTTAGGAGCATGGATAGACAGCTCTCACAGCACTGATAAGAGTAAGAACACTGATCCTCCCTTTCAAAGTACTTATTTAGGGCCTTGAGGGAAAGCCATACAAGTCCTGGTTGAGGTCACTTGGTCTGTTTAGTCTCAAGGAGACTGAGGAGAGACTTTATGGCAGTCTACAACTTCCTCATGAGGGAAAGTAGAGGAGCAGGCCCTCATCTCTTCTCTATGGTGACCAGGGACAGAACCCAAGGGAACAGCCTGAAGTTATGGCAGGAGAGGTTTAGGTTGGATACTAGAAAAAAGGTTCTTCATCCAGAAGGCTGGGCATTGGAACAGAGAACTGGTCACAGTACCAAGCCTGACAGAGTTAAAGTGTTTGGATGATACTTTCAGGCACATGGTGTGACTCTTGAGGATGGTCCTATGCAGGGCTCAGGGTTGGACTCTACGATCCTTGTGGGTCCCTTCCAACTCAGCATATTCTGTGATTCTGTGATTTGTCAAAATATCTTCTCATAAGCTTGTGACCCTGTGCTGCACAGCTGCAAGGTCTTAATGCAACACAAACTATCCTGCCTGCAAAAGGCAGAAAAGTTTTTGGCTTTTTTGTTGTTTGTTTGTTTTGCTTTTTTCTTATATTCAAATGCATTCTTACCATACCAACAAAAAAAAAAAAAAAAAAGAAGGAACAAAATAAAGTTTTAGCCATTTCTGTAATAACAGGACAGCATGGCATTTGGTAAGAAAAATGTCAATATTCTTTAAAAAAATTCTATTTTTTTGACCTATAGACAATCTACAAGATTTTTAGTTATTAGAATAAATCTATAAATATGTAATGAAAGGTAGAATCTCCAACTTTCATGTTAAAACAGCTTAGATTCAGCTCAATCACCAAACTAAAAGTAAAGTTTTCCATGTGCTGCAGAAGACAAAGTTTAATATGTAACAAACTATTTTGGAAACTGTTCATGCCATGGAAAAAAGCCCAACATAACCCTGATGTCAACAATAGTTACATTATTTAGATATCAAGGACTGTACAAGGACTTCCCTTTTTCTGGGAACATCAGTTAAATAATTAAAAAAGCAATCAGGAAAAGGCAATAAAAATACTTACTATGTGACTGATTCCAGTTTCAGCCATGTCAAATACCACTGTTAAGGGCTTTCCATGATCTCTTTTGGCATAATGTTCTAACCAAAATGCTACCAGTTTCTTTTTGTCAAGTTGCTGTTTAGGATCTCTTGTATGATGTTTCACTTTGAACCAAACTTGGAGAAGAACACACACAAAAGTTGAAACAACAGATCCAAACCAAGAGAAAACATTATGCAAATAGCTATACAGGACCCAGTGAAATTTATTAACACCTCTGAGTTTGTCTTCTACATTTCTACTTATTTTGTGGCTACTGAACAGCCAGAAAAACAACTGCATACCTCTCCACATACCCCCCACTTCCTTCCTCACATTTTTATAAATCCAACTTTTCAAAAACTGAAAATACAAAGAATTACACCCCAGAAGAAACGTCAGTGGAAAAATACTTTTCATGCATTTAAAGACTACTTATCTAGATTATAATTTCATAATTTCAAATTAAATCATGTGGTCCTAAGACATAACATTATGTTCAGCATTTATTTTATGTGCTGTTGTAAAATTTATGTTTCTTTTTCCGTTTAGGTTTTCTACAGCATCGTACTTGATGTGTTTTGAAAAACTACTTATATATGCATTATGAATTATATAAAAAGCAACTGATCTTTCTAAAATAAATTGAAAAATTCCAAAAGGTGAGCAATATTGTCTAAATGAAAGCCCAATACATATTCACCTGGAATAAAACTAGATGAGTCATACAGAAATTTGTTTTTCACAAAAAACCCCACAAGCATAATTCAAAGTAACAGGCTTTATAAAAATGTCTGAGACCAAATTACTGATTATACAGTGAAGTGATAAAAGAAATACCCGGGGCAGTAATGTGAAGAGCAGCCTTCCTGTTTAGTATCTTTATGATATCAAAATTAGACAAGCCGGAAAGTAATTTAGGTACACTCTTAATATTATTCTCCCTAAAACTTAGAAAGTATCAGTGAAAAAAACATGTTTCTTCTCCATGTCTTTTACTTCCAATTGCAAAAGTGAAACATGAGTTGCTAGAAGAGCACTGACAATACACTACAATAAGGAACATTTATCCTGACCATATACTCACCACAGTGGATACAAAAACAATGAGTTTACACAGGCAAGTTAAAAACTGCATTATAAATAGGATGAAGGTTTATGATTTTTTAAAACTGCTGACAAAGTTTACCCATTCCCTTTCTGTGATCCAAAGAAATACTCCAGGCTACTAAGATACCACCTCTACCAAAAACAACTGCCAATATGTACCTACTTCTGTTCTTAAGAGATTTATTTTTCAAAAAGATGCTAAAATGCCACAAACACAATCATGATGAATGACTCAAATTATAGTCTGTATAACTTACATAATTTATAGCCTTCTTTATCGTATCCATGCAGGAAGAGAGCACCAATTTCAAATAACCATTTTGGAAGGACAGATTCTGACAAGTCTGCAAAGCCAAATGAAACATTATTTCAGTAACTGTGTTAATAATCACATCGTAACTTGACATGTTAAGTCTCTAAAAATGCAAAGATCTAGCTACAAAATATAAAAATATCTTCATGAACCACTTTCTGAGGCCTTTAGTCAAGCAAACATTGAGATCATTTGAAATCTCTATCTTCTTCCACTCACACTATAGAGTAGGATCTATTTACTGAGAAACAAGAATAAAATAATCTACGTAAGAAAAAAATGCTGCAAATATTTATTTTGCTCATATTTGCAGCCCTCCTCCCCTCGCTCTAACTTTTAATTCAGATTGTGAAGTCCTGTAGATAGAGCTCACCTTCAAAACATTCTCACAGCACAAAAATGAGATCTATTCTACTGCGTGTGCCAGAGTAGTGCTATTACAGTGAACAAGAGAGCCCTGTTTGCTGTGGGGGTTTTGTTGTTTGGTTTTTTTTTTTAGGACTCCACTCAAGTAACTGCGAGGAGACAAAACAAGATAGATGAGTAAGAATTAAAGCAAAACCAAACCAAAACAACAACGAAAAAGCTATCTGTGTTACTTGCAAGATCTTTAAGAGATGCTTAATGAAACTACATATAGAAGTCAGTTGTATTTCCATAGGAAAGCAACACACAGCTTCAAAATCATTATATAAACATAGCTTACCATTAACTGTATATTCTTTCCTCCACTGAAAGCTTTCATCAATCATCTTTAAAGTATCATCCACAACATCATGACGCCAAATCAGATAGTTTTCAACCCATTTATCATCTTGCTGAAGTCTTTCCACATCTCTAGAATCATATTTATCTGATTTATCTAGCAAATAAATAAATAAATTAGTGTAAAAACATAGCATTTGCTAGAAAAACATGAAGAGATTTGCCAAGTGTATGTATATAAGTATCTACTAGGTACATGGGATTTCTTCTGCAGTTCCAAATTTAAGCAAACAAGGCAGAGCATAATAAATTGATTAAAACCTGTTGTGATGCTATTTAGGGACACTACAAGATTACTCTCACTAGAAAAACATTTTCTGTGATTCCTATTCAAAGAAAAAAACATTAGAAAACAAGAAGGTGCTTGTAGAACTGGTGTGATTTTCTTAAAACCAGTTTTTTGTAATTAACATGAATTATTATATAGTCTAAGAATCTCTGTACTGACATATACTGTATATTAGGCATCACCAGCTCACGCTTTACAGGCAACAAATGTTAAAATTACTATTTTTGACCATGCGCTATACAGAACTGCAATAAACAAAATTGTTTTCTCTACAAAAATTGCACTGTTTCCACCTATTATAAATTGTTATCCTAGCAAACACAAACTACATGCAACTCTAGAGCAGTATAAAAACCCCTAAGACTTAAACTCTTCTTGCACCACACTAGCAACAGGATAACAGCTCTAGGAAATACTTCAGATAAAATAGGAGTTGTTGCTGCTCTTTTTTTTTAATTTTTTTAACAGGGAAGCTTGTAAAATACAAATGCCCAAGTGGACCTATTCCTATTGTAGATATGCTTAAACAAACACTCAGTTTTTAAAACAATGCTCCTCTATCTGAGGAGTTGGTATAAACAGAATGTAAATCACGAGCCCATGACAGAAACAGGCTTCTGAATGCAACAGACACTGATACACATCTCTTTGCTAACTACTAAAAAAAACCAACCAACCAACCAAACAAAAAACTTACGTTTTTAAGCTATTCACATAATTCTTTTTTTTTTCCAAGGTAAGCATGAATTTAATACTGATCATTAATAAAATCAGTTAATCTTCATGTACTGCAAAGACTATTCCTTTGTCAGCAGCAACAAATTCGAAATAACTACTTTCAGAGCCATCATAATTAAACTACTCAGAACTGTGACTGGATGGTTTGAAGATGCATATTTCAATCAACTTAGCTCTGAGTAAAATGTTAAGAGAAAGACACCATTAAGTTCTGTCAATATTTGTAGTTTTACTGGTCTACATGCAAAGATATGACCTATTTTACTTGTCTTTCAATTTATAGTGTTTCCTGTCACAGATTAGTCAATATAGCTGTAAGAATATACCACTTTTAAATGCGTCCATCCACTAAGAGTTATTATAGTTGCATTCCCCCAGTACATCTCTTCACACCTGACTGCTTCTCACATACATTATCTACTGGGTTCCTTTTTCATTAGGTTCCAAGTTTCTCCTTCCCTTGATCCCATCCCACTACCTTACCTTGTTCCTTAGACTAGCCTAGAGTTAAATCATGCTTTCCTTAATCTTAGTCTCCTACTTGCTCCTCTCTGCCCAAAAGCCTGCAATCCACTAAAACCTCTGTAACTACCTAAGTTCCTTCTCTCATCATTTCTATACTTGCACAAGACAGCTGATTCCCTATAGTCTGACTAAGCCCAGTAAAGCGATCACTTAGCACAAGACTGATGTGCTTAACTTCCCTGTGGCTCTAGGTCAACAGATGGATTGCAAAATTTCTAGGTATGAAATTTGTAGTCTCAACTGTTTATTTGAAATTTTATTATTCCCCCAATGATTTAGGGTGTGGACATAGAAAAGCTAACAGTACTTAGTTTCAAGTGAAAAGCATGAAAAATTAACACTGAAGATGATTTCTGCAGGACATCTGAGTCCTAATTCCTCCCTGCTCACAGCAAGGTTAACTTCCAAGTTCAGACAGGTTGAGTACTTTTGTTTAGTCATGTTTTGAAAACTCTAAAGGGTAGAATGATTCCACAGCCTCTTTTCATGTAGCATGCATTCCAACTCATAATCCCTTCAGAGATACTGTCATGTACAGTAACTAAGCTGTCACATCCACAGCCAGGTAAAGCAAGAGAAGCACTGGCTTCTCTCAGCCATAGCACAGTGGCTGTTCTGTGCTGTGCCTTATTCACTACAGTACATGGGCTATTCAAGCCATACCTACCCACTCAGAGCCACAGCAAACCAGGGCTTTGTGAGATCAAATATTTACTTTACATCAGTATTACGTGTCTCCAGTGCCTGAGGTACCTTCACCTTAGTTCAGTAACCTCTAACATGCACTACCTTCCAGCTTCGAGTGACCACAGTTGATCCATCAGCCAAGTATTCTGCTGAGAACAGTCCCATGTATATCCTACTTATAAAAGGGATTTGGGTACTGTGTACTTGAAGAGAAAACCCACCACCAGGACCCTGAGATTATCTCAGTTGGTTAGAGCCTGATAACGCATGTAATGCTAAGGTTGTGGGTTTGATCTCTGTGGGGGCCATTCACCTAAGGGCTGGACTTGATGATCCTTGTGGTCCCTTCCAACTCAGAATACTTTGTGATTCTGTAAAAACCTGACAAGATAACATTTCACACTACTTTTTGAGGCTCTCTTCTCTGCTTTCAGTATCCGTTTGAGAGCACAACTGTCAAAATAACATAACTATGCACCTCGTATCAAACTGTAACTTAAAAATTGAGATACTGTTATGTCAAACAAGCCTCAGAACACATTTCTCAGTCACTAAAAAATTCTCACAAACTCTGAACTTAGATAATAATTAAATAAATATAGAAATTTAACTTTGTGAATATTTTAAGAAAACAAAAGAAGAACAGAGAAAATGTTTTATCCAAACTTCCACCATCAACGGGAAGCAATCTGGATTCAGAGATAGGGATAGTTGAATATTCTCAACAAGGAGTATGTAACCTTAATTTATATATATAATACAACACACTAAACCAAGGGGAATAAGTAGTAAAATTGTGCATCCACAAGCACTTGCAGAATGCCAGTATTTGAATCAGGTAAGCTTAACAAGACCGACAGAATAACAGGAGTACTGATTACTGCATGACTTTTACCTGATTTATCCCATTCTTGCTACAAAACAAGTAAAATTTAGAATGAGAAAGCAAACAAGAGAAAGGTGTTTTATCTCACATATAAAGCAGAGTGATATAAAATTGCTGAAGTCCTTCCAAGAATCCAGTGATTAAAAATGAGTCAGTTCAGAGGACAAATTTCTATTCAAATTTGTACACATCACAATTTTACAGACATGTGGAAACTTGTTTTCAAACTATGTTGTGAAATAATATGAATGTTTCTAAATTTAAATCACTCCTGAAACACTTGACCGCAGTTCCTGTGTTATTAGAAACTTCTGGAGTTAAATCAGAATCAGTTGAAAGAAAATAAGACATTTTTGGAATTCTCAACACATAATTTAAATACATCCTGCACCACAATTAAGAAGCCAGAAAGGAAAACAGAAGTTGAGGGACACCCAAATGGAAATTCAAGTGAAACTATAAACTGAAGTAACTTCCCTCAGACCATCTCCAAGCCTAGCCACTCATGATACCTTAAACATATACTGATAATTTTCTCAACAGAAAATGAGGTGCTTGATTCTTCACACGTGCAGAACTGCCACTAAGACACTGAGACACTAAGGTTAGTCATCCTCAACTCAGGAAGATGGACATCTCGGTATTTAAGTCCATAAAGAACAGAATTTCATGAAGTATTTGGAACACACACCACTTGCTCTAAAGGTTACACAAGGAACAGCATTAACAGCTACTTTTGCCAGAAAAAGATATTGAAACCCATGTATGTAACAGCAGTCCCAGACTTTTGTGAAACATTTCATAGTCCAGAAGCTCAGAAACCTGATTACTCCCTTACTCCAAGGGATTCAAATCTTTCTGCATCACAGAATAGTTCCACAGCCTGTGGAAGAAGCAAAATTGGAATGCTGCAAGACTTTTTCATTGAACTGGCAAGCTGTGTAAAAACCAAGCAAGACAGATACAAAAGAGCAAGAAAAAGTGTAATCTACTTAGCAAATTTTATATTTACCAGAGCATCAAACCCAAATTCTAAGCTACATGGGAGAGAGTAACAGTGACAATAGCAAGGAGAAGAGGCCACGATTAGCCCTCTTTATTCCTTTAGCTAAAAGGCCTTCAGGAAAATGTGAGTGAGCAAGACCGACCAGGTATTTACTCTTATTTTGAAAATAGTTGAAGTTACTTTCATTTCCTCATTGAATATTTGAGGTTAAGGGAAAAGACTGGAAGAAGACAAAGTTCTCTTTGAACAGCAGCTTCTTATATTACTTGTATTACTTGCCTTCCCCTTTTTTTTTTTCCATTTAAGTGAGGAGTTCTGTTCTTCCATAAGCACATCCTGCCCTTTTAATAGCAGAGAAACTTACAGTGAAACTGTATAATTTAATTACCGTGTTTCAACATAAAGGATCTTCTATAACACCAAACAGCTCCGAAAACAACCTCAGAATTGCACAAAACTGAATGAATATGAATTTCACTGCAATACTTTCACTAGAAGAATGTTAAGTCTTTGATGCACAAATTGTCACATCCCTTCTCTTCACATCATTCTTCTATCAATGCCATCTACATTAAAATGCCAGGAGCTCCTGGAGCAGGTCCAGCAGGGGGCTATGAAGACAGTTAAGGGACTGGAGTATCTCTCTTACAAGAACAGCCTGAGGGATCTCGGCCTGTTCAGTCTGGAGAGGAGACCTTATCAGTGTCTAAGTATCTGCAGGGAGAGTACCAAGGGGATGGAGCCAGGACAGAATCTTCTTGGCGGTGCTGAGCAATAGGTTAAGAGACAATGGGCAGAAATTGATGCACAGGAAGTTCCACCTGAACATGAGGAGGAACTTCTTTACTGTGCAGGTGACCGAGCACTAGAACAGACTGCCTGGAGAGGCTGTGGAGTCTTCCCTCACTGGAGATATTCAAGAATAGTCTGGAGGCAATCCTGTGCCATGTGCTCTAAGATGACTCTGCCTGAGCAGGAAGGTTGAACCAGGTGACCCACTGTGGTCTCTCCCAACCTGACCTATTCTGTGATTACCAGGAGAGCAATGCTGTGCTGCTGTGTTTTCTTCCCATGTTCATGTTTTAGGAAAAATTATACAAATTTGAGAATATTCAACAGGAATATAGAAGAAAGACTACAGGACTCAAAACCAGGCAGCATAGCTAAGTCCTGCACTAAATTAATCCAGAGAAGTTCAGAATTAACAACCTGAATGACTCCTTCCTTCAGAACAAGCTCCTATCTAGAAAAGAAAAGAGTAGGACATACATAAAGCTAAGTAGGGATAGCAGCTTCATGCCTTTGAAGAGAAAAACTCCCAACACTTCACTGTACAAAGCAGGGGGGGAAAAAGTAACTTAGAAAAGTATGTGAAGTGTTCTATCACACAAAGACTCTCAATTTAACTACTGCCTTAAAGCCATTTCAGCCAAGAAGTCTCAGTCCAAAATGGTCATAATTATTCCTCTGACCTTGGCTAGAAAAAGGAAACCCATTTTAATTGGCTTGTTGATGCCAAACATTAAGCTAAGTACTATAACAATTCAGGTATGTGCCTTCAAGTACTAGATGAGGAAATCAGCAAGACTGAAAACAATTTAAGAAGATCAGTAGCCATAAAGGGACAGGGATAAAGAAAACAATTATTTCAGTCCAATAAAGAATTATTTCAATAACAAACAGAAATAAAAAAATATCTGCCTCCACAAAATGAGATAAACTTGTAGCAAAACTGAACACTTTCAGTGACAATAGAGACTACTTTTAATAGAAGGCTCAGTCATTAATATTACAGAGCTTTTTATAAAAGTATGTTTCCTATCTCATCCTTCCACCATCCTCAACCTGAAAGTCAAGAACCAGGGAAAACACATTTTTCAGAGCATTAAACCACACAAGCAGGTATGTAAAACATTACTTTAAGAGTCTTTTACAATAGTCCTATCACGAGCTTTTTTTAGGGATGCACCATATGTCTAAAATTTTATTTGCAATCAGACAATATGATTAACAAAACTCATTTGGTACTGGTTTAAAGAAAGTCATGATGAAATTTAATTCTTCAAATTGAAGTGGGAAACCTCTCTTGCAAAATCTTCTGAAAATTAAGCTTTGCCTATAGGAGAAAGTAAAAGGATGTAAATAGGGAGGACAGGAAATACAGGCAACTAGAAATGGTAAATATGCAAAAGCAAATGCAAAGAAAATCTGTGGACTGGAAAGATGTAACAAGATTTGATTATAAATAATTTCCATTGTAACATTAAAATGGAAAGTAATAGCCTAGATATAGAAGCTAATTTTAGAAATCTTCTAAGGAATGAAAATTCACTATAGAAAAAGACATGATTGTTTGCTAGAAAACACTGTTAGTACCAGTCAGTACTAGAAAATAATCTTTTGTTTTCATTGTTCCTTTCACTACCAGAATCATTTACATCACTAACTCTCACAAAGAATCCAAACAGACAAAACAGAAATTAGGCCCAAAAACTGTGAAGACAAAGCACTGTCTACCTACCACATCAGACAGCGTTTGTTAGTCTACTGGACTGAAAGGAACTTTTCACTATTGGAAGTGAAAATGCAAGAGTTTTAATTTAATGGGACATACATTCCTCACAAGAACTGAAGTTGTCTTTCTAACCCAGCTATAAAGTTGAATAAAAAGAAAAAAACCACCACACGATCCCAGTTAATATTAAACACTGCTTTGCAGATAAGATCCAACAGTGGCCAAACTTTCCTTCTAGAATCCCTGAGCAGCCAAATTTACTCAAGAACTTCAGCAAGAAAGTTCTTGTGCGAGCTTTGGGGAAACGAGTCAGTAAGGTTCTCTGACACTCTATTTTCCACACTGTATTCAACTATCAAAACAGTTTTCTGATTTAGTCACATAAGTGAAACAACTGTATAATTCAAAAAACAGATTTATGGTGCTTTCAACTGTTGAACACAACTCTTCCCATCCTACCTTGAAAATTATCAAGGCCAAAGCATATTATTTGGTTGTAACTTTTATGTGAAATATCAAACTATAACACTCAACTCATGTTGCAATATTAGACTTTTCTGAATCAGCTATATAGTAATATAGTTTTGTAGATTCTACTTTAATGTAAAAATAGCATTCTGCCAATAAGTGATTTCAATGGCCCCCTAAGTTTTCATTTCACAACAAAACTAAACATTACTGTAAGGCCATCACAGCATTTGTGACCATTACTAATTCTTCCTGCATGAGAGAGTGAAGAGGGAAACCAGTAACTATGAGTTACAGAATGCAGATTAATTACTTCACCATATTTGATGATCAGAATCACCAAGTTCCTAGAATAACCAGTTACACTATTTTCCTCAGAGGGAAAATGAAACAGTGACAGCTCCAACCTCCAGAAACACAACTGCCTGAAAACTTTACTCAAACCTTTAACACCTGCAGCTCACCTGTAAATGGAATAAAGTCTGCTCTGTAGAGGCCCACAATTCTATGACCACTCTAAACTTCCACAGGAATGATCAGGTTCTCAGTGTAGCGTAAACACGCCCTTAGTTTTGAAAGCAGATTAAAACTCCTAGATATGAAGCAACCATTTGTACCCATACACCACAAACTCACAGTTTTGGGGGTGTCTGCATACATGCACCTCCATGTTTGACCAAGAAGCATAAAAGAATACATTTAAGAACACGCAGTAAAGGCTGAAGGATCACTATAAAACTGAAATCCTGTGTTTTCCTCACTTGGAAGTGGGGCAACAATGTTAAATTGCTTCTGGAATTCCTTAATTTCAGGCAGAGTCTTAATAACATAAACTCAAAAAAGTCCTAATCCTATTTGCTTGAAAGGGCTAAGAGCCCCAGACCGTGACCCAAAAATGGGCTTACTGAGAAAAACGTGTTCAAAACACTACAAATAGGATTAGGGCTTACCTTGCAACAGTATTCAATTATTTTAATGGCTGTATCAACCAGCCCAACAGAGGCTTCACCACAATTAGAGAAACTTGTGGAATTCCAAGATTTTAAGGGATTGGTCAACTGAAAGGGTAATACTCCCTTTCCACAGCAACCGTCCCAAAGCAGTTCTAGGTTTTCTGAAGTAACTACTTATGAGCATGACTCTGGGATAAAAGAATATAAAGCAAGTTGAATCATCTATCATATGAAAATATACACTAACTAAAAAGATTAAGAGCCAAAAGAATCTAGAATTTCAGACAATCTTCCACTCACCTTAGCCTGAGCTTTCCAAAGACACCTTTATTCATTTGGAAATATGAATTTCAAATGGTAATAGAAGCTCTCTCTGCTTCAAGACTTTCTAATAATTTTGTCATCTTGGCAGAAAAATAAGTCATTCCTAACCAAAGCCAAAGTAGACTCCTTTATGAAAGTTAGCAGAACAACCATATGAGACAAAGTTGTACCACCCTCAAGGTTTCCAGAAAAGTGTTCTGGCCAATTACAAAGAAGTCATAGAAACATGTAACTCTTACATAAAACTGAAAGCGACATAACCTCAATAATTCTGATCAAAAGCACCAAAGTAAGGCCTGTGTTTGCAGGATTGAGGATATTAAAGGAGATGCAGGTAACACAACTACTGGACTCTTACTGTATTTGCATTAAAAATTAGATAGAAGCTTGCCTTTAATGAAAAGTCTCTAGAATGTCATAATAAAACGTACTGCTTACTACAATTGTTAGCATACTCTACTACTATATATTCTTCCATCATAAGCAATGTAAATCAACCTTGAAATGAAAGGACATCTCGTCAGGCTTACCCCAGTCTTCCCTCTCCCCTAGGCATCCCCACCATCTCCTGGCCTTCATTTACAAGTTTAAATGCACCTGCACTTAAGAACCAAGCAGGACACCCCGCATGACACAAGCATGATCTTAATCATGGCCTGCATGAATTTCAAGTGCAAGTTACTCCAGAAAAGCAACTCTTCCCTTAACAAACTCGTCGAGGACAGAATTCTCTTCCCACTTCCCATCCATGTTTTATATCCAAAAAGCACCAAGCACACCAGTGTCCCAGACACCACCCTACAGCCAGAAGGAAGGTAAAAGGACAGAGAGCTTTGCCCGGACAGGTCCTGAAGCCCAAGACAGCAACCCACCACCACAGAGAGCACTGAGAGCCAGCACAGAAATCCACTGTGCACCATCCCCGTCTACAGCTTTGGGCACCTTAAGCTGCACCAGGGGAGGATTAGGTTGGACATTAGGAAGAAATTCTTCACAGAAAAACGATTAGATATTTGAATGGCCTGCCCAGGGAGGTGGTGGAGTCGCCGTCCCTGCAGCTGTTTAAGGATAAAGACCAGACGGGGCAGCCAGTGCCATGGTCTGGTTGACAAGGGGGTGCTCAGCCTTAGGCTGGCCTCGATGATGTCGGAGGTCTTTCCAACCTAACTGATTCTGTGCAACGGCACAAACACCCAGTCACCTGGGAAAGGAGGCACCTGACACACAGAGGGGAAAAGCGATAGCGGACAAGCCCGAAGGACCGCGTCCCCCGCTCGCCGCCCGCCCCGGCTCACCTGGCAGGTACTCCGCCTCGAAACGCCGC
>NW_021940813.1:14820767-14878460 GCF_001715985.3 Manacus vitellinus
TTACTAACCAAAGCTGGGTAAAAGTAACAGAAAAAGTAAGTAATCAAAAATATGACAAGAACAGAACTGAATCCATAATTAAATATTGCAATGGAGTGGGATATGCACTGGTAACTGGCAGAAGCACAAGAAAGAGCCAGCAGAGAAACAACTGAATAAAGGTAAATAATCAATGACACCAGAGAGATTTCTGCAGGGAAAATATTCTTGGAACAGCCCTGGCTTTGTGGTGTGTACCTAGTTTGCAAAAGATTTTAAGATCCTTCAAGATGAAAAGCAACATATACTTCTGAAGTACATATTACACTAACTAATCGAGTATAAATTTCATCTCTGTTTCCAAATTAAAAGGAACTGTGCTGAAAAAAAAAAAAAGTTGTTTGTGCATTTGTTGCCCTATAAATCAAGGAAGGACTGGACTTATCACCAAGGTTGAGACAGACCATTGGTTATGCAATCAGAAATTAAACAGAGACTCCTGAACTTATAAGGAACATATAAGGTAATCAAATGGTTGATCTTTACCATTCAAAGGATGAAGCAAAGGTCATTACTGCTGGGAATCCTGTGTACCATTTCATGTTAAGTCTGAATCAAACACCAATTCTGCTTTTCTAATCAAGGCACAACATGATTATGTCAAACAACTGTAGAAAACATGTTCTTCACATTCTTATAGGGAGAAATAAGAAATCACTGAAGCTGTGGTAATACTGTGGTGTATTTTCTAGTGGGAACCCAAGTATAGCAAGAGTGAGTTCTTTCCCACTGAAACTCTTGTTCCTTGAACTCTGATGTTTCTGTTACAAATCAGATAGAACAAACAGTAAGTTGGGAGAAGCCTCAAAATCACCCGAAGAGAAATCAAGTGTTTCACAGAAACCAAGCTGGAATTCCAAATGGAAAATTATTTTACCACCTGAGGGAGCTGTAGCATAGAAAACCCATGGAATCTTGTGAAATGTGCATAATGAGAAACTCCAGTCTGTGAAGAAAAAAAAATAAAACAATTTCCCTATGACCTTTAGGAGACTTCACATTTTTACAGTATCTATTTGCCAAATTTTGGCAAAAAACCCCTGTAGAATCCATAGGTGCTAGGATACAGACAGGAGGGAAAGGGTGCACCCCTTATCCAGTCCTTGTCCTTTACATTGCTCTTTCATTTGACTTTTTTAAATTTAGAGTTTGACTGCTTTTCTACCTGATTTACTGCAATTTGACAAATGCTGCTGAGCAAATATTTATAAAATTAACTGAATTGTACTCAGTCAGCACTGTTCTGCTGTCTTCCTAATTCCAAGGGACAAAAAAATCCAAGAAAGACCATTTTCTTTCTTAAGTTATGAAATGAATCATGCGCCTTTGTTCAGGTAAAGATGTAAGAAAGAATAAATGTGTCACAATTTTGTGCAGTACAATACAAACATTCTCACCCCTACCACAACTACGCAAGGCATTTCACTTAAGCAATGCATAGAATCACATAATCAGAGAATGGTTTGGGTTGGAAGGGACCTAGAGGTCATCTAGTTCCAAGCCCCCTGCCATGGGCAGGGATACTATTTACTAGACCATGTTGCTCAGAGCCCCATCCTGGCCTTGGACACTCCCAGGGATGGGGCATCCACTACTTCTCTGGGCAACTTGTTCCAGTGCCTGACCACCCTCTGAGTAAAGACTGTTGCCTTCACTCCCTCACAGAAGGCCACCAGACTGGTCAGGCATGACTTGCCATTAGTAAAACCATGCTAGCTACCTCGAATTACCTCCCTGTCTTTTATGTCCCTTAGCATATCTTCTGGGAGGATCTTCACAGGAACAGAAGTGAGGTTCACTGGTCTGTAGTTCCCTGGATCTTTCTTTCTCCCCTTTTTAAAAATGGGAGTGATGTTTCCCTTTTTCCAGTCACCGGGGACTTCACCTGACCACTGTGGCTTTCCAAATATGCATGAGAACATCTGTTTGAATTCCAAGAGTATATTGTAGGTTAGAAGGTAGAGATTGGCTCATATTTACAATAAGACTCTGTAATGCCGTGCTGATGAAGCACTTTCTTGCCAAATCATTAAGAGTTTTCACTCTGACTGCACAGTATAATGAGTCACTTGTGTGTACAAGAATAAATAATGACAATCAATAAAAATCTTCTAAGTCAGTTTGCTCCCAAAAACCAAAAAAAAAGATTAGGCTACCTCAGGTTTAAAATATGGCCATCCTGTAATAATGCGAAGTTGAATCAGAACATTTTTAAACAGTATAATGACTAAATAGGAGTAAAACAAAAAAACAAACAAAAAAAAAAACCAGCCTGAGATGCTGCTAAATGCAAAGTCAGTCCCTGGTAAAAACACTGGCCTCTACAAAATGATTTGGGGTAAAAGCCTTGTCTTTGCACCTTATCCAGTGCAAAGCCATAGCCTATTTTGTCTTAGCACAGATAACCCTGAAAAACCAAGACAAACTCAGAGTGCATCCAAGCAAATGGGTATGAATGTCTCGGAAGGGTGGACGCCAGTTGTCCCTCATCCCAACCTCAGAAGAAAATCCAAACCACAGCCAATATGAGGATCAGAAGTCAAGTACTCCTAATGGCATAATAAATTTTCTGAAAAAAATGTGGTTAATGCTATAGCAGAGATGATGCATAGGACAGTCCTGGAAACACCAGCTTACTTTGGGCAACCTAAATTTCATATAAACAATAAAAATTATCAAATGTTATTTTAAACTGAAGAGTCTAAGCAGAAATCAGAGAATTCTCATAGCCAGCTTCCAGACCCAAAAACATTCCTTCATCCTATCTGCAGTGGGAGAGCAGATTTCAAAGATGTCACCATTTACTGGGGCTTTTATTTTATCTTGGCAAAAATCACAGCTCTTCCTGCCTCTCAGCAGGACTGCCTCCCACCTCTAAAAATTCTGAACTAGACAGAAAATCATCTTCAAAGAATAGCCACATGAATAAAGCTAAGTTAATACAATAAGAACTGAGGCAACACAACAGTATAATTGCCAGCTGTCTGTGACCACAGACACCTCATTGATCAAGAAGAGTCACCTCTCAGTCACAGATCCAGGGGCAGTGGAGTGCACAGCACTACTAAGGAGAAATAGCTTTGTTCTGTATCTTCTACATCAGTGACTGCTTCAACTACAGTGTTCTTAACTAATCTGGAGCTGTACTGTCTCTGTCCCGTGTTTCTCTCACCAAAATCACTCTCCCACAGCTTTCTTCCTAAAATGGGGAGTTTGCAGGGAGAAATGGCAGAGTGCATCACATTCATGTGAAGATGTACACAGTAGCCTCTTTTACAAGGCAAATTTTTAGTTCTGATTTGGAGTTGCTTCTCCCAGAACCCCCATTTTTAATTAAAATAGAATTCTTATTTTCTTAAAAAAAAAGAAAGGGAAAAAGATAAAACAATCAATAGAGTGCATAATGAAATTCTCAAGCCTCAGGGATCAATTCCAAACTAGAGCTGTCAGCACATTTTTCTAATAAGATCAAACAAACATGCATGGATTTAATGAGATAGGAAAAGCTGTTGTCCTTACCAGACTGCTTAGCCACTGGCTTCGTTTGACATCAGCCAGAGCTCAGGAAGAGGCTCAAAATATTACAGCTACACCAGAGGAATAACACCCTCGCTTGTCTCACAGCAGAAATTACTAGATGAGGAAAATTCTTTATAAACTGAACAGCTGCAGCTGTTTTGAGTTCTAGGATATTCAGCTGATGTTAGAGTGGACACACACATCCCAGCAGAGACTTTACTTTGCTAATGACTTCTTTTAATAACTTAGTTTAAAATGAAATTGAGTCTCCCTAGAAGATATTTTAGCTTTTCCTATATTCTATCTGCCTTAATCATGTGAATACTTGTACTGAATTAAGTAGGTAACTAGTTGAAACCCTGAAAATGATATGGTTGATCTTTTTAATAAAATACTTTTAAGGAGTTAAAAATTACTAAATTTACTTTTAACAAGTTACAGATTACAAGTATCGAGTGGAGTTACTAGCTAATCTCTTCCACAATAGGACAGCCATACATACTCACAATTCATTCTAATACATTCTGACTCAGTATGGCAATAATAAAATGTAAATAGAGTTCTGAGAGATTTTTCATCAACAATTTCATTGGAAATTATGTATAAATAATGTGTGCTTCTATTTGCTTTAAAATTTGCACCATTTTACATAAAGAAACGCTTGCATGGTTTCTCTAATCTACAACCAGATCATTTTTCAGTATTCACTAACTTTATTCCCATCCCATTTCCTAGTTTGGGCACAAGGTCACAGAAATGTTCCATTGGGTTATCTGTTTTTTCAAATTTTCATGACAAAGACTTATCACAGCTGGCAGAGAAATCCCTTTTCTCTCAGCCTCTTTCTACTGCTTGTCAGTATGAGGTACTAGCTGGGGCTTCAAGCAAGTCAAAAGTCAGGCTTTTGACACACAGGGTACATTTTCTAAACATGAACTTCCACTGTGGCTACAAGTGACAAATACACATCAGAAGAGTGTTGAATGAAACTAGATGAGTCAGACATGAATTAATGTTACCTAGCTATGGTAAAGACACAGATTGTGACAGATGTATTTTGCACTAATTAAGCTGACTTGCTACGGTGCAGTTTATCACAGGATTCAGGCTTTTTGTGTGGCTGCACACAATTTTTCAAAAATCATATAATAATTTTTGTGACTATAAATTAACAGAGTCTCCTGCAAACTAAAGAGTATAGTTTATCATCTGGACCAAAAACTCAAGCTTGTTAGAAATACATCTAGCATTTTCCCAACATGCCTCTATCATGAAGGCAAAACTTAAGCTGGGACAAGCAAAAAATGATAATACCATTCCTGTAGCATCACCTGCCTCAGTACCCAACCAAAACTTCACTGTGTGAAAAAGTTTCTTTGCACTTTGTGAAATAAGTGCTTCATTTCCTAACATTCATGTTTTTACAACAGTAACAGATTTTAAAACAAAAAATAATTATTATTGTTAAATCCAGCAGACCATATGAACAATATTTCACTATTTTCCCACAGTAAGAGGATGCTATAAACATTCCTCCTCACTCAAGAAACCTACCTGGCAATAGAAATATGATCTAAGCAGCTTTGTGGCATTGTTTACTAATTAACTACTTTTATTCAATATAGCTTAGTCTCCTAAACTGTTCATCTGGATGGATGCAAATGTTCATATCCATATTTCACAGAATCACAGAATATGCTGAGTTGGAAGGGACCCACAAGGATCATCCAGTACAACCCTTAGCCCTGCACAGGACCATCCCCAAGAGTCACATCCTGTGCCCAAGAGTATTGTCCAAATGCTTCTTGAACTCTGTCAGGCTTGGTGCTGTGACCACTTCCCAGGGGAGCCTGTTCCTGTGCCCAACCACCCTCTGGGTGAGGAACCTTTCTCTAATATCCAGCCTAAACCTCCCCTGACACAACTTCAGACCATTCCCTCAGGTCCTATCACTGGTCACCACAGAGAAGAGATCAGTGCCTGTCCCTCCTCTGCCCCTCATGAGAAAGTTGTAGACTGCAATGAGGTCTCCCCTCAATCTCCTCCAGACAAACCAGCCAAAGAATTTCAGGAAGACTGTGACATCTTCAAAGTGGAAGCTGGTTTCTTCAACATACATTAAACATATTGCCTTATACAGGTAACAGTTCACGAAGTATGTGCATGCTCTCTCTGCGTCTGAACACCACTGGGATTGTACCAGACATCTGGTCTGCTCCCTCTACTCAATGTCTGCGTAAAAGAAGCATTCATTACAATGTCCTCCAAACACTGGGAAATCATAATTCAGAATTCCCAATACACTGAGATTGGCTTATACACTATATTGCTTTTAGAAGTAAAAAACTGGGAACTGTTCTGCATTTCTTTTAAGGCTGTGAGCCTCTAGTGTTGCCATCTTTCCACCACAGACAAAATCACTAAGAGTTTACTTTTCTGGAAAAAAAAAAATCAGAGTTTTACATGTTCTATTGTAACTGTAGAAGACAGACAATCCTTTCCCTGTTTATCCATAACGATGTTACCTCTCATGTTCATGCTTGGCATTAGAGTTTAGATATTTCTCCACTATTTTGTATCTTCCTCTGGAATTTCTTGTTTCGTTAGAATTAATAGCATTAATTTTTTAAACCTACTGAAGTACATGTTGTGAAGTGCAGGTTTAACACTGGCTTTTAAGTGGCAGTGTATCCACCTATTTTTCAGTCCTAAAAAATATTGCTTATATCCTCTTGCAGATGTCCAGGTTGTCTGAAACCTGGACAACCTCAACCTAAATGAAGTTTTCCTAAGGTGGATCTCATATCCTCCTTTCAGTGAGCTTCTGCACTGGCACAAAAGTCCAACAAAACAGATTGGCTTGAACTTAGGAGCCTAAATAAACAAGTAAAAATGTACTTAAGACATACCTATCCAAAGTGTATTTTTTCACTTAATACTTTAGAAAGAAAATATGAATGATTTTTGAGAGAAACAAGCAATTCTTTCTCTTGAATACATTTCCTTGACAAAATAGCTTTAAAGATTATTTTTATATAGAGCTAGCAAGGACTTCAATTTTAGCAAACTATGAGCAAAAGTAAGTGTTCAGTCTCCAATGCCTTTTTATGGATAACTGTGCTGACAAATTCAGATAAAAATGGAACATGTAAATAATAAAAACATGCTTTATGAACTTCTGTGAGCTTTTCATCATTTTTCAGATGAACACAGATATTTTATTGCTTTAATGTTCAATTTTTAGTTAAGCATCAGCTCTATACTATTTCTATTGCCATTCCATTGCCAGGGCCATACTTAGATTAGATATCACTTTATTGTTCTTTTATAGGATTTCCACTGAAAATTTATATAACTTTTTTCCTTCAAAAACAAATCCTTTGTATGCAGAAGAGAACCTATGTTCCTGACCCCTGTACAGAGGTAGTGTGTGATATAATCAAAAGGTATTTTTAAGATATTATTAGTGTCCGCTAAAATTCTTTCTGCTATAATATGAATAATTAGATATGAAAGTACATAATTTCAGTCTTGATCAAGACACCTGATGTTCTGGTTGAAATTATGTGAAATACACTTGAAATGAAGAGCGGGTTTATATATTTAACTATTAAATGTACTACACTGAGAAGTGTGAAGTCTCCAATTCCCTTCTATACTTATGCCCACCATATGTCTTATCTCAAGACATCAATGCTGCATAGCGACCAACATAACAAATACATAAAAATTCCCATAATAGTACTATTATTGCATTTTTCAAGGTCAGCCGCTTCTATAGAGTGGATTTATAGACACTTTTGATATATATCAGAAGGAGGTATATATTTGATATATACCAGCAGCAGGGAGCAGCAGCCCAGTATGTATTTGTCAGGAAGCAGCTGAAGCCAGCCGCAGTGACACCTTGTCTGGCCGAGGTTTGGGGTCGGACTCGTGGCACCAGCAGCTGAGCAATGCCGCCGTAACCCTCATCTTGGTCACTGGCCCAAGAAACTTGGTGGGGACCAGCTTGCAAATCTACCAGCAGTTGCCCCCATACAACGGGTGGGCCAGTGCACACGGTAACTGATCCAGGATACCACTAACTCTGTGGTTTTTCTCCAAATCCTTTATTAAAACTTCACAGAATCACAGAATCAATTAGGTTGTAAAAGACCTCTCAGATCATCCAGCCCAACCTTGCCACCTTGCCAACTAGACTTGAATGCCACGTCCAGTCTTTCCTTAAACACCTGCAGGGATGGTGACTCCACCACCTCCAGGGGCTGTCCATTCCAATGTCTAATCACCCCGTGAAGACATTCTTCCTAATGTCCAACCTAAACCTTCCCCGGCTCCTCATGCCCGTTCCTGCTAAACATCCTCGGACCCGGCTAGCTGGAGTTTGACTGTCTTGCTAGGGGCTGTCTTGCTCGGGGGCGAAACGCCGCCCCTCCTCGGATCCCTGGCATGGTGCGGGCACAGGAGGAAAAGCAACCACGGCCCTACCTACCGAACCCCGCTTCCCAGGGCGCTGTTACCGCTGTTCCCCGCTCGGGCCAGCCGGGGCTTGGGAGGGCAAACCGCTGTTCCCCGGGGTGCTGAAGGGCAAACCGCTGTTCCCCGGGGTGCTGAAGGGCAAACCGCAGTTCCCCGTGCTGGAGGCCAAACCGGCCTGGGGAGCAGCGACGGCTCGTGCTCCCGGCTCCCGCGGGGCGCCTCACCCCCACCGCCAGGGCACGGTGGCGTGTGGCTCCCGGATCACACCGACGAGGGAAGCCGCACTCCCGCTACCCCCGGCCTAAACCACGCAGCGCTGCCCCGCGCCTCCCGTGCCCCGCAGCGGGCCGGCGCCCTCACCTCCGCAGGCGCGCCTTGCGCCGGCCTCCTGCTCCGCCGCCATGTCCGCGGGCGTCGGCGGCCTGCGCGCAGCGCCCCGGCAGCTGCCGCAGCGCCGCCGGACTCCGGGCTCGGGAGAGGCCCCGCCGTGGGCGGGGGGCCGGCGCGGGAGGTGCCCCCGGGCAGAGAGGCCACGTCCCGATGTACCAGAAATAGTGCGGCCAGACGACCAGGGAAGTGTTTGTCCCTCTGTACTCGGCACTGCTGAGGCCGCACCGCAAGTGCTGCGTCCGCATCTCAAGTGCTGTCCAGTTCTGGGCGCCATTGAGATAAACATCCATGTCTCTCCGTGTCTCCTTTTCTGCTATGCATACACAGTGAACCAATCTGATGTTAGCTAGTCAAATAGGAATTTGTTGTGACAGTCCTGGGGTTCTTTACATACACACAGTGCCCTTGAGATAGTAACTAGATGTTAAAGAACAGAGCTCTCAAACTATGATGAACATGATTTAAATCCATTGACGCTTCTCCTGAAGGAACCAGCAAGCAGATCAACTACAAAGTGCCCCCGTGTGACATGGTGGACAGCAATGTCAGTACAGGAAATATGGGACAAATACATGGGAAATGGATCTGGACATGGGACATTTACGTGCTTGATGTGCTTTTTTTGTCTTTTTCAGTGCAAGTGAGCATTCCAAAGGAAAATACAGTCATTCTCAGATCATTTTCCTTAGAGGTATAAGCTAATTCGGAGCCACGGACTACATCTATGATATAAAGAAGATTATTTATTCCTATTCCATTCCTTTGCAGTGATCTACAGTTAATTTTCCTATCCAATTTGCTTGCACAGTCATTCAGTATCACAAGATTCTTTGCAGACACCTTTCAGTTTGACTGTTTGAACCATAAAGGCAAACATTATTATCTTGCTATTCCCACTCTGACACACATTTTCAATAGTGCACATAGTCAGGCCATTCTACAAGTCCCCTTTACCTTTAGAAAAGGTGACTGTTTTAACATTCTGGAAGTTTCAAAGAAGAGAAAGAAAATTAGGACTGCCATATATTTACATCCTGAGTAGGAAGATTATGTTAATGAGTAACTCACTGTTAGTGAACATGTGGCTTTCTTGAGTACAGTATATGTTCTAGCACTTTTAAAATCAGCTGTGAACATTACTGAGTTTAGAATAAAATTAGTGCTTGAGGGGAGAATAGTTTTTTTGTGGGTGAATTTGAAGTATATTGTTTCTGATTACTTTATGGCATGTACTTATAAAAGTTTTTTATCAGTATTTTGTACCATTTTATCATGTTTGTGACTTCCTTTTTTTATGGTACTAATATAATTGTAAATTGAGTAATTTTTCAGGTGGGAAGACAAATCCTAATGCAGTACACAAAAATACCATGTATCAAATATAGCAAGAAAATATAACACTGCAGTGAATTAAAACACAGAGATTATGATGACTGTAATAACCTGAAGTGAATAAAAATCCAGAGATTTAACATTAAACTGCTATCAACCTGAACTTAAGGCCAGATTCTGATCGCCTGCTTTACGTGCCTAAGTCTGATTTACTGACTCTACGCCAGAGGTGTCCAGTTCAGCAAGCAGATTTTGGGCATCAAAAATGTTCCCTGATGTTCCCTGATGTTCCCTGTATAGCCAGAATAAAGCAATGGAGCAGGGCAGTCAGGTCTGGAAGATTTCAACTGCCTGAATGAGCTGCTAACTTTGCTATTGTCTGTCTACAGAACAATAGCAGAAAATTAATAGTAGAAAATTAAACATGCCAACAAAAAAAATGGGGCTTTTGCGAGTGAACTGCCTCCTGGGAGTGATTCTTGGAGCATTTTGACTCCCAAGCTCTGCCTGGGAATCATTTGAGGAAGAACTTGGAGTTGGGCCCTGTTAGACCATGTCTGGGGAGCTATTCAGTGATCCTGCACACCATCCAACTTGTTGGAGAAGCACCATCTTTTCATGGAAGTAAAAAGAAGTATATGAAGAAAAAAGGATTAAATGCTGTTTTGAAGCAAGTCTAGGGAAATATTCTGTCAGCATCAAATACACATTTTTTGTAATATATTGTATTATTCTACATAATATTTAGCTTTGAAATATTTCCCTTTCATTTGAAATGAATTGATAAAACACTCCAAATGTGGGATTTAAGTTAGCTTTAGTCTGAGAATCTAGAAAGATCACTTTTAAAATGATTTCTCAATTATGTCTGAAGAGAAGTTTTTTCTCAGGACTCTATTTGAAATAGAAATTGGTATAATGCATTACAGAAATGTGGAGAAATTGAGAGATTTTCAGATTGATTATTGGACTACTTCCTAAAAAAAAAAAAAAAATTAAAAATCACTGAATCCCTGTAGGCTGAATATTCCCCAGCTAAATATTTCCCAAATAAAAATTAATCATCAGTGTTCTCTCTACAGTTCTATTATGTGCTCTTCCTGAAGAACTGGGGAGGGTCAGAGAGACTGTATGTCCAACTTTGTTGAAATCAAATTTTAAGGTCAGGTATTTTAGAGGTTAATAACTATCAAAATTAGAAATTTGTTTCTATTAAAAATCTTTTGCTGTGATGAGCTTTAATGTAACAGTTACCCATATGACCAAATAAATTATTATTCACACTTTCTTGTTATTTAGCTTTTCATTATTATATTGTTATGAATTTCAACATCTCCAGTACATGCAGGTGTAGGATTCTATAATTAACAATATAGCAATTATGAAGTAAATATAAACTCTTTTTTAAATACATAAAAATAACGTCTAATAGCTGGAAAATGTTTTTAAGTTTCTTTCAATTGCAGGTTAAAAGAACATGCCTCTGCATTTCCATGTATTCATTGTTGACAAAATGTCTCCATTAGTTCTTTTTTCATTTGAAAAAGCGTTGATTCAAACATTTTGTTACAACATTCAAGATTAAGTGATCACATCTGTTGAGTAGCTTTTGAAGGATGTAGTATAGATTTAGGTAATTAGCTAGAAGCTCTTTTTTTCCCATTAACTGGTAGGCAGAGTACTGTTTCCAAAGTGAATAAGTAGACTTATCAGACCTAAAAGTTACAAATTATGTTATCAAAGTTCAAGCCACTTGATTGTAGCACACATGTAACATTCTCAAATACTACCAATGCAGTTTCCTTGCTGTCTAAAATAATCAAGCAGATAATGGATTTCACATTTCACAGTAATGGAAAACTGTCAGGAACATTTTGAGGCATTAATGGCTGTAGGCTTAATATGACCTTTAACTGTTTTCATCTGAAGGAGAAACATGTAGCTTTTGCCCTGAGCAGTTCCATCTTTGGAATGAATCTTGCAAACAATAGCAGTTAATTTGGTGATGCGCTGATGTGGTTTATGTGAATGTCTATACGGAATGGATTTATTTGGGTGCTTCTGCAGAAGCTGTCTTTGAATTTATTCACAACAAAAAAAGGTTTCACTTTTGCTACTCAGATCTTATTATGCTAGATTATTATTTTTATTATCTGGTATGATGCAAACGATCTTGTATATGACAGTCCTTTGCAAACGAGAAACAATTTCTGCATCTACTACAGAAAGAATTGTGGCAGCTATTGCAGTTTGTACTGATCTGTGCAAATAATTTTCTTACTTGTTCTCACCTCTGTGGCGTAAAGTAGGCTGCAGTCCAGATCTTTTGTTCCTGAAGGTCAGTACCTAATGTGAAGTTTCTTAAATGTTAAAAATGGTCATTGTTTTTGCTCTTCTTTTCTGTACCAGTTGGTTACATCATCTGTTAATGATGAACATTAAATGCTTATAAAACTATAAAGGGGTAATTTCTAAACAATGATTTGTGTGACTCAAAGACAGCGATGACAAACAAAGTATTTTAAATGCTTTATTGGTAATGAAAATATTCCTCAAAGGCGTGGATCCACTTAAAACTTGCTTAGCTCCATAAAGAAGGAAACAAAGCTCCTCACTTTCTTCCTGCTTGTTCAGTAGGTGGAATATTTACCTGATGTCTATGACAAATTATTTGTCAATAGAATTGCCTTATTAAAGTTTAGGGCTTGACATGCTTCAAAGACCACAGACCTAGAGGGGTAACAAAATTTGGGAGGAAGGGTGTGCTACTGCAGGAAGTCCAAGATAAGAAGAAACTAACAAAGCCAGCTCAGCACAGCTCAGTAATAATAGAATAGTAAATACTGAAGACCATCAGGTCACCCAAGATAAGAAGCCAGCTCAGCAATAGTAGACTAGTAAACACTGAATATATATAAGTGGAATATATCAAGATTAACAGTATATAAATAGTGGTCATCTTTTCTCCTTGGTGTGCTAACTTTGTGGCTTTGCCACCTAGCACCCATTTGCACAAATATAAAATAAACAAATACATCAGCTCTGTGTGTGATTGGCTTACTGCACACCGGGTGATGAACCCTGATTTTTGGTACAACATACGCACTAAGTAAGAAGTTAAAATTATGTCACCAGAAGTAGCAACATCCTCTTAAATACTGCTTTATGTTCTTGTGAAATAGAAGACAAGAATAGAGAAGAACTTTAAGAAATAAAAGCATGTAGAATTTATAAAAAAATTAGACAAATAATACTTTAGAAACCCTGACCTTGAATTATAAAATACAGTAGTGTTACACTCAAAGCATGTATTAGAATTAGAATGACTCATAAAAAAGTGTACTCTGCACCTTGCATTTTTCCATTTGCATTGTTGCATTAAGTTCAAGGCACAGTTTTATAGTTTTGGTTTGGTTTTTTTTTATAAAGAAAAGGATACAAAAATACACTACTGAAAAGGCAAATATGAAAAATAAGATTAAATCCGGTATACTCAAATGTCCATTGTCAGGTATCTTCTGGGCATAGACCAGAAATTAGTATAACATTGTCCACTCCAATTTCTCCAGTTTTTCCCTTCCCACGTTCTGATTCAAAAGTGACCTGTCACAAAAAAAGACATGTGTTAGCAGGGAAAATATAGATTATCCAAACATTTAGCAACTCTTAATGTTAATTAATTATGAGTCTGTATCTGAGGAATATTTTTCACAATACAGGACTTAATGACTTAAATCCCTGCTGTTTTTAGAGCTTCCATGTATTATTGGAACTATATTTAAAATTCTCTGTGCAGATTTAAAATACCAAATGGATTACTTTAATAAGATTATTTATTTTCATTGTACAACGAAAATGCAAATTGAGTGAAATCCTCTTATAATAATGTAGTTTTATCACAGTATGTGATGTTAATGCACTTCATTTATTGAAGACATTGCAACTGTTCATTTTCAATCTATTTGGATCCTCTGGCTTTTTGTGTATATACTATATATATTTACTCTCATGTGTATTCAGTGTAGTATGTATACAAAATAGAGAGAGGAGGTTCATTTTTATGAATAGAATGTCTGGGGCTTTACTTTATAGTCTGTTTCTGATTTATGTGAGGGCTTTTCTACGCCATTCCAGCTGTGCAAAGGACCTTGAAAGGGCTTGCATTTCCTTTATACCCACAGTAATCAATTATACAGTAGAAGCCTTTGCAGAGCACTGAAAACATTCAGTCACATAAATGGAAAGCAGGCCCCAGAATTTCAAGGAGAAACTTTCTGAAGTCCTGAGGGAGACAGTTTTCAGGCATACACCAGTGCACAGTATTCCCTGTTGGTTGGTATGTCCTCCTTCTGAGGTGATTGCCCACCCTCGATTGTACATGATGTCTCCTTTTGCTCTAATGGTTTAGCTTAGTGTGGTTTGAGAGCATCCTCTTCTATGAAAGAGAAATTTTCATTTTTCCAGGCATGTGTGTATGCTTCTGGTGCACGAGATATTAAGAAGAGATTTTGCTAACTTGTGTTAGTTTATGGTGTGATGCAGTTTTTTTACAAAATGACAGAATTACTGGCATCAGTGTTCTAATCAACTGTGTAATTCAGTTCTGAAATTACAACCAGGTGATAACTTCTGTGCCTCCTAAAATGTGGGCTCCTGTTTCCCATTTCAGATAAGCCTTTCAATTGCTGATGCCTGTAAAACAGTTGGTGGAACACTTGAGGATTAAGAAATTAAACTGTTGTGTCGATTATGGCAATTGGCTTATAAATTCTGTTATACTTACACTGTTAGTTGTCTCAGCTCCCTGAAATATCTCTATTTTTCCAGTTCTCCACCTCTCATCTTTTCCTGTGTTCTGCTCCCAGACAGGAGCAGTTTTTTTGTTTGCCAGGAACACTCGAAGTTTCCCCACTTTCTCACCAGCAAGCCGATAACTGAAAATCAAGCAGTAGCTACTCTTTGGTTTCAGGTCAGTGAGAAGAAGTTTTAGACGCCCCATATCCTTCTTGTGCCCCACAAAAGCTGGAACTGCCATGTAGTACCCATCACCTTGTAAAAAAAAAAAAAAAAAAAAAAAGAGAAAGAAAAAAAAAGCTTCTTTATTGGGTTTGTGTTATTTATGAGCAAATTGAATACATCTCCACTAAGAAGATAAGGGGAAGCTAGTTTGCTTGAATAATTTAAACTCAGACTGGAGAAAAGCAGCAGGGAGTGTACTTTGCAAGGAACAAGCTTGTACAGTTGGAAGTCAGATCAGTTTACAGAGGAGATGAGTTCATATTTCACTGGTAATTACAGTCATTCTTCCTCGCACCATCTTTCTAAGGCAAAACCATCTGTTTTTCAAATGCAACAGCCTGAAACATACTGCTATGCCTCTGTGGTCAGATAATTTCAGTACTTGAGCGAGCTCAATACTCTCTCCACTGTCCTTTGTGAACTGATAGCTTATTCCCCAAGTCCTGTAGGACCAATGAAGTGACAGACACACACACAAAGTGACAAAGGAATAAGACATCTGAGCCCATAAATAAAGTCATAATCAGCAGATGTTAGTTCAGGGAGACAGAGTAAGGCCAGGATAAGGTCTTCCTGGAAGTGACAGTACAGAGAAGGGATTTTGGGAATTATGTGGAGCAGGATAGAAAGGATTAGTGAAGAAAGACTGGGATGGAAGGACTGTGAGGGAAGAGGGAGAGAATGTACATGTAGAAACTGGAGCAAGTGGCCTGCATGATCTGTAGGATCTGCTGGTCTCCACTGCAGCAACTTCTGCAACATTTCCTGGGTCACAGGGGAAGAGACATCCTTTTGAACAAATTCCTCCAGCCACACCTTTTTATGTACACCCATGGAGCAGTCACACATTGCACCCGTGGAGCTCTTTCTCAGATTCAAGCAGGCCTCCTCTTGGTACCTAATCAGGTATTGGTTGTTCTTGAATAGCATCTTGCCCTTGGCTCATTCTGAGGAATGCTGTCACTAGTTTGTCTTGCAGAGTTTAAGACTTCTGAGCAGTTATCCCAGTGATCTAAGCCATGTAAGTGACAACATTGCCACATCCATCTAAATTATGGATGTGTGATTAAATGACTTACCAATCTTGGAGAGACACAACATGTAGCTGATAAGGTTTCTATTACCTTGTACCTTGCAATTCTGAACAGTTATGTTCTAATAATTTTTCTTATATTTTGATCAATTTGTATTGAGATATGTTGCTGACTACCAGCTGCCACTGCATGTTTCAAAGAAACAATATCCACTCCCAGTATCCTCTGCCTCCTTTAATCTTTTGTAAAAATAACCCACTGATTGAAAAGCTAATTTTTGATTCCAATTCTGATTCCCCTCCCTTCTGCATTTTTTTGAGGGGGTAAGCCACCTCATCAAAGCTTAGGTAGAGGACAGATATTTAAATACCTCTATCACGATCAGCAGGATTCCAGTCAAAGTCATCATCAGCATCTTGTTTCCAGTCACAGACTCCTCGACTGAAGCTGCAATCAACTGAAAAAAATTGTCAGAGGTAAGAGAAATACTATATCATGGGTACTGTTAAAATAATTTGCTCATTATTCACACCACTATTAATGTACAGGTAATTCTAAAATTATCTATAATCTGAGTTCACATAGTCTTGACCTAGATTAAATTGCAAAAAAGCAAAACATTAGAATTCATGTAGTAATCCTTTCTTTAGCTCACAGGAAAGTCTGTTGTGTCTTTTTATTGCCAATCTCCCATCTGCACATGAGTTTATATGCTATGACTGCTGTATACTGAGTGTCTGCTGATCCCCAAGTATAGTTGGAGGTGTTAGTTTTGAACTCCAGTGTCAGAAATGATTTGGGATCTGGCAACTTTAGAGCTCTCCTCTCCGTTTGTTACACTAATGTAGTTGTAATCAGCTGAGATCAGCTCTGGTTCTATCCATTGAGAGAAGCTGGCCTCCCATGAGCAGAATTCCTTATGTCAGCACTTGATACTCCTACTACATGGAGCTGGGAATAGCCCAAATCAGTTTATCCTTAGAGGGTTCTGAAGGATGAACTGAAAAAGATTGTCACCCATAGCACACCACAGCCTTCGTGACTGTGCAGATGAAAAGCATTACATACACAAAGAAACACTCTGCAATGCAAGCATGACAGATCAGATTAAGAGTAATATGTCAGCCATCTGAGTCTCCTCAGAAAGATGCATCTGTCTTGTTCTATTAATGTATTTTATCATGAGACAAAGACATTCAGTACATGGCATTTAGAGAGCTCTGCTGTATAAATTGACTATTTCTGAGTATTTCTAAATAGGAAAAAAAGTCAGCCAGAACATCTGTCTATTTGGTTTGTTTAAGATTTGGAAGTATTTGTGGATTGTTTTTGGGTGAAACCCTCCTTGCCCTAAAAATAACCTCAGCTACAGCCAATCCCAGCACTTCAGCCCCTGCCCGCTCACTGGTACCTTCCCAGGAGTTTGCTACTGCCCTGTAAATGCATCAGCTCAATAAGATCCCTCAGTCCCTCCTTATGGATTCTGGGGTTTTTCCATGGTTCTCAAAAGCAGGTCCTTATTGTCAGCTTCATGATTCTGTCCATCACAGGGGAATCGGTTTCCCACCAGGAAAAGACCTCCAAGATCATCAAGTCCAACCTTCAAATGAACACCACCATATCAACTAGACCATAGCACCAAATGCCACATGGAGTCATTTCTTGAACACTTCCAGGGAGGGTGACTCCACCAACTCCCTGGGCAGCCTGACAACCCTTTTGGTGAAGAAATTCTTTATTCCTTTATGCTCTGCTTTGACCAGAGCTACACTGCAGTGTCTGTTATGGCTCCCAACAGGCAGTGAAGTTTTCTGCTTCAAAGTGCATGAAGCCATTTCCTAAGGCACAGCAGAAGCTTAAATTGTGTTTATAAATTGACAGGTCTTGGACCTTCTATGCTCCCCTGACTGATTTTGTAATGATTTTTTAATGTGAAAAAGAACATATCTTACGGTGATATCCATGAGACTTACTGATGAATAGGGAACTATCACAAATTCATGACCAGGCTGTGTAAGATTCAGGGTAAATATTTATTCAGTCTTGTGCAGGGGAAACTCCTACTGACTTCTGACAGAGGACCAGGAGTAAAACCAAGATATGGTAGACAGACATTGGCATATTATTGTGTGCTGTGGAACATATTCTCATTTTTTACACAATTGAAATTACTTTATTTTTTTATGACTATGAAATTATTCAAATGAAATTCAATTACAAGTCAAGTTCCAGTGTGGGGGAACTTTCTGTACTTGGCTTATAAACAGTTCTGTTTGGAAAAGGACACAAAACCAGCTTCTCGCATGGGAACTGGCAGAAGGGTTTGGCCAGATACTGTCTCTAACATGTTCACCAAATCCTTGGTTTGTGTTAAAGGCTTTTAAACTCATTCTGACTTGGCTGGTATAGGTTGTCATGAAAACATACAATACGCAAGAAACTAAATACTGTAGAAAAAAATAATCTACCTTCTTGCTCTGGTCTTGACACTGGAACTTTCCTCTGTGCCAGGTGAGGGCCAAAGGCAGCTGCTTCTTTCACTTTTGGAACTAGGGAAAACAACTTGTCAAGTACTGAGTCATCATAGGAACAGAAAATGGAACTTTATTTCTTTATACCAGATGCCATCATTTATTTAAATAAGTCAATGTATGTATTTTCCACTCCACTACCAAACTCCCTAACCCCAGTTAGATACTAACTCTGAATTTTAAAAATTAAATACCTGATCAGCTGTTGGGAAGGAAGGCTGTGGTGACTGCCCTTCCTCTTCCTCACCCTCTCTGCTACAGCTGATAAGCACAGACTGATGTTTTGATAACCAGACCCCATGGAAAGCCCTGAGCAAGTTATTTTGTAAAAATTGGTAGATGTGTCTTGTGCCAAACTGGAAGAGTCAGTACAGCCAATGAATGCTTGGTGCATTCTCCAAGACACTGGCCTGAAGGAGGTACTTACTCAAGAAGCATTATTTTTCAGCAACAGCATCAGAGACCAAGGGAAAACTTCTCCTGTCTGGTGAGGTACAAAGTTATAGAAGCTTACATACTCTTGTTTATGCTGAATAATACTCTGAAACACTAAGTATTTTAAAGTTCTGTGATTAAGCTTCTCTTGTACTATTTTAAGTGATTAATAGAGAAGTGCACTCACTAAAAATAATGACAGTCTCAACTTCTTTATGCATATCCTATGTAAGTAAATAATCACACCTGAGAGAAAAGGAAGATCTGCTTTCACTGGTAGAGGATTCTGTCCTTTGCAGACACATAAGCAGATGATACCTATGATATATTCATGCACACCTCTGAAAAAAGGAGGAGGTTAAATGTGTCATTTCAGAGGAGGAATGAGGGAAGATCCTCTGGATTACTGCCTACAGAAGGTGTTAGTGGAAAGTCCAAAAGACTGAAGTTCACTTTTCACCCACACCCTGTGGGCCTCTGTGTTAAGAAAAGCTCAAACTGCTTCAACAGTGCCAGATGATAGGAGCTATGGAAATTACTTTTCCCTACTCAGCATTGTATCATATATGCAAATGCCAAGTATTTTAAAAGTCATTACTTTCACATGCATGCACATTTGTTCAGAGGGGAGTTGTTTTCCCATGAGTTCAGCTGAACTAGTGCTTTCCATCTAAATACTCCAACATACAGTTGTAAACACATACTCAATTTTGAGAATATACTTGGAACCCAATGCAATCCAGAGCCTCCTAGCACCATAAAGGCTATACCATCTATTTAATCTTTCTTCTCCTTCAAAACTGTCAAAAATTGCTTTGTGTACACCAGTGAAATCACACTCTAACAAAGAAGCCCTGGAGGTATTTCCAGAGGTACTGAATTGAGCTGAGAAAGGAGACTCATGCAATCTTATGAGCTTTCTGATGAATTGCCAGGAGCGTGTCCTCTCTTGTTGTCCTTGCAGCCTTCCCCTCACCCAGACCATTACTTAAATCACTTGGATAATATTCTTACTCAAGGCAAGGATTAATATAGCATTTTCCAATTAATATATGTCTACATATACACATTTAGGAATAGGCACATGGAGATTAGGTGTTAAGTTTACTGTCATGCCATAAACTTGGCCTCATACTTATTGAAAGAGACTCAGGCTGTGAAAATCCTTGCCAAAATGAAGAGAGCTATTAAAATATGATCAGTTCTGGAAAAAGTGATTTAACAGAAGACAACAGCTGCCAGTATGATTTATATGTGAAGTTATTGAATTACACTTGAATTCACTTGAGGGATATACATCCAGGTGTAGCTATGTGCTATCAAGCGAAGAACTGTCATGCACAGAAAAAGAGTCCAGTTTTGTATCCAAATCTATTTTTGTTTTCTGTCAGGCATGACAGTCAAGTTTTCCACTTACTGAAAGATATCAGCTGCTTATTGTGAGAAACTGTAAGTTTCAGCTAAGAGAAAGGCTTCCAAGAAACCTTACTGCTTGGAAAGTGCCTACATTTTACATCAAACCATCATCACACATAGCCAGGATACAAAGTTTACTCCCTCGTAAGTAGTAGGCAGGAGTCAGGATTACTCTTTTTAGCTCTTCTGCTGTCAAGTGGTCTTGTAGAAGGGCAGGCCTCATCCCATGTTCCCTAAGAACATACTCTCACCAATGAAAGTGCACATAGTCCCACTTTAGGCACAGCAGAGTCTGTCCTTTCTGTACTGCTGATGCCCTCCCATCTACTTACCTGCAGCACTAGCTGCTGTGAAATCTCTACATATAAACCCCTTCGTATGTTGGTGCACACATTCTTAACCATTGATGTCATCATGATACTCTTACCAGGTAAGATGGGTTGATCTTCAGAGCAGGAATTAGTGGCAATACCCATGTAACACACTACCATGAAATTCTACAGGAATTGTGTCTGTGAATGTCTGTGACAAGCTGAGCATAAATAAATTGGAGATTTTCTGGTTCTGAAAACAGCCACCTCATTGCTGACACAGGTTCTTGCATCTGCAGGAAATTCAGTGTTGCTACCTGCAACATATATCTGAGTATTGCCCTTGTTCTTAGGAGGGAGAATCTCTTTGAGCCATGTCAGGTGGAGTTTGTCAAGTGTATTATACATCAGGAAGTGCAGCAGGGAAGGAGACTTTCTGCTCCATAGAAAGCCCCAGCCAGGTCTACCTGGCTGAAGGTACTTCCCTAAAAAATGGTGAGACTTGCATAAAAAACTCTGAACTACTGAAACTGTTTGCAATCATGGAAACACTTCTTAGCAAATAACCTAAGAAAATGAGAGAGTAGGGCTGAAAAGAAGCATTGAGACATTATTCTAGTGTAAACATGACTGAAGAGAGTGCCACAAAGGGGATTTAGAAACAAATTTATACATGAAATTAGAATTCCATTTTAAAAACACCAGACTTACAGGGAGCACTGCACATACTGAAATAAATAAGGTTTGAAGGCCACCTCCCGTCTGAGGACCTTAATATAGTGAAGTAAAGAAAGAGACTGCCACTAGAAGATATAGAAAAAGAGACAGTTAGATTCAAGCACATCCTTTTATACAGTTGCACAGCAGTGCCCTCCTAGAAATGCAGGCAGATACCAGTTCACTCTCCCTGTCAAACAGAGTTGTTAGTACTCATCTGCCAGTTGTGCCAACTTGGAGCACAAAAGTTCTTTGGAGTTGGGTTGCATCTGGCTTGCTTTTGTGTGCTCAGGGCTGTCTGAAAAGTGCCACATAGATAGAACCTCAAGTCAGTCTGTAAGTCAAATAAGGGCCAATGAGATCACAAGAGCAATAGGAAGTTTCAGGAGCACATCTGGAAAAGCAGTGCTTGGAGTAAACTACAACATTTAAAGGTTCAAAGTAAAGAAAAAAAAAACCAAAAAAACCCCCGAACCAAAATTGAACCCCATACCACAACGAGCAGAAGCTCAGTAGAACAGGTCTTTGGAGCACTGTTTTATGGACACCCCTGAGAAAACAGTACAAAAGCACTGTTAAGCATCTGGGAAGTGACTGATGCTAAAGGAGCTCTCTGAAAACACTGATAGATTTTCCTTTCTGTGGACTTGGTTTCACCTCTCCGCTTTGCCAAGTGTTGTATATAAAGTTACTTATAGTGCATTTGGAAATGGTATTTTAATCTGAAAAAATATGGCTTTGTTTATAGCCTGGAAGTAATTTTCTATTTGTCTGCAGTAATGCATGTGCTATCCTTAAAGCTTTGATCCCTTTTTTTTTACCCCATTATTGTGACTGTATTTTTTTATAAAGCATCTGTGGCATCACATTGAACTCTTGCTGAGGCAGCTATACTGGAAGAGCAGATATATAGCAGAATATAAGCACCCATGTATTTAAGTGTGCTAGCTGTGGGCAATGTGGTATATTTTTATTTCTTGTTACTTCTGTTTGATTTTTCTTTCCCCTGGAAAATGCTGGTGTCTGGTTCTGTCTAGGTAGTCTAGTTAGTCTAATGTAAAAATAACACACTGAATTTGGGAAAAGTAACTAATCTTGGTAATTCTAACACATATGATCTAAAGTGCCTGAAACTGCAGCATGTAGGAACTCTCACAAAAATGCTACTTCCTGTGTTTCTAACACTGTTCTCTAATGTTCAAAGCTCATTAAAAACAAACAAACAAAACAAAAACAAAACAAAACAAAGAAAAAACCAGCCCCCCTAAAGAAAAAAATGAAAACAAACAAAAAAACCCACAAACAAACAAACAAAAACAAAACAGAAAACCAGAGTGAGCACTGTAAAAAAAACAAGTAGACTGTAAGAAGTAGTAAATTTAAGACTCACTTCCTATATATATAGTGTATCACTATGTCAGACTCAAAGGAATATACCATATCTGTGCTACCACGTCCTGCTCTGAAATAATTACATTTGCCAGGTGTCCAACATCTATAGCTCTGGACTGAGCTGTGGTCTGAGCATTGTAGCTCACAGAGTGGTGTAATTATCAGAAAAGAATAAGATTAAGAACAGACATCATGATTAACTGAGAGAGAGCTTTTGTTCAAAATTAAGAACCCCAAAATCATAAGGGAAACAGTGCACTTTTAGTATTGCCAAATAAACCAGAACCCAAAATCTCTTGATGCTACCAAAGTAAATGTCTCTGTAATAACATGTCTGGTTACATGATACTACAGGAGTTACACGATATGAGTTTCGTAAACTGATAAAGTAGAGAATATAGAATTTAGTTGCAGTTGGCAATACCATTCTAGATTACCAATGGTACCTGAAAAGCACTGAAATGTTAGAAGCTGTCAGAATTAAGGTTGTGCTTAATTGATTAATTAAGTGTAGCTTGAGTGTAGCATCTCTACAATCATTGCTTGTACAACCAAGTACTTTGGTCCAACTCTCTGTGTCTTCTTCCATGTGCAGAAAGGACATTTCTCACAGAGTAAGGAGCTTTCCAATACTTTGGTTTACTCTAATCTTCTATATATATGCAAATTTTGCAATCAATAGGACATATTTATGTAACTATTTAATATTAAGAATTAATAATAAAAATAATATGGATAAATTATTAGTCTATTGATAAATAAATATTCCTATTTATTAAACTGCACCTTTCACAACAAGACAGATCATTCCTCCTCACTGAACAAGGTAAAGATCCCATGGAATATAGTCATTTGAAGTCATTACAGACTGTATCATAAGATAAAAAGATAAGGAAAAAATTTTCATGGATGTCCTTAATTTTGATATTTCTTAAATGTTGGGGGCTTCACTGTGATGTCTTTAACTATTGTAGTTTGGTTTTTTAAGTAGTGAGTAGCAATTTTGATGAAGGTTCAGTATTTTGATAGCTGGCCTATTTTAATAATTTCCATCTCTGTAAAATAATTTCTTTATTTCCCTACAGTATTTTTCTGTGACTCCCTATACACTTAATATGTAGTAAAACTACTATGATAAAATAATAGGTCAATTTAAAAATAAAAATTAAGATCTCTGAAAAGTGCGACCTATCTATTTTTCCTAATTAACTATTCCTCCTGGAAGACAAAGAATACCTATATTAATAATACAAGAGGCAGATGCTATGTGAATACTTGAGGGGATTATATGGAGGAACTTAATGTGGTAGTAAAGGAATTTGCTGAATAGACACCAGCAAAGAAGGGAAAAAACATGATGTACAAATTTACGAGCTGTAAATTTGAGCTAACGATGTAGTCCAAAGGATCATTCAATATCATTAAAAATTAAAGTGGTTTTGAAGCCAAATGTTCAAACAATTAAGTGCCTAAATCATGACTGAATTTTTATTAATAACAAGGATCAATTATAGCACATGGAAATTTAAAAGGAAAGGAAACACAGTTAACAAGCTACCTATCTTAAAATGAAAATGCAAATGCCACAATGCCTGAAGTCCTAGAATCACAGCTGGCATCAAACAAGAAAGTCATAAATAATACAGAGTTCACATACTTAATGAAACTACATCTTGGACATACTTGCTATCTCTATGTCACAGAGCACACTGACTTTCTGCCAGTATCCCCTGGCAAAATAAAATCTCTCTAGCATGGCTTTAAACTGAAAGAGGGTAAGTTTAGAGTAGATATTAGGAAGAAATTCTTAATTGTGAGGGTGGTAAGACAATAGAAAAGGTTGCCTAGAGAAGTTCTGGATGGGCCATTCCTGGAAGTGTTCAAGGCCAGGTTGGATGGGGCTTTGAACAACATGGTCTAACAGGTGGCCCTGCCTGTGGCAGGGGGATTGTAACTAGCCCAGCCATTACCTATGATTCTATGGTTCATTTTCTACAAGTAAATTCTGCTAAAGTGTCTATGATGTTTTGTGATGGTTTTGTTAGTGTTTATATATTTTTATATTGAAGCCAGATTTTTTTAAAAACAAAGAAACTTACAAAAGACATCTCCTCTCAGGCTTTGCTCATCATCGATTTGATTCTCAAAATCTGCCTTCTCCTCTTCATCAGACTCTTCTGCTTCATCTTCTGTAGTAGCTTCAATTTCTTTCTCTTCCTCACTGTAGCTCCCACCAAGATCCGTACCACCTTCATAGTCCAATAACTGCAAGTGGGTCTTAGAAGGCGGTGTCACAGCTGCTTCTGGGATGGCATTCTTGATTTTTTCATGCTTTTTCACACTATTTTTATGTGCAAGAAGTTTCTTAATTGTGTCCTTAGCTGTTCCAGGGATTCTTGCAATTTCCTTCACTGACTTTTCAGGGATAACTAGAACCAAGAAGAAAATAGTAAATATCCATCTAAGGAACCATCCAGCATTTTTAAATGGGACCATGGTGTCCTTTACAATGTCTAGAGACATACAGCTAAATTCTCTACTATAAGTTCAGCTCTGCACAGAACCAAACACACATGCTCGTGTTCAGCTCTCTGTCTGAGTTACAGTGAAAAAAACCAAAGTGATCCTCTGTCATGAGTGCTTTGGACTCCTGTGTAACAAAGGCCATGCTGCCCCTTACATTAATTATTTTTACAGTGAAGCTTAGGTAAAAAAAAAGAAAAATAAATCCTGCTTCAACTTGTGAACTACTAAAAATTGTATGTGCAGCTGAGATTCCCTGCACAACTGTCAGCCTACTAGTAATGAACAATTTTCTTAGCTATCTTTTGTGAACTTTTCTGGCCTACTTTTCCTTCCATAACGGGCTGAAAGCCACTGAAATGGAGCATATTTTGAGAAGACATGCATCAAGCTGCTCCGTCATATTTCATTTAGCTCTAAGGGCTATTTAGATGTAAGGGGTAAACCCCAAAATTCAGAGAGGCATCCAGGAATGCCAAATTATTATGGTCTTGCAATTCCAAGATGGAGTAGAACATAAATGTAAAATTTCCTCAGATTTTTACTATTTTATGATTCCTCTTGGCCATGAAATTCTCTAGGTTATCCTTTTGATAATCTGGTATTATCCTTTTAATTATCCTGGTATTATCATTTTGTGTAATACTAACTATCTTTTTGAATAACCATTCTTGTAGTATCTTGCAGCTTTGGATCCTGCTTAAAAACACAAGGGCTGCCAGAGGTGAAAACTAAAGAGTAGGATAAAAGTCAATCAAGATTCTTCAAATCTGCAAAACAAAAGAAAATTTTGAATTTGGAGTTTTACCTATTATGAAGTATAATGAAGTCAGTATAGTCTATATTCAGGCACAAACTTCAAAACATTAATTGGTAAGAGGACATTTTTACATTTACATGGCAACTCTGATTTTCTAATCAGGCTTTCCTTGTCAATGTATTGAGTTTCAGGACACAAGCCATTTATTTCTTTTAGAATTCAAATTTTTTCTCTCTACAATCATTAAACTATGTTTGGATGCTTGAATGTGGGAGGTTTTTCATAGGAATGCATTTGAAGTTGAATTTCTAGGCATGTGGGGAGGCAGGATTGATTTTCCACCAGTGGTGGGACCTAGTAGCAGAACAAAGGGCTCCTTTGAGACTGTATGTTGGGCAGCTGTTCTCCATGTTCTCTTAAGATAGAAAAATTATCAGTTTACATGAAACAAGATATTTTAGTTACGTATTATGAAAAACTTGCTATAGGATAGTGAAACACAGGAGCAAGCCACTTAGGTTATTTGAACTGTATCACTAGAAGTTAAAAAATTGTTAGGCTACCATCTGTCATTAATATGTTGGATATGATCTACCTCAGAGCAAAAGAACAGGCTAACTGATCTTTTTTAGTCCCTTCCAGATGTACTCTTCTCTCATCTGACAAAGACTGATGGCTCTTTGTGCTGATGGCCAAATCACAACTGAGGGTTAAAGTGAGGACTACTTTGGATCAGTTTGTTCAAGGTATGTGTACAGTACAAATTCAAATGAGAATTTATGGCAATACTGCAGGTGTTGCCTTTTATCAGCAACATCAGTTACTGCTCAGCATCAGTTGAGAACACCACTGTGCCAAAACAAGACCTGGAAGGCTTTGTGTGACATGTATGCAAGTTTAAGAGAAGACATTAATCTGAGGAGTTCTAGTTTGTAAGATGATCACATCCCATTATAAGGTTTCCATTAGACCTAATCAAATCCTTATTCTGTCATAGTACCAGAGCTACTAAGGAGGAACATATCCTTGGGGTTTAAAGTCCAAGGCAATGGACTTTGGGGCTCAAGACAATGAGGCTTTTGAAACAACTCAGAATGAAACAACTGCTATGACATGACCAACTCAGTCCTCTAGCATAGCCTGAATTTGAGTGGGTGAGGAAGAACTGGTGAGTAGGAAAGAATTAACGTGTCATAAGCTACTGACAGCCTTCTGTAGTTTGAGTCCTTTATGTGAAGTACCTAGGACACAATGAGAGTTGAGCAGTTCCTTGGTGCTGTACAAAAGCTCTTCCATAAAGAGAGACTATTTCTACCAGTGGGCCTTATATACTGCTTTCTGTCTTTAATTCTTGATCAGCATTGATGTTGCAGTACCTACAGTCTTTTTGGATTGAAAATGGTGGGGGAAGTCAGCTGTTTTTATTTCCCTCTGCTTTTGCTGTCTAGTGATTTTATTAACAGAACAAGAATATGTTCCTATTTTGCTCCTTAGTGTGTAATAGTGAAAACTTCATAGTAGTATTTTGGGACAGATGTACAGGACTTGTAACCTTGAGTAGTACTTTTTTTCTGTGTGTTTCTTTTCATAGAAGAGACATAGCAGAAGAAAAAACACCAGCTAATAAAACATAACTGTGGACTAGTAGGAAAAGGGGAAAGTTCCCTGAAATTATGTTCACTCCTGGAAAATGGAATCCTATCATTGTGAATTTGTCACGTTTTATTTATGGGAAGTGCAACTACATGCTATCTAGTATGTCAGGAACAGAATCAGACTCTCTTGGTGTGCTCATTGGAGCATTCAGGGATTTTTGGAAGTTGCAGTTGGAGTAAATGGATGCCAATAAAACTAAAAACTAAAGATTTTTTTTCTTTTCCTCTGGGTAAAGCTTGCAGCCTTGCTTGTCACATACTTGCAAGTAAACTCCTTGCTAATACTGCACTAAGTGTTCTCTAGAGGATGATGCCAGGAAGAATGTAAGGTTTTCTGGGTCTAAACTCACAATGTAGCAATAAAAATTAACAGGAAAGCTTAATTCCAAACAAATTTCCTCTTGACAATCAGTAACAAGAAACTGCATGCTGTTAATAAAGGCTATGGGGATTTTCAAGGCAGGGCTGACTGCTCAGCAGACCTGAACATCTGCATTTAGTTTCTGCTTTGAAGTCTTCCTTGTGAAATTATAAATTCTTACAGCTCAACATAATAACTTCTGTGGTGTCAGAAAACCGATCTCCCTGTATGTGCGTGCAGAAAATCAAATGATGGGAGTGACAAAAAGAGGGAGATGAAAATGTCTAAATTCCCATGTGCTTGCAGACTCCAGTTTGCTGCCGCACTATGAAAATCTGCTCATGGGGACAAAAGGGACGAGACAAGAAGCACATTTTAGGGTATGGCACTACTCCCCTTCTTATCTGCAGTCAGCTTTAGAGTAGCTGGAGATGTGTTTTTAAGGTATTTTATGTCTACACATACATTGCAGGAGGAATAATCCAGTGTAAGGATACCCCACCTTAAAGTCAGTCTGTTCTTTTAAATCCACTGCCTGTGGATTTGCCTGAATGAGCTCATCTTCCCTGGCAATCACCTGAGACAGTGATTCTTTGCCCCAGGACATGGAGATAAATGCAGAGGTGTTGGTCACAAATATTTGTGTATGTGACTGCATAGAGAATTTTGGAAAGTGAAAATAAATGTAGTGCATTTCATCTCAGCTCTTCCTTGTGTACCTTCCATCAGAAAGCATGCAGATAAATGCCTCCTGCTCCTACAGTTTGTGTTTATTGACCTAATATGAAAATATCTCAATTTTCAAAGGCATTTTCTTTCTTTGAATTAGAATTAAAGCAAGAGGTAGAAAAACAGAGGCAAGTGGTGTCTGAGGGATAAAAGTAAATCTTTTCTGTCATTGGTTGCTGTACAAGATTATAAAACCATAGAAATGGATTGGTGTAGGATGTCTAATGACCAAGTTGCGAAAGTTGAGTTGAAAAAAACAGAGAGCAGATGCCGACCCCTTGACTCCGTGCTGCATTGTATAGAGGGAAGTACTCAGGGGATGATAAAGGAGAGGGACAGACAGTGATCCATTTTCCTTCCACACACCCTGTGACCACAGCCAGTGCTGGCCAGGGCTCTGAGTGTACAGAGGATGCAGAAGGAGACAGCTTCCTCTGCACTCCAGCAGGCTCCCCACTGCTTCCACTTTCACACCCAGCAATATATTTAAAAATGTGGTGAGAGACAAGCCTAGGAGATTAGCTTACAAATCCTTTTGTAGCTCCCGTTGTGGCTTTGGAGAGGTGGTGAGGGACACAGACAACCCTTTACCATATTTAGGCAGAGCCTATAGATGTGAGTAAAGATTAGATCAGCACGACATAGTTTCAGAAATCTTTCTAAAAGTTCTCAACCTCTTTTAGACAGTCTTCAGAGAGTCTGAAAGCTTTCATAGATAGGTTAAAACACAGACTGTGGACTATTATTCTCTTTTAAGCACCATGGAACATTATCTACATATCCCTACCCTGTTTCATGTCTTTTTATAGGGAGGGATACTTTGAGAAATTAGGGCAAGTTCATCACACTGGACTGTGCTTAATACTTGATTACACCAGCCGGTAATGCTTCCAGTAGGAAATGTGTGATGACAAAAGCCTAAGTGTTATTCATTAAAGGATAGCAGCAGTATTTGACTTCATACTGAATTGAACTGTAAGAATATCATCAGTGATATGACCACAATTACTTCTTAAGCTTTGAAACTTTATTGTGTCAAACTCAATGTTTCTCAGGACTGGCAAGTTAATAAGAAAGCAAAATCATATATAGGGTTTGAGAGTTACCCTATCAGCAAAAAATGAGTGAGTAATACAAGAGGCACAGAGAGAGCTGGCATGAAATTGTATTGACATTTAGATATCCAGCAAAACATAATGAAGAGTAGTAACCCCTGCCTCCAGCCCAGCAATAACAAGAGTGTCATTGTTGAGCTCCTTAGAGTGATGCCTGAAGGTTGTAGACAAAGTTAGTAATCCTTTTTCCTGTTATTTTGTTGTACCATAAAAGTGAATCAGAAATAGGTTCATTTTTTCCACAGGAATCTTAACTGGTTATGGAACCTTGTGAGACTCTATTCTTAAATAGAAGCTGAAATACATATAGTAGTATGTGGCAGGGGAAATGTGGTTTTTCAATGCACAATAGGAAATCAGGAAACACATGAACCTGAGAAGAGCAACAGATTGCAGCAAGAGGGAGGCCAGATGTGAAAATGGTTAGGACCTTTTTAGGGATCATTCAAAACATTACATCTCTATGGATTCTCAAATGAAATGTGGGCTAGGGACAGTTCAGAAGCAGCCTCTAGTGTTTCATGCATATTAGGAGTGTTAAATGGCAAAAGGGTGCCTGAACAATCACAAGTCATATCCATGCCAGCAGTAGTATTTGCTGTCTGATGTTTCAGCAGCTTTTTCCTAAGTTATTATATTGACATGCAAATTGAATGAAAGAATTTACCCCACCTTGTGTGCAAAGGTGAATTATATATTATCTCACTTATTCAGTTATTTGGTGGCATGAGGAGATGTAGCCATAGGCGTTTCATTATAAACAATGTACTTAGCTATGCTTTTTCATTAAAATATTTTTCCTTTGTTATAAAAAGCAAATACTGCTGCCATGGTAGCCAGTATGTTATAAACTAGAGGCAATTGCTATAAAGTATTAATGCTTTCCTATGAAAACAGGATTGCAGCCCTGTGGGGATACTTATGTGGAGTACTGAGGACATATTTAAGAAGCCTTTTGTTTAACTGCAGCACAACCCTAGGCCCATCTGTTGAGAGCTGGGTTGGGACACAGGAGCTGTAGCCACTGTCACCAAAAGAAGTGTGAAGCCCCTTAAAAATCCTTAAGCCCCTAATGTCCCAGGATCATGCCCTCATCCTATTAAATCCAATAACAAAACTTTTGGCTTCAGTAAAGCCAAAGGTTTTCTACAATTGCCATATGACATGGAGAACACTCAGTGTTTCAGTGTACTGGTTGATACACTGGTACATCCAATTGGTGTTTGTGTTACTGTTTGAAAAACATTTTCCCCAATAGCAAGACACATGTCCTGTCCTCATCAGTTATACTGGTCAGACTTTTTTGAGGATTGCAGTAAAAATGAACTATTGAAACATTCAAGGCTAAAAGAATCTCCTCCTCTTCCCTTTAAATAAAAGGTGTATGTGGGGGAATGACCACCAGAGAAACCAGTCTCTCTTTAGCACCACTGATTTTCAGGTTTTACCTACCACTGACTCTAGTATTTTTCTCCTCCTCAATTGTTTCATATATCTTTCTAGCTAGACACTCATGTTTTGATCTTCTGCCTATGGCTGTGATTTCTCTCATTACTATGTGTTATTCCTCTATCCTTTCTCATAGTAAATCTCTTTTCCATTTAGTGTATTTTACTAAGTTTATGAATGCATGTCTCCTTCCTCTGCTAAGCAAATAATGGACTTCAGTAATTGGAAATATGACATTAGGAAGTAGTCAGAGAGAGGCAAACAACTAAGAAACATCAGTGAGAAGATAGGAATCACCTGACTTCAGGACTTATTTTTTTTACAGGGATAGACATTAAAAGCTGCCTCTCCACAAGCAAAAATATTTCCATTGTTCATATTTAAGCAATCATGCCTGTTGAATTTTTTCTGCTTGAGCAAAGAATGTTTTAAACATAGACTTAGCCAAAAAGAGATTGGAAATTGTCAGCATCTTAATAAAAAGAAAACCAGGTCATTTTGCTTGGAGATGTATTTCTTTAACATTTCATCAGTGGTACATTTTGTTTTAACAAAACCATATCATGATGTCTCATGTCAGCTTGCTGTGGTGTTCAGTCAGGTCTCAATCCCTCTTACTGCATCCTTCCATTGCAGTAAGATGCAGTGACGTATCACAAGGGATGTGGTCTAGCAAGGAAACTGGCTCATAACATTGAATTTGGGCAGAGGAACCTCCTAAACAGCTCTGCTGTGGCAATCTATGTCCAAACCAAACCTTTTGGTACCAGTCAGGTTTCTGATTGTTTATTTTTGTTCATTAGAAATCAACATCTTTTACTGGAAATAGAAATTTAACAAAATGGTTTGATACTTGGGGCTGTCCTGTGCTGGGCTGGGAGCTGGACTTTGATGATCCTAGTGGGTCCCTTCCAACTCAGAAAATTCTGTGATTCTGTGAAAATACTAACTTACCAATGTGTATTGAAAGTTTCAATGACTATCACAATGGGAGTAGGAACATGGATAAAAGAGGGTCTCATAGAACATCTGTAGCCATGAAATATAACCGTAATACATATCTGATCAAGGATTACTTTAAAAAAGCCCAGGAAGGTTTATATAGTATGTTGAGTTCATCTGCTATAGAAAAAAAGCTTTTAAAAAGTTTGTGCAGGGCTCAGATGTCCTCCCTAGGAAAACATTTCTAATGGTGTTGCAGGAGAAACCTCTACTGGGTTTAATAAAGGTATAAATAAAAAGGTTCATTTTAAATAGAAAGACAAGAACAGCCCTTCTTTCTTCCTTCTTGGAGGGTCATGTTCAGTTAGAACTGGGCAATTACATCTTTATAGGAAGTCTTCAATATTCAATAGAGAAACAAATGCAAAATTTTAAGGGAAAATAGTTTAACACAGAAGTCACAGCTTTTCTCCCTTTTCTCATTTTTTGCTAAGTTAGCCTGAAACTCTTCTGGAAGAAACTGCACAGCCCTCCAAAGGGCTACCCTTGGGAGTTTATGGAAAATTCACAGTATGTTTTTAAAGCTGTTTCTTCACGACAAATCCTCTTCTCTGTTCTACTTATAATTCCTAGAGATATATGAGACTTGGAGACTCATAGGCAAAATTAATTTGAACAACTTATAAATGTACTAACTGTGCTATGACTCCTACAATTAATATATTGGTTTTTTGAGCGGTCTTGCTTGGTTGGTATTGCAGCACTGTTCAGCATGACATTTCCAAGAAAATGCCTTAGAATGATCAATTGTTGGAGAAAAACAATACAGCAGTATTCCTGACATTCAGTGGTACTCACCAGCACAATCAAATCCAGTTCCTCGGTATCCCTGTTTACATTTGCACTTGAAGGACCCCTCAGTGTTGAGACACTCTGCATGGAGGTTACACCTGTGTGTGTTTGTCACACATTCATTCACATCTAGGGAGAGATATAGATGCTTTAGTGAAAACCCAAGGTTCACGACAGCTTGTTTGTGCCAGCCATCTGTTTCCAGGTATTGCGAGCACTAACGTCAGACCAAGACAGTCCAGCGACCACCAGGGGCAGAAGAATTCACAGTAGGAGAGAATGCTGTCAGCTCCACATGCACAACCACTGGGATATGCATCCATGGAAAATGTAGAGCATCTCAGTGAAGACGAAGTGAATGTAGTGATTTTCTGACTGAGAACAGGATTCAAGCTATAGGTTGAACACACTCTTCTATTAACAGAATGCAAAAGGCACCAAGAGAATGTGTGACATCAATTAAAAAACAGCTCACCAAAGCTTTCTCAGTCTTTCATTCACTGTAGAAGAAAAGTAATGGAAAGTAAACCTGAGTATGCCAAGATGTTATAAGATCTTTAATCTACTTCTCATATTCCAGCATACGTATAACGCTGTATGAAAAAAGTATAATCAGGAAAATTCAGTAGAAAGTACTATGGTCAACTCACAGCAAAATGTACAAACACCAAGAGTATTTGATTTTGTTCTCCTTTTTCCTTATTTTTCTCCATCACAAAGATGTTTCTGATTTCTCCCACGTGAGGGAGTCAAGCTGGTGCACAAATGTTTGTGCCACTGGCATTTTATCCAGATTACATCATTTTTAGCAGCTGACAGGTCCTCTCATAATGTAAGTCAGCAAACAGACAAGTAGCAGGAAGAGTGACTCAAAAATCTGGTATTTCTGAAAGTGAGATTGAGGTTTGCAGATAAAGTCCTGACTACTGAGACCGCTCCAGTTTTTCCCCCATCCACTTATATTGTATGAAAAAATATTTTTTCCAGTTTAAGACTCTCAGGGTTTGCAGACAACAAGAAATGCAAATTTAGGTCTCCAAATCTGCCTCACAATCTCACTTCCTCCCCTCAGTCAAAATCAGTCAAATATAAACAAAACACATGAATTCTCTTTTTTATGCACTTGTAGTAGTTCTAACCCTTCCAGGCCCTTGTGTTGTCAACAACTTGAGCAATGCTCCTGTGGCACCTGCTGCAGGAACTTATACTTTGCTGTTCTTCCATCGTTCAACCAATGGATTGAAACAGGAGTAAAGGTGATTTGACGTTTGTTTTGACACCTGAGCATGTCAAGATTACTTTTTGCCTGTATTTATTCTTGTTAAGGAGAAACTTTGGCATGCTATAGAGATCTGAAAAGTAATTGAAACCTACTATTTTCACCCATTTTTTTCCATTGTCTCCACTGTCCATCCAAATAACTTGTTTTAAAGTCATGAAGGCACTTGATTCACATTCCTCAATAATGACACACAAAAAAATAAAAAAAATAAAAAAAATTTGTTCATCACAGTTTGAAAGCCAAGACAACAAAAAATGGCTCTTTAACTAAGCCTGTACCCAAAGTGGCATTTATTTTAGTCAACTGTTGCTAGCTTACTACAAACTCTTGCACATCTTGACTCGGTACAATGAGGCCATTTTTAATCTCAAGTGCCAGTGGTTACATTTTTCATAAGGCTACAGAGAAAACCCAGAGAAAAATTCAAAGTGTCATCAAGAATACCCTTAGGGTGACATCTTTTATCCGTTTCTGAGGCAGTATCCTCAGGCTAGGCCATCATGCTTCAGGCGATGACAGGGAAGATGCAGGCTGTGGGGAAAAAAAACAACGAAGAAGGAAAATTCGTGGGCTAACTCTTACCTACACAGTCATAATGGCCACTGATGTATTTCAGTTCATAACCAAGCTGGCACTTGCAGTAGTAGCTTCCAAAGGTGTTGATGCATCTGCGGTTGTAAGAGCAGAGAGCTTTGCCAGTGGAGCATTCATCAATGTCTAGAGCAGAAGGGATGCTGGTCAGATCCATGAGAAGGTAAAATGGGAAAGCAAGAACTAGTTGGGATTTGCATGGGAATGGTTTGGTCTTGGCTATCACAAGTTGTTTAATAAATAACTCCTGTAACTTCATGCTTGGTGATGGTTTTTTGCTTTTGCATGTGTTCTTCTGAATGAAGCAGCAAAATGTGAACTAACTTCATGGAAGATTTTGAGACCTGGCACGGTAAAATCTAGGGTAACTGGCAGTGTGGGTTCTCCTCACTGGGGACGATGATTTGCCCTAAGGTCTTGGAGTAGGCTCAGGAGGAAGTACAAAAATTTCTTTATTTCCCAGAGAATGGAAATGTCAAAGAACAGTTTAAGACAAAGTTCCGGGAACAGGAAATCGAGAGCAGCAGCAGCTCTTCTACTGAACCTCTGCACCTCCCCTTGCTGGGCTAAGGCAAGACATATCACATTTTAGCACATAGTAGTGACTTTGAATGTAATTCATCATGCCACACTCCTGCCCTTTATGGCTTAGAACTGCTGTGATGCACTGCTGGACACCACGGTCAGTCTTTTTATAATTTCTACCATTTGTTTCCATGCTTAGGTGATCAAAGGGAAGTGGACGAGAATTCAAAAATATTTAAATAAACCTGGACAGCTTCCTGAAGACAAAACATTGTATTTAATGGCCTCATAGCAATAGGGAGAAACTGAATCTATTGATGACTCTAAATCATGTCAAAACATTCAATTATTTATTGGAGATGAGACTTATCAGAAGAATTACATGGCCAATAGTACAAGAACAGTTATTTAAAAAAAAAGCATGAAAACTTTACATCACACTCTGATTAACAAAAATTATTCAATCCAGCAAGGAGGATTAACTACTACTTAACTTTTGCCCAGAGTCTTATGGTTTCAGGAATCCTACAGAAAAGAGAGTGAGCTCTCTAAGCATACCAATGCACGTCCTTCCATTTGGTCCCAGCTGAAGGCCACCTGATGGACAGAGACACTGCACCTCCCCTTTGACTTCTTCACATCCATATTGGCAATTCACCATGGCACATGTCCTGGAACCTGAAAACAGTATTTCAAATAACAAAAAGCAAAATTCTAGGCTAGGATCACACACTTAAGTTAGATCTGGATGAACACAGAAATTAATCAGAACAACAAAATTCCATTCATTATAAATAAAACTGTCTATACATTAACACATTAACAATTCTGGAGTCCATGTGATAGATCTTACACTCCTGTCTACTTTGTTCTTTCCTTATCAGCCCTTATTCCTCTCTTTTTTGCTGATCCTAGTTCTGTGACTTTTTAATACCACCCTTTAGACTCAGAGAGAGAAATGGAAGAAATAAATATCCATTTCTCAAGGATGTCAGGGGCCTGCAGCTGCTGTCTGCCAGTAATACACACCATGGTTAGTAATGCAGTGGACGAACCTGAGATGTGATGCATGGCAGGGAAACCTTCCAGAAGCTCTGTCCCCTGGGCACCTTTGGTGGCAATTTCAGTCTCCTTGCCATAAGTGAGAGAGAGTAGTGGCTCTGGTTTTCAGACCTGCTCTACAGCTGCAGACCCTGCACTCCTGCAAGTATTTGCCAAGGCTGGGTACTTTTACAATTATTCTGATTGACTTGCCAGATGGGCACCCTGCCTGATGAACGGTTTTCTCCAAGATTTGGAGATCAAAGACTTTTAGAATTTATGGTTTTCTGTCATGTTCATGGGAAAGACTGTGCTGTACCCCATACAGCCAGGTCCTTTGGCTTAGAATACAGCTCTCAAGTAGGATGTTCCACTGCTCGGACAAACTGGCTTCCTTGTCCACCTGATGGATCTGCTCCAATCCAGTGAACACTATAAAGGACTGTCACCATGTTACCTGGGTTTTGTGAAATTCAAAACCAAAATACCTGTATGGAACTGCTCAGGTGAAGAAAAAAAGTATTTTCTACAAATGAAACTCGACCATTGAAAAACAAGATGCTTCCTCAGGTCTGAAAATCAGGTTGGCTAAAACAGTGGAATCCTTTCCATTTCATGCTGGCTTAAAGACAAAGAAGATAGGTAGAGATATCTATTTTCCCCAGAAGTTTAGATAAGCCTTAGTTCAAGGAACAAATGTTTGCAAGAAGCTGGCAGCAGCTGTGGGAGGTATATCAATACAGATAAAATGAATCAGTCATGGAGCACAGAGAGGTAAAGCAAGGAATAACAGCATGTAAAAAGTAGTCTGTATTGGTGCTTTGCTTGGATAGATTAATTTATCCTTACTCAGCAGATGAACTGGCAGGACTATGCACCGAGATTGTACTAGCTGTCCTTCATCTGAAGTAAAACTATCAAAGATTTTTATTCTAGAAGGATCAAAACTCCTCTGAATAGCAAAATACAAGTATGACCTAGTTTACTTTATCCAGGAACTACCAAATAGAAAAGCCTCTTTCAGCTGTGGCAGTACCAGAGAACTGGGGTAAAAACCCTATACTAAATAAGCTAAATCTGTTCATCACAAGAAGAAAATCTGCTGGAATTAAATGTGATTAGATGATTTTGGTGTGCCTGTTCCATCAGCTCTATTACTTACTTGCACATGTACCATCTGGCATAAGCATGTACCCGTTGAGACAATAGCACTTGTAGCTGCCATGTGTATTCATACATCTGTGCTCACAAGGACGTGGCTTCAGTCCACATTCGTTCAGATCTGCAGAAGTCATTGGAATTAAATGAGTGCTGGGTTTCTATACATATATTCATACATATAGGTGGATAATATTGCCTAATGCATTGGATTCCCCAGAGTAAAATCGTTTGGATGGAAAATGAGCCAGCCCCTTGCAAAATGAGAGTTTAGCAGACCATCTGGCTGAAAGACTGCTAGTAAAACCAACATACACAGACTTCTACACTTGAAAAACTAATGCAAACTCTGGCCACATCTGGCAGCTTGTTAGGAAGAAGTGGAGTGGTGGAGAGAGAATTTAGTTACTCTCTTTTGGGGAGTTATTTGTCTGGATTTCTCTGATTCTAGATGGAGATTTTAGCCCTCCCACTGACCTCTGTACTAGAAAGGCAAAAATGAGACTGAGAACAGCAAATGAGTTTAAGTGAAACAAAGACTTTTACTTTTGTTTTTCTGAGCTACACATTGGCACCAAGGTTATCAGTAGCAGAAATTAATACAATAAATAAATACAATAAAATTAAATACAATATATGATAAGACCAATCTCAAAAATCTCAAAATCCTGAGAATGAAAGCATCCTAAATCTTTCTCAAAATCCAAGATGTAAAGACTTTGCAGAAACTAACTCAATTTCAAATTTCCAATAGCTATTCTTCACAGGGAGAAAATGAGAATTCCAAAAAGTTTAATTTGTGCAGTATAGGGTGAGCAGTGTTCACAATAATATTTGGCCAATGGCAAGGGGACAAAAATCTCTGTTTGTGACTTCTGTGAACTGACATCTCTACCTCTTCTAGTGATGAGGAAACAGGCAGAATGCATTAACAGAATGCAGCAGCATATGCAGCCCTTTCAACATGTGCTGTGTTAAACAGAGCATAGGACCAATAATATATCTTCAGTAAAGATGCAGCTCTCCAGGCAAGCATTGAGTTTGTGTAGCTCTACTTCTAATGGGAGAAGTATCTGTTCTCATGCCTATGTACCCTGCAGACCACAGGGTCAGCCATTCGAAGCATAAACTTTGTGGAGGTGCAGAAGTGTTTGTTACAGCTCAGTCCAGGGAAGAAAGAGGTTTTCTATTTCTAAAAGACATTCTATTATTTAAATGTAGGGTGTGTTTGGAAAAGGGCAACCTATCTTCTTGCAAATCACCCTGGATTTTTGTGCTACTGTGGCTCCACTAAATAATCAAGACCCTCTTAACAAAGCAACTAGGGAGCAAACTGGAGAACAAAAGTTATTCTACTTAGGCCATACATTTTCAAAAGTGCTTATCTGCACCTATCTCACACAAAGCACTGACAGCATACACAGCTCTAAAAAAAAACCTATGGAGATAAGGCTAATTTGGCTCAGACTTGGTGGCAGACTAATACAGTCCCCTTATCTCTGTTATTTTAGTTAGCTCATGTTGAGCTTGCTCAGCAGGGCATTCTGTGTAAGGACAGACCAAAGCTACATCTCCAGTAAACTAAAAGTGGGTATGAGCATTCCTAGCTGCTGGAACATGACCACCTAAATGGCTATACTGTTGAAACAGCTCTTGGAGACTCTGGGAGACTTCTGGCCTGTGCCAGCAACCACTTTACTGAAAAAATCCTGGCTGTGCTTCAGAGGGTAGAAGAGCCCAGGGTCTAAGAGGCGATTTGCACATGTGGGTCCGTGTGGTGCTTCCACCATGCCTCAGACTCTGAACCTACTGCAAGTGGCACAGAACTGATCTGATTGCCTACAGAGGGCATTTCAAATGCAGATGGAGTTACTGCACAGAAAACACCTAAAAACTGAGGGCTTCTCTGTTGCTTTTTGATGACTTTTAAGCTGCCAAAAATTTTTGAGGTTAAACTTCTGGGTTTAAAGGCAGAAATTGTAAGTAATACCTACATAACTGTTACATGTAACCACAGCTGCTGTTTCCCTTTCCTCTCTAGTGTTACTAAGGAATTAACTTCTTTCCCTGTGAAAAACACCAAAAGTGCAAAAGATGGAGTTTTCTAAAATACTTAACAATATAGCTTTGTGATATATTGTTTGAAATATACTGTGTAATAAATGGGTTGTTTTGACTAAAAACAAGTGTGTTTAGCATATCAATGCAAAATTTTCGGTCAAAGGCTGCAGGAGCTTGGTAAGGTAGCAAGCACCTGCAGTTCACTCATCTGTGCTGCAGTAGGATGGACCCGCTCCTTTCATCTGATCCAACACAGGGGTCTCATATATTGGAACAGGAAAAAAAATTGAATTCTTACCTATGTGTTAACTGAAATATTTCCATGTTGAATTGCAAGTTTATGGAGGGAAAGTGGTGCATTTAAAGTTTCTGAAAATGCAATTCTAAAGACTCCCAATTCTGGTTCTCAGAAATACCATTCAGCATCTGCAAACAGCCCAGACAGCTTGATAAATTACATGTCTAGCATATAATTGCATGTCTTTCTGATTAGAAGGTTAGTTAAAAAAGAAACATGGATTGCTAGTTAAGAAAATAACATGGGTTCTGGAATTGACTGCCATCTCTTCTGATACTTTCCTATGTAATCTCTCCATGCCTTAATCCTCTGACTATAGACATGACAGTTTGCCCTTGTCATCAGCCCATAGGACATACACAATATGGGTTCAAACTTCTGTTTGCTGAAGGAGACTTAGGGCTTGCCTGGGATGCTGGAGATGTAAGAGCCTTAAACTCTTAAGTTCTTCTACGTAAACATGAAAATATCCTGGTTTACTATCTTGGAAGATGACACAAACCATAGTACAAGATAAGGAGACAGAAAATCAACAGTGCCTTCTGGAGCATATGCACTAACCTTGATTACAGGTTTTCCCTGTAAATCCAGGGAAACATTTGCATTTGTTTGGTCCCATGCACTCCCCATACTTGCAACCGTGTCCACAGGTAGCTGGTGGAGTCAGGCAGAGAAAGGAGAGAGAAAAAGTTAGAAATATTCTATTTGAAAACTTTTGCCCTGCTTAGTTGCCTAAAAACTTTTTGCATAAGTTCAACATCCTCCATACCTCTCCCTCTAGTCTGAGCATGGTAGCTACTGATCAGCACTTTCTATCTGCTTGAGAATAGTGATGCTAACATAAATTAAAAGAGTTTGTTTTTTTCCAGGTTTATAGAGACCTGGAAAAGAAGGGATTACTTTCAGGTCTCTCTCTCATACTTTTTCTGCCATGCTTACAACTCATATTTAGTAGTTTTGTACTCTTGCATTTTTCCTGTTTTTAAGAAGCCTATGTGAGAAGCAGCTGGCCAGCAGCTTGACTTGCTAGGCTTGGCATCTAGAGTAGGAAAGCGGCAACAAGACTCTCCTGCAGCCAAAGGAGACACATTATACTACAGCAGTTTTACAGTCTTGGACCTTCTGAGTTACAGCTGAGGAACGTGTCTATTCCATAGTGGAACATCCAGAGCACATCTGTCATGAGGCAACTGTTCTTACCACACATCCCAGTAAGTATAATTGCATCAGGTTTACAATAATTTGAGAGGGCTATGCTTAACCTGGATGGATTAAAAAGTAAAATTTTCTAACTCTCAGCCCTCTAGATCATCAATCAGAAATTAAACTGACTTTTATAAGGCTTATAAGGCTCTTAAAGTCAATATGATTGTCAACATGGGGGTTATGCAGGAAGAGCAAACAAGACATGCATTTAAATCAGGACTAGCTCTGTAAAAACAGTGAAAAAGTATGCACCAGGATGCACATCTTGATACCTTGTGTAATTAAGCTGATCTGCAAACTATAGGAAAGTCACAGTGTTAATTACTATATAGTAAAACGAATAATTAAAATTCATACTTCTGATTTCAAGTATCTTCCCTACATTTACAGAAGCATTCAGATGTACTGATCCACTAACTCCACAGACTGAGGCATTTTTCAACACTATTTCTATCCCTGAAGGCGACATGACACACTGCAAGACCAGCTTGTTCCCCTGGGATCCCATGCATCCTTGCTTGGCATGGTCTCCCATGGGATGGACACATTCTGCAGCTGTAATGAGGAGATCCAAGACTGGAAAAGAGCAGCTTGCAGTGTTAGCACTGAAGCAGAGAACACTGCATCTGGATTTACAATGCAGAATTACATTATAGGTGGCTTAAAGTAATTTGCCAAAGAAGAGTCTTCAAAGTTTATGAAAACCTATTGCTTTAAAACAATACAACCTACTCCACTGGCTGATCAGAGCTGTATTTGTCACCTGTCCCTCTAGCTATTCATTTGCATCAAAACTAAGGTGTTATTAAGCAATGCAGAAATATGAAAATAATCCCTTTTTTCTTTTTTAAAATGATGTTTTATATATATAAAGCAGAGACATTTTATGATTTTCAGCAGTGAATAACCCTAAGTCTCTATACAAATTCACCAGATACAAAATGCCAAACCCTCTGGGACAACAGGTGCAACATCTGAAAAAGATTTCTAAAACATATATTTTATGATTTTGTTGTGTTTTGCACAAGTCCAGTTGAAGAGAAAGATTCCACATTGCCTTCTCCTTGGGATCTGTAGACCTTTTACAAATTAGAAATGTCTTAAGAGCCATTGTCTCTTCATTAAGCCAATGATCCTCAGACCAGAACGCTGGCTGGCTACCCAGGCCTGGGTGCACTTATTTCTTGAGTTTTATTTATGTTTTCAGAAAGTTAAAACCTCCTGGTTCTCAGAGGCTGTGTACTCTGAAGATAAAGGATACCACCTGACAGAAAACTATTTTAGGGGTCCTTACGTAGCATTGGAAAACACTGTGGTTTTAGCACATTCTCAACAGCTGTAAGAGTATAGGCACTGACCAGGGCTGTGCAGGAGACTGGAACAGACGGTCCCATCTGGATCTAAAAATCTCTGCATATGCAGTTGATGGCTTTTTATTATTTACCCAAAGCTCTGGATTTTTTTAGGAGATGGTCTTTCAAATATGTTTTATTCACTCTTTCACAGAGTTAAGAAATTTCACTCCTCAGAAGGTTTATTTCTGTAACTTTTGGCAGACATATATGAAACCCCTTTATCAGTACCAAGTACACAGCCATGGAGAGGAAACAAGCATAAAGTTAATGTTACCTTCGCAGTGGCCCTTGTTCTTTTTCCAGCCATAACAGCAATCCAACCTGGAACCATAGCGACACACCCCAGGCTGGCTCACAGCCACCAGCTGCCCACGAGCTCTCAAGCTGCATAAGGAAGGACAAACAGCAGCTTCATCAGGCAAACGCATTTTAGTTCATTCCTCTGTGTACTCCATTGCACATTTCTCTTATGTTTTATCCCCTGTCAGGCATTTTCATTTCACAAAACCTAGAGCAGTGTTCCTAGAGAGGAATGCAAAGTCACATTTGATCGGAGAAACAGGGGAGCTGGGAACGTTTCACCTGCAATAAATTAACTGTGCAACATAAACCCTTTCTAATAAGAAACATGGCAAAGGCAAAAAATACAGCCAGGTCCCCTGCTAGTATGAGTCATTTTTAATATCAGTGAAGTCAATGGGGCTGCCTCGGTTTGTGCCACATGAACAACCTGGATCGAATATACGATGCCGCACCTGACAGAGCTTTTGCTTTGGATGATGAAATATTGATTCTACAGAAATGCATGTTCTGAACATCAGGCAGCCCCATAAAAGATAGTGACTTGCAGGTCATAGTCACTGCACACATGCAAATTGATTGCATAAGTGCAGACAGTCTTGAGCGTTCTGGTTGCACAGGGCTGCCTGACCATAGTGTTGGTTTCACCTGCCGATAAGCCAAGGGAGTTCAAAGTCACTGCAGATCAACAACTGCAAGAGTTGGAAAACCTGCCATGTTAGTTGCCAAAATCATACATCTGATGCAATTCCACAACTGTGTAAATCTTCTAGACCTACTCTGTGCTGCAACTAGTACTGTGGATTTAGTTGTCTTCTCCCTCTCTTTGCTGCTACTTAAGTTCTCCGATGCCACATGCCTGTCCCCTTCATGAAATTCCTTTTCCAAAATCCTGTGTCCTCACTGCTTTTTCCAATCCATAATTTAAAATGCGCATTCTTCAAAGAGTCCAAAGTGTTGGTTTTGACACAGAACACACCTTATTGGTGGCAGCTTTATAGTAAGTGATTTGAGGTACTGAGGGGGCAATACACAAAAAATATCTCATGGTGGGAAAAAGAAAGATGGAGAAAAGTAATCAGGCATGAACTTTTGCATTTTTTAGTCTGAGGCACAGTAAAGCCATTGCTTTATCACATTACAGTAGCGCTTTGCACTTATCCAGTGCTTATCTGTAAGGGTTGCACTCATATCAGAACCCTTACTGTAAACATCACTGAGGTAAACTAATAAAACAAATATATCCATAAACTTCAAAGTACAATATGTTACACCAGCATTTTCTTTAGTAGTTGAACCATTGAAAAGAGAAGGGAGTTCAGAGGAAATGCTCATGTACCTGAGATACTCTGAATGAAGAGATGGTCTTCATGTCGCTGGACAAGTAAAAAAGCCTCAGTGTTGGACTAAATTGTTCTGAAGTCATCCAACCTTTGCCATCAACCCAGTGATGCAGTTTACAGGAGTACATGCACCTCATCTTCAGACAGGTGAAAAAGTGTATTAAATAGTTATAACTCCTCTGTGTGCATCTGTGAGAAATCAGCACCCTGCCTCTGCATATATAGACAAAAAAATAACTTTTTTCCATTTTGTTCATCCAAATGCTGCTGGCTTAAATCACTTGCAAGTATACAAGTTAAAGAACATATGTTCTGTTTGCAGGCTAGAAAGTGCCCTTGAATTTACCTGAATAGTAAATGTACATTCTGCTTCCATCCCAGAAAATCCTCTGAAAGGCATCTGGATAGTGCTATGACTACCCTGAAAGGTTAAAATGCCTAAAGCTTGGAGCAAGAAGGATCTCATTCCTTTCCAAAAGGTGCTCATTTTCACAGGAAAAAACTTCATTCAGTAATGTTTTATTTAGTAATTCACTTCAAAATCAAATGACAGCGTCTTTATAAAGTATACAATATATCTCAAGATTTTAGCACAAACTTCTCTTAAAACTGGGAAATGTTTCCTAAAACTGCAAATGAAATTAACATAGCTGTACTCTATAGATACCACCCTGGACAAGGTCTTTCTTGTGTTCTGATTTTCACAGCAAGCGCCAAGTTAAAACTTACCTTTGGCAGTGGGAAAGATCAACTAGGCTTTTGAGAGCCCACCTGGATCCCAAAATCTGGGAGGAAAACCAGTTTTGCCAGTTTAGTCCCTCTAAACCATGAAGAATCAACATCCGTCAGCTCTGCCATTACTGTCAGGAGTTCAGTATTTTGTGCAAAAGAAAGAAATTTAGAAAGAGGAGATTCAGGCAGGCAGATCCTTTCTGGGAAAAAGGATCCAGATCCCTTCTGGATATTGGGGGAGAAGTAATGTAGACTGGAAGCACAGGGCACTTCTGATCCCTCCCTGCAAGATATTCTTGTAGGATTTCAGAGGCCTGAGTGTGATGGCTGGGTTTGTCACTGTCTGCTCAGTGTGCAAAAAATTCCTGGCCTTGAAGAACCTGCAGCCCAAATACACAACTCAAGAAGAAGGGCAAGAGAAGGTAGACTGTGCAGGTCAGTGGCAAGAGTGGTCTCTGAATTTCTAGTGAAGAACTCTGTCCTCTGAGTGTCAGCAGCTTACAGCACTGGTGCTAAAGGTAACAAGTGGCATACTTAGCTGTCCAGAGTGCCCAGGCAGGAGAGATTTTATATGGCTCTGTTGCTGCTGACATCAGTAGGGTGGTATTTAGCAAAGAACAGTGAAGATGAATAGCAACTACAGCAATCCAAGGCCTCCTTGTTTGAGGTGACAGAAAGCTGGCTGCATTATTTATCGCAAGATTGCTGTGAGCCCCTAGCACCACTATAAACTAAGTGGGACCCTCAGGTGTTTCGGTTAAAATTTTAGGAAAGGTTTACTGCTGCTGTACCAGGCTGTATTGTTGTGGTTTAGCAATGGTAGACCCCAATTCAGTGCCCCCATTGAGACTCTCTAAACCCATTTTCTCCTCCTGCTTCCCACTGTGGTGGGATGGAGTTGAGAATTGGAGGCACCAAAGGTAAAGATCATGGGTTGAGATAAGAACCACTTACTGGAAACAGCAATGAGATAAGAAAACAAACAAAATAACTAATGACAGAGGGTATAAGAAAAGAAACTATGCACATGAAAAAAACCTCCAATATGGGATGACTCCCTCTACAATGTTTCCTTGACTGGAAGGAACCCCTCATGCCTGGAAGACAGTCCCTTTTCTCCACCCCCAGCAATGATGTGAGGTGGTATAGAATAACATCTGTGTCCTGGCCATGCCCCCTCCTGGCTACTGTCAAATATTAATCCTGTCCTGGCTGGAATCAGGGTGATTGTGTACAGTTCTTAACATGGTGAAGACATTTGAATTATACCTGGTATATATGATAAGAAAAGCTATGAAGAGTGGCCTATTTACAGAGGATGATAAGAACTTGGCTTCAGTTGAACAAACCAAAAGCTGAGAAGGGAATCTAATTGCTTCCTACTGCATGCCAGGCATCTCCAAAAGAGAGAGAGAAGAGCTCATTAAGATAAAAACTAATTTGTAACCATTTACTCTTGCGCTACCATCCTTTAACGCTCTGAGGGGAAAACAGGAATATGAACGCCACAAGAAGGGTAAGAGTCCTGAAGAGCTTTGAAGAACCAGGAGAACAGCTCCTCCCTAATTTTAAGATACATAGTCTCTCTCACAGACTAAGACCTAACCTTGCCTGTAGTGACACAAACATAGGCATGAATGTTGTTCCTCTTAGAAGTAATATGAAGATTATGAATCCTATCCCAAAAAACATCAGACCAATTCAGAGCAAAACACCCAGATACTGGCCAGGATCAAGTGAGTATGTAACTTTATTCCTAGAGTGGTGTGAGGAACAGACAAAATAAATTGAATGTGTGATGTGAGGATAGATGTTAAGCTGCTACAGAGGACCTTTGACTTCTTACAGTGATTTACTAAATTTGATGTTAAAAAAGAAGAAAACATATTTACAATAGCACGTATTCAGAAAGTTCACCTGCTCCACTTATCAATTGTCTAGGTAGACTTTTTAGCAGAGCAAAGTTGATTGATAGGGTAGGACAGATATCCCTGATACCCCCAATAGCTTAAATACACAAACAATTGCAAAGAAAAATATTATAAGTACAATAAAAGGTGAAAAGAGGGGACTAAAGCACACCTAAATGTTGGGACTTGCTTGTCCAAAAGAATCTTCCTACTACTCCTACCCCTCTTTATTGTTGTTTCATTCCATAAAATAAGGAAATAGTTTTATATTGCATCATTTTCTCAAAATTAGTTCATGACCTAGGCCAAATCCAAGCCACTAAAAATGTCTGCATACCAATGGGCAGTCAAAATTTCAAACATAATAACAGGGCTGTTAACTGTGCTGGACTACAAATTTCATTAGCAGCCATTTTACCCATAACAGCTAAAATAAAAAGAAGTAAAAACCTCAACACTGAAAAAAAGATACTTGTCATGTTCTCCTGACCAGTGCTCATTTGCAGTGTAAGCCCTGCCTGAACTGAGTGATGCGACAGTAGCAGAGGATGAGCAAGCAAATCTTCAGAAGCCTAACTTAACCAGGTAGGTAGATAACAAAGTTAGTTTGAGTTAATATAGTCCTATTAATATTGTCTTTTACTAAAGTTTTATCTAGGAAGGAGCATTTATGAGTTTTTATTTTTTTTTTTTTTTAACAGCTGCTGAATAGATTAATGCACTGTTTCCATAAGACCTCTACAGAACACTTTTGGTCAGCTCTTGTGCACACAATAGCTGCCTGCTGCTGGCAGGGTGTGGGGGCAAACATCTCCATTCCATTATCGTCAGCTTCCAGTTAACTCAAAGGCAGGATGTGATCCCTTTCTTTAATGTTCCTCTAAAACTATTTCTGGACATTGCTGCTAGCAAAAACTATCACCAAACCTAAAATTTTGATCAACTGTTATATTCAGAAGAACAAAAAGATGGTATTTCAGAAATTAGCAATTTGAAAAAGATTCCTTAAAACTCTGAGTGTATGCAATACAGAGGTATATTTGAACACTGTGCAAAATAAAGGCATGAGGTGTTTTCTCTGCGTTGGTTGTTTGATCGGGTTTTTGGAGTTTTGTTGGTTTGTCTGTTTTCACAAAAGTTCATTTGAGGGGTGACTTCCTTCTAGGAAAAAAGTTCACCTATATTCATATTAAATAAAATGAAAAGTGTGTCACCTTATATCTTTTAATAACTTAGGTAACCCTTCAACCAGTTTCAGGCACTCAACATGACAACAGTCTTGCTTCACTGTGAATCCCTTCCAAAAGAATAAATGAAGTTTAGCTTGGGCTTGCAAAATTTTCTTCTTTATGGCTTCATGTGCCCACCAAACTCATTAAAAGAAGTGCTTAGAGCAGAGAAATTAAAAGTCCAGGTATGAAAGCTACACTTCTAAGAGACATAAATAACCATAATTAAATCAGTCTTTCAAAACTGAATCTGATTTTTACTATTTCCTTTTCCTTCTTAACCATTCAGAGGCAGAAAGGATCCTCTTAAATTAGGAGCCCTTGTCAACCAAAGCTTCCATCAATATGTTTGAAAATCTTTTTTTCCCACTTTCTTTCAATGGAAATGGTAGAGTGACAATCTTGGTAGAACTGCGAGATGCCATTACCACCCAACACAACTGGGACAGGAGAGGGTATAGAGCAATCAGTTATAGGCAGGTTGTGCATTTCCCATAGGTTTCTTGACTTAATGTGAAACAACAATTTTTATCAAACATATCACTCTTGGCTTTAGTTAACTTCGGGCCATATTTTCTTCTAGAAAGAGATAACATCCTTATTTTGTGGTTTTACATCTTTCTAAGTACTTGGAATGCAAGTACACATGAAAAATGACCAACAAACACAGGCATTTAAACAGAGCTCTGCTTCGAGAGCAAATGTGTTTTGTCGAAGATATACAAGCAAGTCTGGAGTTCGTAAACTTCCAGTTACTGGGGAGCTGACCACTCGACAGCCCCACATGTTCTGGAACAGCGCACTGCCACTGGCTGATGACAAACGTTCCTATTCACAGATCTGATACTAAATAAATAAACCACACAACATTTTGAAGGCTTCACCGGCAGTTGCTGTGAATTTCCCCTTTATGAGCTACTCCCTTGCTGCAGCACTTGTGCTTCTGGAGAACTGGGAGGGGGAACACTAGAATGGCTTGATTAGGAGTAAGTGGTTTTATTGATCCTCTCTCAAAATCTCATTCTGTTTCCAGAACGTACCTATCTCTGCAGAACCTAAAACCTTGTGATGGCGGGATGATTGTGAAGCGCCTATTTATCCAAGCAGATCAAGAACTGGAGCAGCTCACACCTTTTTACAGGTGGTGCAGCTGCTCCCACCGTTTGGACCGTCACTGACGCTGCCGTTTGTCCCGAAGCAGAAGAGCCGCAGCTCTGGTGTGAGCTCCGGTGAGCCCCTCGGGGAAGCGGCGCACACGCCGCGGGAGGGTCCGAGCCGGGCGGGTGCCTTTCAGCACCACGGCCCCGGCGACCGGCCGGGAGAGCCCGGCGGACACGGGCGCGGGACGGACTCTCCAGCACCCGCATCTGCGGGCGGGCACGGCACGGAAGAGGAGCGGGACCCAGCCCTAGCCTGGTCGGACCCCCGACCTCTCCCGCCCCTGCACCCTGGCCCGCCGTCCCCCGCTCACACTGGCCCTACTGCGGCAGCCCGTGGCGGGGCGAGCTTTAGGGCGGCGAGCAGGGCGCTTCCCGGGCGCGGCACGGCAATCCCCGGGGCGGCCGCCGGCGGTGTCTGTCTAGTCCCTCGTTGGCCGGAGCGGCAGGCGCGCGGAGCGGGCGGAGCGGGCGGTGGGACGGGGCCTATAACTCGGAAGGGGCGGACGGACCGCCCGCATCCGGCCGCGCTCGCCGACGCCGCGCGTCCCGACGGGGAGAGGAGCAAGGGACGTCACTGCTCGCCGGGCGGCGGAGCAGCGGCGGTGTCCAAATCTGGGTAGCCCGTGTCGCTCCGGCCGAGACGCGTCGGCTGGCTCGGCAGCTCGACTTCGTTCAACAGGCCGGCGTGTCCCGCGGGCTCTGCCTCCGCGGGCACCCACTGTCCCCCGTGGCACCGTTGCGATGGACTTCTGTCACCGGGAAACGGCATTTGCATTGAAAGGTTTCCAGGCTTTGCTTTTCAGTCGCAGGACCATCTCTGACCAAACTTTGTTTAAGCCCCTAAAGAAAGTGCTTGGATATTAGGAAAAAGTTCTTAACTAAAAGAGTGGTTAGGAATTGGAACAGTCTGCCCAGTGGAATCGCTATCCCTGGAAGTGTCTGAAAAAACGTTTAGATGTGGTGCCTGGGGACATGGTTACTGGTGGACTTGGCAGTGTCAGTTTAAAGGTTGGACTCAGTGACTTTGGAGTCTTTTCCAACCTAAACGATTCCGTGATTCTAAGTTGTTATTTAAGCTGTGTATGCTCACTGGTGACATTTTTTCTTGATAGCTAGTCCTTTGGCTTTGGTGCTGCTGCCACTGCACATAAACTGCTTCACCCCTGATATATTCTTCTAGAATAATGCTTGCACTTCAGGGGTGCTGGGTTTTGTATTAGGGTTCTTCTCAAGATTAACTAATAACTCTATCTTTTTGTAGTGACGTTTAAGCTGTGACTGATGTTTACCAGCAAATTAAAAATGTTTCAGCTTTTCTTCTCTCATTTTTGCCATAGGAATGGGAATGTCCAGAAAAACCTGGGATGGCAACTGTTTTAGTCACTCCAACTTAATCCTCTGCTGAGCAATATCAACACCTATATTCAAGAGAGGTATATAAAGCAATAGTGTCTATTTGGGTCAGTCTAAAATCTCCACTAATAAGGTTTTCCAGAAGTTTCCACAATGCTTGTATCAAAACATTTTGAACAAGGTAACTTTCTAAGGATCCTAAAACAGATATTTTACTGAATTGCTCATCTACTCTTGGCTTTGAGCCTCTGCCAGGCTGTTGTCATCCACTGCTGATTTCTTTAGACTCCAGAAATTACAGATGTTCCCCCAAAGTAGGTTTAAGTCACCTTGTAGACTTAAAGCAGAGCAGAGGTATCAAAAGATGGCAAATTTAGTCCCACGATTCAAATGACATCAAATTAAAATTAATCTAATTAAAAGAAACAAACCTGTGCAACGCTGATTGTGTGTTGTGCAGGATGGTAGAGACACCTTTTTTTTCTGGATGCTGGATGCAAAAACCATTGTTGGTTTTCAGCTGTTCTGCTGTCTTTCTGAAATGCAGAAATGCAGGAGTACCTTGAGACTCTCTAACTTTCTTCATTAGACTTGTCTTCCTATATGGGAGGAGTAGTCTTGATTTTAGCTAAGTCTGTGCCGTGTAGAAAGCATTCTAATTGCTTAAAACTATACTCAAAGATTTGCAGTTTTATTATGCACATTTACTCCAACAAATAGATATGGATGAATAATTTGATGGGCTTGCCATTAAAATACTGATCAGGGTTCAAGACAAGTTTTATTGGTCAAGACAATTAGTTTCTGAATTGTGGTGCATGTAGTCTGTTACAAGCTATAATTATTTCCTCAAAAATCTTTATTTTTTATGAAGAGTGACTTGTGGATAGATAATAAAATTATTATCTGAAACTGTATCCTTACTTTAGAACAATAATTAGAGAAACAAGAGCAATGGATTTAATGGAGCATGTTTGTATGTGCTAGGATATTCATATTTGCACTCTTTAGAACCTCTAGCCTGCAAGATACCTGAGATCCCCTTGTCATTGAGTTTTGCTGTATGATTCCCAAGATGAGAAATTTTCAAGTCTCAGGTCACGATTCACCCCTCAAAAGATGGGACAGAGTGAGACAGAACACATATACTCACATTTACCATGTTAATTTGGTTTCGTTTTAACCACCCAGAAAGTTACATGTATCTTTTTCCACAGAAGATGTCAGGACTTCACCTATAACCTCACTTGGTTATAATAAGAATTAAAATTGTGGGAAATCAGCCTGAGCCACAGCATGTAAATCATGATGTCCACTGAAGTTTAAACATGCTGCTTTGCCACCAGGACATGAAGATTTATTAGAACTCTAGAGGAATTTCAGTCTCACACCTGACACCCTTTCCTCTTCATTAACATTCCTTGACCATCTAAATATATTTTTTTCATTTTTATCAATACTGCAGTTTTGCACTAGTAAATCTGCATTGATTTGATAGTAGCAAATTTTCATAGAATAACCTCTTATTCACACCTCTTCAGAGGAGAGGAAAAATTCCATGGCAGGGCTCAAGGGAATACACTGGCTTTCTGGGCTGGTCCCAGAGGTCAGCATGATCTCCCCCATGGTCTGTCAGCCCTGGTGGTCCCTGCTAAGTAGTATTTCACATTGCCTGCTGGAATGGGACTAGCCCTGGGTCTCCCCCATTCCCTGTGATTTATTAGGGAAATGTTTATTGAGACTGCAGTCATGGTTGTCTCTTAAATGAAAGCTAATGGGCAGTTTTTGGACCAATCTCCCAATCTTGCTCTGAGCTCTCACAGGGGCTCTTTCATATCAAGCTGATGTAAGAATGGCCTGTGGCTTCTAGAGTCATATATAACATGTCTTACAGGAATCTCCCTCAGCGTTTAGGATAACCTGTTCTGTCCTTCATACAATCCTGGCAATTAAGACCTTAGGTCTCCTCATACAGTTCAGTCACCTCATGGCGTATTTTGCAAAGTGCTGGGAAATACACCAAATTCATATTTGCTTAGGTTTTTCCTACTTTTCCCGCTTGCTACTTCCTCTCTGACAGTTACTGTGGAACTGGTCTGTAGACTCACGGACCCTGGAGCTTCCATTCAGGGGAGGAGATTCAGTCTCTAAGCACGATGGAGGTACACAAAGTACAGGCCCTGACACAACTCTCACTGTACCATGATTTAATATGTTTTTTTCCTCTGAGGCAGTAGCTCTCGTACTCAAAGGGATGGAAGGGTGGAGGGAAGATGGCTTGTAAGGTTAAGGAAGAGCTGAACTAGGTTTGCCCCTTTCTTTCCCACACTTTGAGTATGCTTTCCCAATAGAAAGAAAAGGGTTGCATTTTTAAATTAAACCTTGAGCTCTGAAAAGTGCTGCATGTCCCATGTGAAGAACCCAACACCAAGTATCTAATACATAATGCCCCCCATATGAGCCCTTGTTTCCCACCTGGCCAATTATAATTGATACCTGTGCAATCCATGTGTGCATCAGGGATTGCCATTTCCAGCAGTTTTATAAATGAATGTAATAGGAGATCACTGTGTGGGTTTCACCGAGGAATTTTATAAGTATAACTTCCTGGTTTTTGATGTGATTTTCCTTAGTTTCAGGTCTCCTGCCAAGAAGATTTAGACTTTTTTTCCTTCATATTATTTCTCTACATACTAACACACAAATCTTTCACTGCTTGACTACATTAGCCTGTAACAAAAATAATTCAGTCACTGTTGATCCCCTTATATATAACACTTTCCATATGGGGGTCCAATAACCTGGTGCCTCTTAGTAGTTTTTTGGGTTTTTTATGTTAGAAAAAATGCTGTAACACAGTGATTTTAAAGTTTGTTCAGCAATACTATGTTTAAAAAAATGTAAATTTCATGTAATCTATACCTTTATTTTGACATATTAATAAGTGTTAAATGTTAATTGACTGTCCTGTCATTCAGTGCTTTGGAGCTTTAAGCTTTAACAGTTTGTCCTTTTTTTTTGAATCATCAAAATGTAACAGGTCAGCACATGGAAAGAGAATGAAAAAGACTCAGGATTAAGCCAGGTAGGGCTGGACTGAATTTATCATGGGTCCACAGTTGCTACTTTTCAGCTTTTGCTATTTCTGCTATCTTTAGAGATTTCTGTTTTACTTGGATTCTCAAGATATATCCTCATTTGTTCTCCTTGAGCATCTCAGTACTGGCATACTCAGTAACAATGCAGAAACCTTAGCTTAGTGGGGAAGCACAGACTGTAACCCATTTAATAGGTGTGACTTCATAGAACTAATTGAGGAAGGAGACTAGCAATCTGAAATTCATAGGTCTGACATTTGATCTAATTTTTAAAAACTCTGAACTATTTTGATTAAATTAAGAAATTCTAGGGATTTTCATGAAAATCCATAGTGACACAACTTTGTTATTACTTTCACTGTTACCATTTAACATTTCAGTTGCAGTACTGCTTAAAACCCACAGTCACCTGTAAGGTGTTTTACAAATTCTATTATAGGTAGTACTCTTTATCTTATTCATAGTAATTAAAAAGTTTAAATTATAAGACATACTTAAGATCAGTAATAAATCTTTTTCTCTTATTAAGAGAATTAAACTTTCTCTTCAGATAAGAGGTATGGAAAACTCTTTTAAAAATTAAAGTGACATCTTTTCATAATCACCTGACATTTTAGGGAAATTGTCAGTGGTCATGAACACCTGGGATTACAGGAGTGAGAACTGGGCAACTGGGCTCTGCACTTACAGGGAGAAGCCAAGGGTCTAAAGACTCTTGTCTGCCTTCATTTTTCTAGATCTTACCAATGTCCATAAGTGTCTGAAGGGAGAGTATCAAGAGGATGGAGTCAGGCTCTTTTCAGTGGTGGTGAGCAATAGGACGAGGCAACTGGCAGGAACTAATGCACAGGAAGTTCCACCTGAACATGAGGAAGAACTTCTTTACTGCACAGGTGATCGAGCACCAGAACAGATGGCCCAGAGAGGTTGTGGAGTCTCCCTCACCAGAGATACTAAAGAACTGCCTGGATGCAATTCTGTGCCATATGCTCTAGGATGACCCTTCTTGATGGGCCTGGAGGTTGGACCAGATGACCCACTGTGAGGCATGGTAATATTGCTTCTCTGAGACTATGTACATCAGGAAAAGTTGGCAGACCAGATTGTTAAAGGCAGAGCACCAGGATTAACAAAACTCTGCTACTAGGAAAATTTACTTGTAACCTCAACCTACTTTTCTATCTGAACTTATGAAATACCCCCCAAAAGTGGTCTGTTTACATTCCTTTGATATTTGATAACATGTTTCAGATTGTTACTATGGTTAACTCAATGCTGTGGTCCATGGGGCAACACTTGCTGTCTTCTGTGCAGCAGAGAGCATAAATCCATTGACAGTAATACCATGGATCCCAGATACCCCTAAGAAGGGTTCAGTATATCTAACCAAATTATGGTTTCTGTGAGAGAATCCTTATTTCTGGCCAAAATTATTGCAAGCATAAAATCTTAGTGCTTAGGAAATGCTTTGTATTTTATTACATCTAAATAATTAAAAATCATACCTTCAGGATGGTGGGTGACCTAACATACCATAAACAAGAGCCTGTTAAAATTACACCATCAGGCTGTAGTTCACTTTTCTAAACATGTAAGTAGGAAGTTTCACATGTTAGGTTTATATTCCACAGTCTGGAGTTCCAAGTGATGTTATAAATTTGTTTGGCAGTAGTAACTGAACTGAAGGATATATATGCCTATTTGATGGTTGGTTCAGGAAAAATGAAATAAAACTCAGCAAAAGCTGACAAAGTTGTTTTTGGCAGCTAAGACATAGGTGATTAAATGAAAGGAAGACAATATGGAACTGATAAAAAATCTGAGGGGATCCTAGATAAAAATATGCATGGAAATGCCTAGTCAAGGTTTTCTTTGCTGTAGTTTGGTTTTCCGTCATGGATGATCATTACTGGTTCAGTTGTTTCAGGTATGCTTTTGAAGTGCATCTTGAGGTTTCAGCTAAAACCCACAAAATCCATTTCACAAGGTCTGCACAAAGCTAAGCATCCTAAACAGTCATGAAATTTACTTCCAAAGTCCAATTCTAATTTGAAATAAAATGCAAATACAGAAACACCATCTGTGTCTGCACTATGGACAGTACTGGTATTACAATAAATAAATACTTGCTTTTTGGAAAAAAAATCTTTCCAAAGGGCCTCTTTAAAATCCTCAAGTTTTTTATCTGGCTGTCTACACATGTTTTTATTTGACTCCTTTCATAAGCTCTTTCCTCTTCCCTTGACCTTAATTTTCAATGCTTAAAAATGTGGCTATATCACTTTTCTGAAAATAATCCCCTCCTGAATTCTGCTCCTAAAAGAACCATTTTGTCACAAACACTTTGTGTAGAAAGCATTTTCCACTTCTAGATATGAAGTGATATATGAATGTTTTAAGTCTGTTTTCACTCTCTATCACAAAACAGATAATACACAGGATGAGAAACCGTGTCCTGGGGGACATGGCATCACCAGCTGGTTGAGGGAGGGGATTGTTCCACTCTGCTCTGCACTGGGGCAACCTCACCTTGAATATTGTGTGCAGGTTTGGGCACCACAATGTAAGAAAGATATTAAACTACTGGGGAGTGTCCAAAGGAGGGCAACAAAGATGGTGAAGAGCCTTGAGAGGAAGCCATATGAGGAGCAGCTGAGGTCACTTGGTCTGTTCAGCCTGGAGAAGAGGAGAATGAGAGGACACCTCATTACAGTCACAACTTCCTTGTGAGGGGAAGAGGAGGGGCAGACACTGATCTCTTCTCTGTGGTGAGAGTGACATCAGTGACAAGACCTGAGGGAATGGCCTGAGTTGTGTCAGGGGAGGTTTAGGTTGGATATTAGGAAAAGGTACTTCACCCAGGGGGTGGTTGGGCACTTGAACAGACTCCCAGGGAAGTGGTCACAGCACCAAGCCTGACAGAGTTCAAGAAGCATTTGGACGATACTCTCAGGCACATGGTGTGACTCTTGGGGATGGTTCTGTGCAGGGCTAAGGGTTAGACTCAATGATCTTCATGGGACCCTTCCAACTCAGCATATTCTGTGATTCTGTGAAATTTATTAACATTTTGTATGCTTTCTCCTGATTTGGCTCAGAAGTATTTACAAAAAAAAAAAGGTGTGGGGGACAATCAGGACAAAATAAATATCACCTAAGTTTCTGGGCTCCTAGGAACTCCTGCAAAAATGCCCCTCAGTCTGTGAAAACACAATGGCTTTTTAGTACAACATACTTTGTAATCCTTCTTGTGGCATCTTCTGATGGTCGGTGTCCTTTACCTCTTTTTCTTGTAAATATTATGACTCTTGCCCTCATACAAATCTTTACAGAATCCAGAGAATATCCAACAAAAAATAGAAGTAATGCAGAATTAAGTCAAATGAAAAAATTACCAAATATGCAATATTTTATAAAACTTGGTTTATTCTTTCAGTAAGGACACATAAACATTCAGTTTCATATTTACAAGCACACATTTCATTCTTTATTGGTGCTTTTAAAACTGTTTTCATTGGCTTTGGTCCCAGTCTGAGATCCAGGTAGAAGATTACTTATCTGTGTTTCTTGCATAATCAGGGCTGTCCTCTTGAAGTTGAACTTCTCTCTTATTCTCAGGGATATAAATCTTTGCAGGTTTCTGGAGTTGCGAACTATTAATTTCCTTAGGTAATGTAGACATCTTTCACCACTCACTACTTTTGTACCTGTCACTCTGTCTTCCAGAGTGGCACTTAATCTCACTTCTGCATTTGAGAGAATGCTCCTGAGAGACCTCTTTGGAGCCCTCCAATACTCACAGGATGAGGGGGAACTGTTTAAAACTAAAAGAGGAGAGATTTGGATTGGATGTTAAGAGGAAATTCTTTACTGTGAAGGTGGTGAGGAACTGGAACAGATTGCCCAGCAGAGTTGTGGATGGCCCATTCCTGGAAGTGTTCTATGCCAGGCTGGACAGGGCTTTAAACAACCTGGTCTAGTGGAAAGTGTCCCTGCCCATGGCATGAGAGTTTGAACTAGATGATCTTTAAGGTCCCTTCCAACTCAA
>NW_021940813.1:14879800-15030032 GCF_001715985.3 Manacus vitellinus
TCCCATTGCTGATTTGTCTAAGCAGGCAAGTAAAGGTGGGTAAGTATAGATGCAGGTTGAATGGATGCCAGGTATGGAAACGATCTGTATGATGTAATCTGCAGAGCTCTACAGTGCTAGTAACAAAAACAGACTCATATCAGCAGTTGCAGCCATTACCTTGGTATGATTTTACCTGACACAGTGTTTTTTGTGTATCATCATTCTTGACCACACGTAGTAACTTCAGATGGTTTATGAGAATGGCTAATCCTGACTTGCTAAATTAAAATTCAGTTTAGGTTGGGTGGAATTACAGACTCTTTGTCACTATTCTATAATTGCATTTGTGCTGTGTAATCACACTTCCTGCATAAAGAGTCACCATGAAGGATTGGACACTGGGATATTTCTTAGTGAACAGATGCCTACAAGCATCTTAGATCCATGTGGGTAAAATACTAGCATAGGATCAGTCTTATTGTAACAAATGTTTTCTAATGCCCCTTCCTGCAGGCCTATAATTCAAAATTGTCACAGATGAAGTGCACAGATTTCAGAAGCTTTCAAGATGAAACTGAGGTCTGGAAATGTTTATTGATTTCAGCTTTCTCTGTACTTCTTACAGTATCAATTCTCCTTTTCCACTATGGGTCTGTGAGTATGTGAAGGGGAAATCCGAAGTATATTTAAACAACATTTCCAAACAATTCTGCCCTTAATGACTGTGATTCCCAATGTTTCTGCATCTTAACCCCACCTGAGTCATATAATTACCATTTCCTGGAAAAAAAATCCCGAAAGTAGGAGTTCCTTGTCCTTTGTATCTTGACAGAAGTGTTCTGATAGGAGATGGAAAAGGTAAACTTCTTCTTTCCAAAAAGTTGAATCAATCACCTGGCTTGCTCAATAATTAGGATTTTATTTTCTTTATCATTAATTACAGTCAGCACAACGAAGAAGCCACGTATCTTCTTGCTGGAAGCAGAAGAAATCAATATGCCATGGCTTGAAATTGCACTAGTAGCTAATGAATCCTTCTGTGTCTCTATGATTCTAAGTCTGGCAGAAAGCTACCTAACATTTTGCGGTAGTCTTTCATTTACAATACCATTATCAGTAAAAGAAACATGTTTATTAAGCTTAGATATAAATCATATGATATGCAGTTTGTTAAAAAGGAGAGACTGGCCCGTGGGAGGCATTCAGTGCATTAGTGGAGTAATGGTGAGCTCTGGTGAAAGTGGAAGTTGTGCAGACCCTGTGGGCTATGCAAGCAGCAGAATGCATTGAGAAGGAAGACTAAAATTTAGAGATGGATTGTGATCCAAAACTTCTGGCTGCCCAGGCTAGACTTGACATCCTGCTGAGAAAAAAAGGAGGAATAAGTAAGAGTTAAAAACATTTTGTTTCAGCCTTCGAAGAGGGCTGTCTTTGTCACTGACCTTTATGTAAGAGAAGGGCTTTTCTGTTCTTGAAATTAATGTTTTTTACAGTATAAATCTTAGCAGTTAATAATGTACAGAGAGGCAAGTTTGTGTTTGCATCTCTTGGAACTGGAAAACAATGTACAGTGCCCTGTCTCTCTCCAGCAATCTGTTTAAGAGAGCAAAGTTACACCTCCTGCCTTGAACAAGAGGCGTCTCTGGAGAAAATCTCTTCTTTAGAAACAATTGCATTGCTTTGTGTCACTGACTGTTCACTGTTATCTGGAGGCAGATTATAATACTGAATGAATGCCAGTGTCTGTCTGTGTTTTAATGTGCATAATTGTGCTGGTTTTCTTTATATAATTGATCATTTTTTCACACATGTGCTGCTAATTGATAAAACAGCCCCATGTGAGAAAGAATGGCAGGAAGTACAAAGTGGAGAAATCCCAACCATCTCACTGCAAAATCTGTGCTCTTTTGTGCTGCACACAATGTGTTGCATTCTTTTTTCTATTTCATAACCGTGTGTGTTTTATTTGCTTAGAATGCAGCTCTTGATTTAGAAGTGAGTAGGTCAGTTCCTGTGTATTGGGGGCATTTCTCAGAAACTTCAGCCTTTGAACCCTGGTCTATGACAGGAATTAAATGGCTGAGCATGGATTTTGTGACTCAGGTCCATACAGGAATGTTATATTATATTTCTTGAACAACTAATTTACTGAAGAAGTGTCTCATCAGAAAAATTATTTTTTTTTCATATTTTCTCACGTATTTTTCTTTTTTGTACTTTCTCCTTGAGGATTACATTGACCAACTGAGGAGGATTTCTGCAGGGATTGAGAATATGAAATCCTCCTTGTCTTTTCTAACAAGCCTCATGTTCAGCAAAACACAAAATGAAATCACTGATGACCTTCTGTAGTATAAGCTCAGTTTGGAAGTTTGATATTTAGGGCATGTGTGCTGCCAGTCTATCCACTGCTCTAGGTGTAAATGTGATGTAATCCAGGTGGGGACGAGCTGTCAGAGAGGTATGAAGACATCCTAAAGCTATAATTTCCTGTAGTAATTACAGCATCTGAAGGTTTCTTCAGATAGGCCAGCAGCAGAAATCCCACCGTGACCATTCCTCAGCTGTAACTGTTTGCTGCTTGTGCTAGTCTGGAATTTGACATGTGAAAACGTGGCAGCACCAACAAGCCAAGATGAATCAACTGATAAAAAAAGAATAAACATACACAAGTTTGGAATGATGATGCATAGTTTATACATAGGCTGGATTCCTCTCTTGGGGTAGTACTGCTGATAATGGTGTTTAGATACCCAGGGTCGGGATGGCAGCATAAACCAGCAGATATATTCTGTACTACCTTCTAATTTGTTTTTTTAGAAAAGGTATTAATTCTGACTTACAGATGAAAGATAAACAAAAAGTAGTCCATTGTCTTCGGTAGGCAGCTTAACCCAAAAATTATGGTAATGATGACACCAAACTCTGTCTCTCTGCATCACACTGTTTAATGACATTCCTTGCTGAAATATGAAGAGATCACGTTGCATTGCATGCCTTAGTGTTACTGTTCCTTTTCTATACTTTCTCTGATCTAACATAACCTAACTTGGAGATTTTATGGTGTGATTGTGAAAAACTTGCATTCTTTTCCTGCTGGGACAGTGGCTTTGTTATTAGTGACTTGAGAAGAAGAGGAAATAAGTTTTGGTAACTTAGGGAAATTCTCCTCTAGACATCAAAACATTTGCTTATATTTTTTAATTTATTTCTCTCAAAAGATAGCACAGCATATAGAACAGTGAGTAAAGCCTTAAACAAAACTGGTATAAAACCCAATGCATATAAATGACTTGTACCAAAGAAATTGCATTATATTATATGTGGCACTCCACAACTCAGAAGGGCATTTTCCTTTGCTATGTGTTTCACAATCACAAAATAAGTCACCCTGAAGACTATCTCCTTCTCCATTGCTATTAAAGCTTTGGGTTATTATTTATCTTGTCTCATTCTTTTATGAGAGACATGGCAATAAAACTCATTAATCTGTCCTCCCACAACACTCTGCTGATAAGCTGGGTAAATCATAAATGATTCCTTTCAATTACAGTAAATTTGTTTCAGGGAAAGGAGGAAAAAGCAAATTAAAATAGGAACCTAGGGAACAACTGAATATCACTTTTGCATATCTTCAGAGATAATTTTTATTACTTGTACTAATAACAATCCCCAAATTGCATTCTGGGAGAAACCTACCTCTTCCCACACCATCCATTCTCAGACCTTGGATATAGGTTGTGTGTGCGTTTGTATCAGTAGTTAAGTTGGACAGATTGATTGACTGATCAATTGGTCAATCGATCCATTGAGTCATAAAATAAGTTGGAGTGGCAAGAACCTCTGGAAGTCCTCTATTGCATTCATGTGCTCAAAGCAGCTCTACTTAGATTATTGAGGACTTTGTTCTGTCAAGTCCTGAAAGGATGGATATCTCACAGCCTCTCTGGACAGCTGCTGCAATATTTCACCTCATTAAAAGAGAAAAAATGTACTCCTTATATCCAATTGGAATTTCCCATGTTTCAGGCTATGTCCATTGTTTCTTGTCTTATTTCAGTGTACCACTGAGAAGAAACCTGGCTTCATCTTCTTTATATCATTCAGTCAGGTAGTTGTAAGTCATGAATGAAGTTTCCCTTTAACCTTCTGTTTAAGGTAGAACAGACACATTTCTCTCAGCCTTTTTATACATGTCATGTGCTCCAGACCCCTGCCCCGCCTGGTGGCCCTCGACTGAATTTGCTCCAGTATGTCAGTGTTTTCCTTGAACTGGGGAATTTAGAAGTGGACACACCGCTCCAGGTCCGGTTTCACAGGTGCTGAATAGATAGAAATAATCACCTTCTCTGATATGCTGGCCACACTCTTGGCTAATGCAATCAAGGGTTCAGTTAGCCTTCTTTGGTGCCAGCTTGTTGCTCACCAGGACACAACTCCTTCTGCAAAGCTGCTTCCTAGTCCTTCTGAAACCTGTATTGCCACATGGTGGTATTCCATTCCAGACGCAAAAACTTGTATTTGCTTTCGTTCAGCTTCATGAGGGCCTTCTCAACTCATTTCTCCACCCTGTTCAGGACTCTCTGAATAGCAGCTCTGCCCTCTAGCACACTGACCACTCATCTCAGTTAAGTGTCAGCTGTAAGCACGCTGAGGATACACCGTGTCCTTCCACCGATGTTAAGCAGGATGGGCTCCAGTACATAAATGTGATGGATGCCACTGGTCACTGCCTACCAGCTGGACTTTGCACTACTCATCACAACTCCTTGACACACCAATATATCCAGTTTTCTGCCTGCCTTACTGGCCACTAATTTGTTGATAAGGGGACAGTGGCAAAGGCTGTGCTTTGACTAACCACCAAAGTCACTCACCTTTTCACAGAAAACAATCAGGTTGCTTCAGTGTGATTTCTCTCTGCTGTTTTATCACCTGACCCAAGAGAAACCTCCATGCACTCAAGCTACACCTTTGCATATATTTACATACAACTATGGACATAAATAGATAAATTAACACACATAAACACAAACAAGCTTGCATTTGACGTGCCATATCACTAGTCTTTAGTGAAAGAGAACACCTAGGCACAGTTCATTCCTAGGCCATAAGAAATCTAGAGTGTTCAAACCTAGTAAAAATTTTTCCTCTCCAAATTTTGTTGGTCAAATGCTTTCCTTAAACGATGGAGAAATCTAAAAGGTGGCAGGATTTTAGAACTAGATTTAATTCTCTAAATCAGGTAAACACTGAAGGCAGGTCATATTACCTTTTACACTTGCTTGCATTCATACTGTAGGACTTCAGAACACCCCAAATCCTGACCAAAAACAGTTCAGCCTTCTAACTTTAGGAGCACTTTTGGAGAGTAATTCGATGTCTATTTTTCTGTCAACAGCTGTGGATTGAACATTTTCCATCTCCATCTGCTCATTTTTCAGAACCACTCCATTGTGTTGTTGTTTTGCAAGTATCTGAATGTTTTTTTCCTGTAAGATGCTGCCACAGAGAGTTGGGTCTCAGAGAGAGATTAACGAATTGTCTGCTTGAAGATATTTATATGCAAAGTTTTGCTTCGTTTATTTTGAATTGGGATTCCATCTGTATCATTACTAAATGATGCAAGGAAAACTGGCAGATGTGTAAGGAAAACTGGATACATTTACACTTGCATTACTTCCATAATAACAAAACAGGAGAAAAAAACCTCACAGTATAGAAAAATATAAAGCCTTAATTAACTATCACTACAGCCTTTTTAAAAAAATTAATTTTTAAATTTAATAGTTTAATTTTTTTTGTTCCTGTGGCCCACTTAATGAGCAAAATGGTGTACGTGCATATATTGACATAAATAAATTAGCTTCACTTTTATGTTTCTAATAGACTTTAAACAGATTAACAGGCACAGCTTTCTAGTTAACTTCACTTTGGAGAGGCACTGGGGGTAGCTAAGATGCAACAGAGACTGGGAAACTATTTTCCATTTGTTGCTAAAAGGGGAATTTTTATTATCTGATTTCTTCAATGTCAATCTCAAAAGTGCATTTTGGCGGTTTTCTTAAAGGTGCCAGCTGTAACAAAATACTCTTGAAATTTGAGAGATACTAAGCTAAATACTTTTTTTTAATCCTCTGTTCAAATTAACAGTAAAAGTAATAAACAGCGTTGTTTCTTTGGCTTTGAAAATTACCATTAAATCTGTCAAGATGATTATTACAACTACAAAGCAATCCCTTGCAAAATGAGTTTGTACAGCAAATGTTGTCTTTGTAAAATTGGAGGTGTTTTATAACATCAAAGTTATAACATTACAATTGTCAAATTGAGATAAACTTGGATTATACATGTTGAATATATGCTCCACATTTTGATAGTATGTATGTAAACCTGCTCTTACACTATTGCTTTTCTCTGTGTGGATTATTTCTAGAAAGACTTGAAGGGCTAGGAAAAAAGAAACAAAGGGTGGAAACAGATTTTATAGCTTGACAGGCTATCTTCCAGATTTGTGGCGAGATCTTAAAAATCGCTTTTTCTTCATGTTAGAATTGCCTCTCACAGCAGAACTGAGCCTATGCTATCATGTTATGAACAGAAATCCAAATCCAAAATTCTGACTAGGTAGCTCATAAAAATGGACATTGAATCTGGTCTGAATTCAGAGTGAAGGGATGTTCAGGACCATATCTAGTTTAGTAAAAGGAGGTAGACTATTTTGCTAAAGCTCTTGGATGGAAATTTGGAAATGTTATGGGTTTAGAATCTACCTGTAGCATTTGTTTATGTCATCATAGTGGGTAAACCACATGAGCAACTTACCACTTATGTGGTCGCAAAAGTCCAAGATTTGATAACAGCATGGTTGCATAAATGTTATTCCATTATGTCTAAATTCTATACAGACTGATGTTTACATTATTTTATTCTTCTCACAGAGCTAAAATAATGTCATCTCTGCCTTTTTTGAATTGAAATTAACTTGTCTTCTCTAAGATTTCCACTTCTGATGTCTCTAGAACAATTCAGAGTCTATCTTCAGAGGATAGCTTCCAACAGAAAAAGAAAAAGAAAACCTTGAAAACACTGGTTATAATTAAAAAACCCAAGCACAGTAGAATTTAATGGCCAGAATAATTGTAATTCTTAGCATCCAAATTATTTTATAGTAATAAAATACTATGGTTAGTAAATGGTGAATCATGACAAAATTTCAAAAACTGAGATTCCTTTTCCTTTCTGAACAATGAGAGCAGAGTAGATCTATTTTTCTTTTAAAGATGTGTCAATAAAACGATGTGTTCTAGTATGATTGTTCTAAAATCTGCAAGTTGTTAAGTCTTCTTGTTCCCTGCTAAAAACCAAACACATAGTCTTTTTATCTTTCCTTTGGGATAGATGCTGACCGTGTGTACACACCGCAGTGGAAATATACTGTAGATGATGAGCTAAACCAGCACAATGTCCTGTGCTCTGCTTGGCTGGATGGTGGATACTTGGCCACAGTGCCTGTGTGTTATCAGCTAAGTGACATGCTTCTGGCTGAGTCGGACCTAAGTCCCAGTAGTTGTTCCTTGTAAACAGAATTGCTTTGCACACACCGCGCTTTCTGAGGAGAATCCCCCATGAAAGTGTATGAAGTGATATACATAAAATTGGATACATGGCTGTGTCAATTCTTGCTTGTCCCTGCTCTGTTGGGCCACACTAAGTCTGTCATAGTCAGGGCTTGCCAGAGCCCTTAATGAGTCTCGTGAACGCAGTCTTTAATCAGAGGGGGATGCTGCTTCCCTCAGGATAGCCATGTTTCATGGTAATTCTGAACACATGGGCACATGTTTAATACCACAAATGTCTGTGTTTCTTTTTCTCAGTAGTAAAACACAGGTCTCAAGGTATCATTTACCCTTTCTAAAGCACCAGAACAGGAAGGAGTGTGTTCATATTATTACCGAGTTGGGGATATAAAAACTAATGGAAACCAGTTCAAATACATTCAAGCTTTTGTACAATGCCCATTTCTTGAGATATTACATTATGATGTTGGTCAAGAGTGTCTGTGTACTTGTATTTTCTGTGCACTAGCTTCAACAAATTGGGGATTAATTTGTTATAAACTTTTAAAGATAAATGAAAAGTTATAATTTAAATGTATTAATTCCATACAAGTTTGGAATGTAAGTAGGGAACTTTGACAACTAGTTAATGGTGTTCTGGTTCTAGTCCACCCATTAATAGCAACTAAGGAAACCAGATAACAGAAAAGGATCAGATTCTATCTGGGATGTATTAAGGTTTTTCTTCTCAATGGGAATTAAATGTGTGCATCTAAGGGAGGAACTTGGCCTTGCAGTAGGGTTTTTCAGACCTGCGTATGTGACTAACCTCCTTAGATGAAAACATAAACTACATTGTGCCTGCTGTGAGACTACCCTTCTTGGGAAAAAAAACCCACAAGAAATGCTTCTCACTCCTATTCTCATCTGTGCAATCATCTGTTCTCCAACTTAGTAAAAAGGGATTTGAGACACTTTGTCTCTTCTGTCTCTATTGTTTTCTGCCTCTGTAGTGGTTAAATTTCTTCCATATTATTCTGAAACATAAACCCATATTTCTTTTAGCTATTGAAAGTTCCTGAATATTTGCCTTGTTTAGGTATCCCACAAAAGATTAATGGGAATTGCATACTCAAAAGGAACTTGAGAGATGATTCTTTCTTCTTTAGAAGTTTTAGTTTAAATATATCATATTCAATTGAATATATCAGTTCCATTGATTGAAAGAACTTTAGGTAGGTAGCCCGTTACTACTGTAAAGCCGTTTTATGAGGAGACAATTCTTTATTATTTAGAACTTTTTCTGAAGTGAGGCGAGTGAAAGTTGCTACCTGATACTTGGTTTTATCTGGTGGTGGCTCCATGAGTTGTGGGATTTGGGTTTGACCCTGTTAGATTTGTGTTAATTTAGAGCACTTAGCTGTGGCTTAATACCTAGAAAAAAGGTTGAAGTAATCACAGTCAATGTGATTGCTACAGGGTGCCCTCTGCTAAAATTACAGCTCTAAATTCACCAAGCCTTTTCTTGAAAATAATTAGAAGTGAATATTTCCAGCATTGAAGTAGTTTCTCTGCCTCAAATCCTGCAATACTTTCTCAGAATCTGTCTTGAACCTTAGTACTTTGGACAAAGAGAAAAAGTAATAGGTCATAAGTGTAATAAGCCTATGAGGTAGTATACAAAATCTACTGGCAAAGAAAGAGAGTTGAAGCTTGTTAGTCACCATGGGAGGTGTAGGTTTTACCCTTGGTTTTGGTGATAAACAGTTGCCTGTTGAAATTCTGTTGATGAAAGGTTCAACTTACGTAAAACGGGGGAGCAGTATAGGAATTACTTTCTTCTGCTGGAATGTAAAATAAGAATAAATATTGAGCTTTTCATTCATATTATTTTGTCTTTGAGGTTAAATCAAGCTAATTAGTTATGCAGAACCATGCTCTTTACGAATTTAAAGACAGGATTATTAAGTCAGCAATGGGATAGCTGACAGAAATCACTGCATAGATCCACTATACAATAAAGGTTGAAAGCAGAGATGCATAGTCTGAAGAACTTTGAATTTGCTTGTACTGCAACAAGAAGGAGCCTGTCAGAAAGGGACCTCCTGAGCACCTATTTCCTGAGTATTTACAAGCTTTCTGACTGAGGTAATGACTGAATGACCAGATAATCACTTGAATAATAATTTGGCATTAGTTGTTGAGCTCCCACACATGTTCTGTTGAATAACCCCCTACTTCTGTATGATGGTTGGTGGTTTGATTCTTATGAAGCTATATGGAAACATATAATTGGGGGTAAAAGTGGGATTCACCTTACCTAACTGTATCTGACCAATCTTAGGTTGGGACACATAGTTCTCTGAAGATGACCATGTCCTTTCCACGAAGTGAATGAAGGATGACTCTTGAGCATAGGCTTTCAGACACCCCAGCCAGGACAGATGACTCTCAGATGACTCTCCTTCATTGTATTTCAGTAACTGGTTCAAATCACCTCCTTACACACATCAGGTACCTCTAACTTTCTGTTAGACTCAGATCATTATAATCCAGATCATGCACATTTATTAAATGGAATAGACAAGCTTATCTGACCCTTTGGGCAACATGTCCAAACAGAAGAAAGGAGGCTTCTAACATATTTCCAGATATACTTTCTCTGGTCAAATGCAGCAAACTTATACTGATGAAGAACTAGTCTCCCCACAGAATGACACTTGCTACTAATTTGCTATAGAGGTATTTAGTATTTTCAATGGCTCAAAATGCAACTTGTAATTTATCTTAAAACAAGAGGTAAATGAAGTTGAATACTACAAATACACAAAAATCGTCCTTGAGGATGATGTCAGTAATGGTATTTTCTTAGTTCTCTGAAAGAAATGTCTTCACTAATGTCACTATTCTCAGTCATGCATAAATGACTGTACGTGTAGTCTGTGTGTTTTGATTAGATTATAGTAAAATAGTAAAAAATTCTATATTTGTCATGTATTTGACATTTTATTATTTTATTTAGTTTTCATGTCACCCACATGAAGTGCAGTGGAGGCTTTTTTTTTGTTCATTATTGTGGATCTAAAGGACATACCTTAGGATAAGGGGATATACATGAGATAAATCTGCTTGAACTTTGATTAAGAAAACACTAAATAGTTGCAGCAGCCTTTGCAGTGGAAGGAAATGGTGATGAAAAACTGAACTTCTGGATTTGAGCTGGGCTGTGGAAGAGTAAAAGCAGTTATTTGACCTGTAGTGTTACATGGTGTTATAGAGGAATTAAGGTCTTGTCAGTGCAAGGTTTTTTGGTGGCTGTAAGAACAAGACTTAGTTTTAACATTTCCTCACTTCTCACTGGTTAGCTAAGGAATGTTAATATTTCTACCAGAGCTTTCATATGTAATTCATATGCTCCTGAAAAGTACTTTGATACTGTAACTTTATGAGCAAAAATACATGATCATGCGACATGATATCTGAGGATATTTGTGAAGTGTTCTCCGAATAAGAAACCCTCCTGTCTGTACAGAGCCAATTATTCTTTAGTGCTGGCTGCTCGGCAGGCTAAGTATCATGAAACTGCAACAAAAAATACACTTTTAGGAACCAAAAAGTACCAAGAACCTTGGAATGACCTGTGATTGTCTGCCTTCAACTTATTATTCCAGCAGTAATACTTTGTTGAAGATTGTATGTGAACATAATCTGTCTCTTGATGTAAGCACAAGAAAATTTAAGCTCCTTTATAAGATACCTGAAATAATATAATTCTCAAAAGCAAACACAGACATCAGCATACAGCACACCAATGGGCAGTGGGTGAACCTAGTTTAGCTTGTAAGTAAAAGCTTATGAAAGAGGAACAGAAAAATCAAAGAAGTAAAAGAAGGAGCACAAAAAGCCCAAAACAGTCAACAAATGCCTTTTATTTCATCATCATCATCATGGCTGGGCTTCATGAACAAAGATTTGGGAAGGGCTCTACCCACGTTTGCTACAAGCGCGTTGGTGGCTAAAAAGCCAATATGAGATAGGCACGTCCGGTTGCAAAAGGCACAGCAGAGACTCCTTAGGAGGTATATTCTGCAAGGCACGATTCTTTATGCTTGTCTTTTCTCCTCAAGAGTGATCCTGCGTGCTTTCTCAAAAGCATCAGCTGCGTTATAGATGGTGTGTCTCCAGACCTCCCGACTGGAGGCCAGAGTAGGCCAGTTATGGTGGTCAGTATGGCCAAGGCTGAGATGTTGTTTCAGGGAGTCCTTGTATCTTCTCTTCGGGGCTCCTCTCTTGCGGCAGCTGGAGGCAAGTTCACCACAGAGCAAGATCTTAGGGAGGCAGTGGTCCTTCATCCTTGAGACGTGCCCTGCCCAATGCAGTTGTGTTCTTATCAACATGGCCTCTATACTTGTGACTGCTGCTTGTTCTAGAACAGATGTATTGGTCACAAAGTCTGACCAGTGGATGTTTAGGATTGTTCAGAGGCAGCATTGATGGAAGCGTTCTAGGAGATGCAGGTGGTGGTGGTAAATGATCCATGATTTGGATCCATATAAGAGAGAAGACAGTACTATGGCTCTGTAAACACTGATCTTTGTGCTTTTCTTCAGGTGTTTATTTCACCAAACTCTTTTATGGAAGCTTTCCAAAAGCACTGTATGCCTTTGCTAACCTGTTGTCTATCTCTCCATCGATCTTACCATCTGAGGAGATGAGGCTACCCAGGTAATTAAACCGCTGGACTGATTTGAGCACTGATTGGCCAATGGTGACGTGGGGATGATGGAAGACTTCCTGAGGTGCTGATTGAAAGAGAACTTCTGTCTTCTTTAAGCTGACTTCCAGCCCAAAGAGCTCAGCAGCGTCTGCAAAGCAGGATGTTAAACGCTGCAGAGCTGCTTCTGTGTGGGCAACAAGGGCGGCGTCATCAGCATAAAGCAGCTCCTGGACAAGATGGTTTAAGGTCTTGGTGTGGGCCTTCAGTCATCTGAGGTTGAAAAGGCTTCCATCAGTACAGTATCGAATGTAGACACCGTCCTGATCATCGAGGTCTGCCGTGGCCCTTTGGAGCATCATGCTGAAAAAGATTGTAAATAGGGTTGGTGCGAGAATGCAGCCTTGTTTCACACCATTAGTTATTAGAAAGGGCTCAGAAAGTGCATTGCCATATCTGACTTGGCTGTGCTGATCCTCATGGAGTGAGATGATCATTTTAAGGAACTTGGGGGGACAACCTAAACGTTCCAAAATCTGCCATAGACCTTTTCTGCTCACAGTATCGAAAGCCTTGGTGAGGTCAACAAAGGTTACATAGAGACCTTTGTTCTGTTTCCTACACTTCTCTTGCATTTGTCTGAGAACAAATACCATGTCTGTGGTGCTCCTGTTGGCTCTGAAACCACATTGGCTTTCGGGTAGAATTCCTTCTGCTATAGCGGGTATTAGTCTGTTCAGGAGTATTCTTGCCAGGATTTTGCCAGCAATGGAGAGCAGAGTAATACCATGGTAGTTTGAGCAGTCTGATTTAATTCCTTTCTTCTTATGCAAAGTGATGATGACTGCATTTTATTTAGGAGCATGATAAAGAATAGAAAGAACATTTGAGCTGAGTACTGTCAGAAAAAGGCGCTTCAAACCATCAGCAAAGCTTGGGAAACCAGAACTTTTGAAATTATTTGCAAATACTTTTACAGAATTGCATGGCAACAACATCTGCCTCTTGGCAATCTCAGTTTCTAGCTATACGACCTTGAATAAGCTTTTTGCTAGTTTTGTTGCCTAAAAGTGTTTTGCGCCTGTGGGAAATTGTCAGCTAAATTTACCAATAATAAATAATTCAAACTACAACATTTAAAATATAGGCTTTTACTGAGTGTGCAGAATTATATCCAAAGAAACATGTTATCACATTTCACATCAAATGCTTTGAGATGTCAATAGTGCTGAACATTTTTAACAAAGAATGTTTTACATTGTAGAAAAAATAGTCTGGCTATCATTATAAAAAGTAACCGTAAAGCACAGAGAATATATTTCCAGCACTGTACTTGGCAGCATGCTTCAACTGTGAACCATATCAATCTGTGAAACACATCTTTGATCCAGCCTCAGCATTTTTAGCAAAGAAAATGTTCATGAAATATTTTTGCCCAGCTTATAAAACAGCTAGTAATATTTTAGAATTACTGGTATGAAAAATAAGTGTTAGCTTTGAGGCTTCCTCGCTGGTGTGAAACATATGTAAACATCTGTAAATCTCTTCTGAAGTGAAGAAGAGCTTCCATCCTTCCCATTTGCCTTTCCCACTAGCTTGCTTAGCTAGTGGATACATGAGTATTCTCAAGAATTATGCATTTTGGGACCTGTTTCCAGTCTAAGTGCAGTGGTCTGATTTCAGATGGGTCACTCAAGTGACCTGATAAGACTGCATAATTTTTCTGTTTTACAGTTGTAGGCACTCGGCCAACTGTTGGAGATAACTGCACTTTACAACATGTATCCTCTCATTGTGTAACCGTATAAGAAAACAGACACATTGTGAAATAATGGGCATGAGTGAGGTTTTATTATTAGTCTTTTTTATTATCGTGGTGCCCACCAAGACGAGGACTGAACTCTGTGCAAATGTGCAAAACTGAATACATTCGTTGTATATTGGACCAGCTGACTGTCATCAGGCCTGGAGAGATTAATTTTATACTTTTTAAAGGATTATTCCTAACCCAAAGATCCTTAAAGTCAGAGGAATGACTCCTATGTAAATTTCGTTGATTTTGATTGAAGTTTATAATGAAACTGGAGCTTCGCTGTTCATGCTCTGAGTCAAGAGCTGCACATGTGAACAATGTGAATGTCTTCTGCAGTGAATGTCTTCTCCCAGCCACCTCTGCTCTGCTCTTCTTTGGCTTTCAGTGATGGAGAAAGCAGCTCATGGTTCATGGGACCTGAAGACACAGATGTGGAAATTTGGGAACTGCCAAATGCTGACCTCTGTGACACTCAAACTACCTGCTGCTTAGTTATTCTTATAAGCTTGCACTCTTCTTGGCAGTCTGCTTACTCAGAGTCATGTTCACAGGCATGGACACCAATAACTTGTGAGACACTACTGAAATTATCACTAGCATCTAGAGAAGAATTGCTGGCATAAAACTGGGAAGAGAATACAAATCTAAAATTGGGCCTGGCAATTTTGCCTGTAAATAGAAAGAGCACTGATTGTTTAACTAGAAAAATGTAATGTGATTTAATTTTCCCAGAGAAATCTGTGAATGTCCCATCTTTCCTTTATACGGTTGCCTAACCACGTCTGAATTCTGGAGAGGGGTGAAAATCGGTTGGGAAATATTTTGCATGTGGGAATATATGGCATATATTTCAACTCTGTATGTACATACTCATGCATGTATGTACATCTCTTGCAGGTGTAAGGTTAGTAATTGTCAGTTACTCACAGACACATTCATATCTTCTATCACTATTCACATCATCTTGCAATTTAAAGCCTGGAAAGAACGCATTTTGGAACAGCAAACATCCTTTCAGCTCCAGGTGCAGAGGAGTGTGTCCAGGAATGCTCAAGGCTAAGTGCTTTTGAAATTGCAGTTTTGTTGCCTTAGAAAAAAAATACTGACCATTGTTTAAGGGAGATGACTAGAAGTTCTCTTTGGTTCTTACTCTGATGAAAGACATTGTAACTCTGAACAGGGCACTGGGAAACTGCGTAGAATATGAGAGAGGGAAAGTCATACAGTGAATTTATACCTAGTACTAGATGTGGGTAATATTTTAAATTTTTCACAATTTAAAAAATGTTATGACTGACACTGCTCAAGGCTGTTTCCTCAGCTGGTCTGTAGTTCCAGAGTCAGCCAAAAATGCCGTAGGTGTGTTGAAGAATCAGACTGAGAGGAATTACATATTCACAACACTCAGGTGATGTTTGAGGAGCTACGCTGATTTATTCTTGCTGAGTAGCCTGTCAATTTCTTTGCAATCAGCTTGCATATCATCTTACCCTAGAAGTAGTGCTGTGGAATAAATGAAGTAAGAATCATTGAAGTTTTATCCTTTTTTTTGTCACCCTTTAAAGAGGTCAGTATTGATACTTATTTTTTATTTTTTTAATCTTGTTTTCCTAAAACAGAAACTACACTCACAGTGATTTTATCTGAGAGTATTTTTTTCTATTCTTCTCTTACAGCCATTACAGTGCCATGCAAAGATAGCAATTTACTGAAATGTTCTGACATTCACAATGGCCATTTTCATTAAGTTCTGTCCTTGAGTATCATTCTGAATTTTGCTTTGCAGTCACTGTGACTATGTAGGTCTCAAGGGATCCTCTTTTACACAATTTCTGTATTCTATTGCTCTAAGGGCTAAAAATTTTAAACAACATAAGTATAAAGAGAGAGAGCTGGAATCATGGCAGCTACAATTCAAATAGCAAGACTATTTAGAAATTATGTATGTTAAAACTGGAGTTATATTTGTTGAAACCAGAAGTGTTTGATGGTCTTTGTAAGTATTGCCTATCATTTATTTGGGTGGGGTATGAAGCTTGGATAAGATTAACCTCACTTTTTACTATTGTTTCCTTGACTGAGGTTCTTACCACCTCAGTTATAGTCTGGATATAGAAAGAGTAGCATTGGGTTTTAAGGGTGTGAAGACATCTGCATAGGAAAGAGAAAAAGTAGGTGAGAGTCAAGGCATCAGACCCGATGTGGATCTTACACTAATCAATTAACACTAATAAATCAATAATTAGAAAATTATTTGGAGTTTTCTGTTTCTGCAGTTGTCCCATGTGTCCAGTCCAGTGGGTGCCCAGTGGGTGCCCAGAGGGAGTACAGATGTACAGTAAAGGGGAAACAGGTAGTATGGAAATGGCTGAAAATGATTGTCTAAAAGCAAACTAGAGACCATTCATGAAAATTGCAATTAGGAGAACAGATTATTGCTTATAGCTCTAACTGAAATAATATTTTATAAGAGAAAAAAAAAATTTCCATGCTTTTTAGAGTATTGCTGAAAGCCACAGTATCTCCATCATAGTTCTGAAATATCTTGGGTTTGGAATTTCTAACCCCAAACCTACCCCTACAGAATTTAGATGCTTACATTTACAATATATATGTCTGGAAAGAGGCTGTACTTCATCAGATCTAATTAGTATAGTACACTAGATTGTATTTATAGATATCATTCCTTTGGAAAGCTTTTTGTCTCAGGAGAATTGCATATAGTACCATTAACAACTTCCTCCCCTTCTGATTTTTTTGAGAAAAAAAAGAATATAGTTTAGGTCTTCTAGCTTACATATGGTAAATTCCTGAAGATGATGGACCCTTTTTTGCTGTAGGAGATGGCACTGACAACACTGCTAATCAAAAGTAGAATATCGTAGAAAGTAGCACCAACCTAAATTCACCTTTGAAAAGAGCATCAGTCAGTAAGCAATATTAAATAAATGAAGGCTTGCATGTGTCCTGCTCTGTCAGTTGTAACATCATCTGAAATATTGCACATTCATCAGATATTTTTTCATGACCTTGGCAAAAAAGTAATAAACGGAAATGAGGAGTTAGTGTGCCTATATCCAGTAATGATTTCATGCACTTACATGCAATGCTGATATGCTGACGGCTTGAATCCTATAGCAGCCACAGCAGGTCAGAGCAAACCCTGTAACCTATTTTCTGAGCTTCATTGCTCTTTTTTCAGACTGCTGGTAGCTCTTACTACATGGAAAGGAAATTGCTGTTTTGCTGATAATCTAACCCATCATTTCTCTGTTCTCAGCATGTCCTCAGGAACACTTAAATTAAGGAGTTTATATGAGTCTGTCTTCTACATCATCAGATGTTACCTTTTTGCCCATTAATATCTTTTGAAGCTCTTGATTTCTAGCCAAATATCTGACAGTAAAATCAGTATGATGCTTTTTTCCATTTCTAGAAATAAGTTAATTAAACTCCCTTAGGGACCTGAAGAAAAGCCTCTTATCTTTTGTCAGTTTAATTTCTGTTCTATCCATTTGTGTTAGTGTTTTGTGAAAGAATACTTCTATTCTATTGCTTGTTTAGTTTACCTTTTTCTTAATTTTTGGTTGCTCTTCGCAGATGTCAATATATCTTAAGTAATGCATGAGGAATTAGAACACAAGAATTAAAAAACACTCCATATTTCTCAAAATATCTTCATATCTTCAAATTTCTCTTCACATTTCCCTCTTTCTTAAATTCGTGACACTTGTTATGTAGAGGGCATATATAGGCAACTATGACCTACTGCAGTGTTTATTTACATGAAATTGAAATTAATATGAAACAGAGAGTACAAAGCCTCCTCTCATTTACTCCTCTGACATTTTTTTAATCTGTTTTTAAAGGACAATATGTTGAAAAGAAAAATCTGCAAGAGAAAAGGGAAATGAATGAAAGAACTGGATTGTGAAGAAAGGAAAATTAAAGTACATGCATAGGATATTAAATAGCTCATTTACAAACAGCTCTTTTGTGCACACAGGATGTTATTATGTTTTTTCTAAAATACCGAAATGTTAACATGATGTAAAATTTCCATACATTCAAAATCATATATAAAAATTTAATTTTGAACTCCTCTGTTCAAATGGTAACTGTGGATCTGCTCACATGATGATGGTTTTATTCATTTATCAATAGGAGGCAGTTTGAGATCCCAGCTAGGCAGCCTGAGAGAGTAAAATATTAGATTTTCTGGGCTACAGCTGCTTATAACATGTTCTTATCATTAATGTGAACCTCTAACATTCATGAACACATCATGAATAAAGAGCAACATTATGGAACTGGTAAGAAACAAAAGAAGGATAAAACTTGACATGGAGGGTTCATTTCTCTTTTGTTGCTATTTTGTCACAGGTCTCACAGAGTCCCTGGGTGCTGCTGTCCTGTGGCTCGGTAATTCTTGTCTAAGGATAAACCAGAACAACTATTCTACTGAGCTTGTGTCAAAGGCAACTGTGAGAGGAAAACTGTGCAAGAATCAATGAGAATGGGAAGCAGGAGAGAAGGAAGCTCATGAGTGTTAGCACATGTCATCCTCTACAAGGATGTGCAATTCAGCTTTCAGAAAGGTCGTTTTTCTTTATTCTATTTATACAGCTGCTTCCAGTTAAAATGAAATGGTTATTTGCTGAAAATTGATACTGATACATTAAGTATAATGATGATTTAAAAGATTTATGAAAGGCAAGTTAATGAAGTTGAGCTGTTCAGTCTCTTCATTCTTGGTCACCCTGTACTTAACAGTAAATTGCTTATCTCTAACTATGCCTGGTCTAGGAAATGTGTGCATAATTGCATTGAAAGTCATGGTAGTTTGACAGATACACACCTCATTCTAGTTGCAGTTATTTATCAAGCATATTGTGATTATGAATAAAGGAATATATAGCTTAGCTCCAGTATTACCACTTACTCCAGTAACTTCCTTTTTTATATAGATAAAAAAAGCTATAATATTGAGATAGGTATAAATGGACCCTTTTGGTATGGCAGTGGATGTGTTTCCTGGGTCAGGAGTAGTAACAGGACACAGACATGTATGAAAGTGAAAGAAATAGCACAAGTGGAAATGTCTTTAGACAATCCACCCTAGTGGTAGTGGTTTGTTTGTCAGTCTTCAAATGGATTTGTGCACAGTAATGCAAAAATCAGAAGTCTTCAAAAGTGGTGTTTAAGAATACCATGTGTCTAAATCTAATAAAAAAGACAAAACTTGAAACAAATTCATCTAAGAAAAAGATAAACTTATGGACCTTGAAGTAGCTGAAAATGCAGCAACTAAAGAAGAAAACAGTAAGGAACAGAAGCACAGAATAAACTTGCTATGTTAGATTTTATCATACAAAAAATTGCAGTCCTCACACTGCAGTGGGCTGAAGCAATTCCCAGCTTTCCTTCTGCTTTGCTATTAAAACACTTCTTTTATATCTCAACTCTCTGTGGCCCCATTTTCTTTGATTAAACAAAGCCATTAACCCATTGATATCTCTGCCGAAATGTGACTTTCCTCCAGTGAGTAGCTCTGTAGGTGGCTTTTCAAAAGTGAGAGCTCTCTGGAGTACTCAAAGTGCATTCAATTGCCCACAATTGCTTTGAATGGGTGCAGTAAGTGGATAAATAAATTTCCAGATGGCAGTTAAAAAAATGAGATCAGAAAACACATCTCCCACACCAAAGAGTAGTGTAAACAGGACTGTGAAGAACCCCAGGGGGTCCTTATTGAATTCTGAATATTCCTGAAATAGAGTGCTAGCAGCTGTGGTGCTAAGTACAACAGAGCTGCCTCTGTTGACCAACACCTTGAAATACAGAATAGCCAATCTCATAGAGGAGGGCTGCTTTTCTCTGTTTTTTTTTTTTTTTTTTTTTTTTTTTTTTTTTTTTTTTTTTTTTTTTTCTGTGCTTCCATGATACCATAGCCTCAGCTACAGCTTTCCTCTCTCTCTGACATAAAGCAAAATCTCTTGGCTCATTAAGAGCCTACTCTGTGCATACCTTCAGCATCCCATTGCATTAGCTCCCTGGAAGCAACATCTTGTCTCTCTCCATGTAAAAGGATGGTACTCTGAGTGTAAGACACTGCGAATGTCCCGTGTCTCTGATCTTTCTCATTGCCTACTCCTTCCTCTTGTCTTTTTTGTTAAGACCAGACAGTTTTGTGAGGTTCAATTTTCTTCCTTCACTCCTGAATTCCCCATATTCCCCCTGCCAGGGGTTCTGTGCTCAGTCTCTCTTCCCCTCATGATCCCTGCTCAAAGGCAGGAGCAGCACACACGATTTGCCCTTGGCCTCTGCCCTAGGCATGTGTCAATCAGATCACTCTGCTGAGGGGTTGAGCAGGGGTCTTGTGTTGTGACAAACTGCTAGTGCAAGCAGTTATTTGCTTTGTAGCAACTCTAAGAAGTTAAAAACACCTTCCTTTTATTTTTCCCCCGCATAATTATACTCCTGGCTATAATAATAGAAGACTATTATTGCCTGAGATTCTGGAATTCATCAATGCCTCATGGAAAATTATCCCAAAAATAACAGATGAAGAGAAAAAAACCACTTAAATCCTGTTGAGTTCAGCCTAAATTGTTACAAGTCAAGTCTGGTGTTGCACTCCTCCCAGAATTGTGGAAGAGAAAGAGAAAGAATCTTCAGTGAAGATTTTGGGAGATTTCATGATGACCTCTCATGTGACTTGGCTGGTGCCCTCAGCCCTCCTCTTGTGAGATGGCCACAGGACAGAGTGTCTGATTAGTGTGGATCATCAGGACGCTCGAGGTTTTCATGTTCATTCCATGGCCTTTCCAAAAGAAGTAAATTTCACTCAAAAAAAAAAACAAGACCAAAAAGCAAGAATATGAGGAAGTTTGGAGGAACGATTGAGTAGTTTCTGTTTCTTTTCTGCTCCTGATTTCACCAAAAACTGCATGAGTCAGTTCAAGTACCCATGAGACATTTTTAATTCATTACTAGCATAGCAAAATCTTTTCCTCACACTTTATGTGCTTTCATCCTACTGACTATCTGAATATGCTTTGGAATATGAATTATAGGTTATATTCTTAAGGAGAATGTCTTTAACATAAAATCTTTCCCCTAACATAATATTCTATGATTCTATTTTTTGATGCATTGCATAACATATTTATACAATTAAGTTTCTTATTAAACTTTTGTACAAAATTAAACTTTTTTACAAAGTTCTCTAATGAAGATAGCACATGAAAAGCCGAAAAGCATTCCTCCTGGATATGCATATTTCCTCCTGGAAAGCATACCACTATCCTAATTAATTTCTGTCTTTTCCTTGTTTGTTTAAGAAGCTGCCTTTTGGGATGTCTATAGCATTTTTGAATGTCAAGAGGGGCCTGGTACTCTTCTGGTGGAACATGAACATTCCTCATGTTTCCTTATAAATGTCCAGCATTGCAAGTTCTGAAGGTGCTGACGAGAATTTGTTGTTTTAAATACTGCAAAATAACAGTGTGGGGATACCGTAGGAATGGGATCTGGAGTACCAGTATGATTAATGTTTTAAAACAGGCTGTTACAGATTTTCTACAAATCACAACTGGTTCCAGATTGGAAAGTGTTTGCTCAAATACTACTATACTTGTTCTTTTTTGCTTTTGATGGCATCTGCTTTGGCCATCTTGAAAAATTTTTTACATTTGAAATATGCTAATGTTCATAACATGCTCCGTGAATTCTCAGACTATTTTTTGGACCCAGGGAGGAGAATTTTGGGGTAGACTAGGTCTTTTTATATAAGGATTAAGTTTTCAGGACTCTAAAAGATGACAATTGTAAAGAGTAATTCATATTTAGCATGATTTTTTTTCTAGTTTCCAGAGGCAACATGATTTAAGCACACTATAGCAGAGTTTTTAATAATTAAAATCACAAGATTAAAGCAGAATTATTTTTTTTATAACAATCAAAAAACATTCATCATGTGAATGATGTGAAATATAGATTCAGTTTTTTAATATAATGACTGGAAATTGTAGATTTCACTTTCTGACGCTGAAACTTTTTGCCTGTGGTTTGAACATTGCATCAACTTAACTGAAATACAGTTTCATTGTGTGGGTTGAACACGTGGAAAAAAAGCAATTATCACATTTGTATTGGTTTTATTCTCTTGTGCGCAAATATAAGGAATTTTTCCTTATATATGCAATGTTATTTCACTTCACATATCACATCATTGTTTTTGAAGATAATATTTTTCATGGCTTCTAGGGCTGTTTTTCAGGCACTTTACAGAAGTCAAAGATATGATCTTTGCACTGAAGAGTCTGAGGGAATGTGAGGGTTTGTGTTAACAGATAAGCTACACTTTAATTTAAATCATTCTTGACAACATCAAACATCCAGGTGCAACAAAATCTGATATCGCAAATTGAAATTGATGTATGAATAAGTTTATCATATATTCAAGTTTTCCTAGTTTGCTTTTTTTCTTCACACAGAAACTTTTTGAAGCTGTATTTGAAGCCTGCACGTGTACCGTGAGTCCATTTAGCCACTGACAGAGAGCTTCCTGTTCAGAGGGGTCTTGCATAGATTGCAAAGTCAGCAGTTATAAAACTGTACCTTTTTTATTGTACTGGTACCACTATACAGCTACAGAAAGGTATAGGGAGCAGAGGAAACTCAGAGCAAGTTAGGGTATGAATGGCTAAGAGACAAATTATCTGGAAAACACAAGCTTCTGACTATGTTCTTGACACGAAACGAAACAGCAAGCACAGAATTGCTTGTCTTTGTAAAGATCACCATATTTATGGTCTGAATTAAGTTATTAGTGTACAATTCCCTGATTTATATTTCTGCCACCTAAATTCAAGAATTTTTTTCATTTTTCAGTATATATAATAAACGCATCCTTTGTAATCAGACACAAGACAGATTACGTTCTGCCTATTTGCAGTAATGAAACACACTCCTATGTCCTTTTTCATCAGCTTTTGTCTGTTTAGACTGCAGTAAATCAGTGAAATATTCTCCTTCTTGCTTGATTGTGAACTAAATCCCTGGCAAAGAATCTGTGATACACTTGTATTATGACATATTTTTGTAACAATAGGCTGTGATGACATAAATTTGGAATATTAATATATGTTCAGTTATTAAACCAGTCTTATTCAGATTCATTTATATTCCACAACAAAACCTGGGGAAAATAAAGAAGTGCTGCTAATTGGTGGGTCATGAGAAATGATGTAGGGAAGCAGTATAGTGGTGAGGGCTGAGAAATAATAGGTCTGTATTGTTCCATTCACTGATTTGCTTACTCATAATCCTTCTATAAGGCCTGTAAACACAAAGAAAAACTTAAATGTTGAGTCTCAAAATGGAGATTCACAAATAATAACTTTCTTCTAGGGAGAGTGGTCTCTTTGAGTTCTATTTACAGTCAAGGGTGACAGTCAGGTACTTTTAGGCAGTTGCTTAACTCTTTAAAGTGTCCAAATACCCTGCAAGAACCACTCCTTAACCATGGAGCACTGCTTTGCAGTCTTTCACCAGCTTCCCCAGTGGAAGTTCAGACCTCATTATAAGCTGTAGCTTCCCAGCATTATTAGCATCACTCTTCTCAGAAATGTTTCCACACCTATTTCCAGCATTTCACAGAGTATCTGTGCTCGGCAGACCATGCACACAACACCTCTGCTATAACTGGAAACAAGGGGAACTAACCTGTCGGAGCTATACTGAGCCTTTCTGAACTTTCCAGAGCTATTCCCCTTCCCCACAAACACAAGAGATGTCATGGAACACAGCAGCATGTGCATTTTTGTACCTGGTGCCAATGCTGCTTAGTGCTGAGAATCGGGACAACTTTCTCTGTCTTACATTAGTTGTAACTTCCTCTTTTGATTCTTTACATACTTTTTCAGTGTTCTGGTAAGGAAGGAGCCTTTGATTTGCTTGTCTGTGATAGTTTGTATTTTAGAGGGCTTCAAGGAATTAGATTAGGGAATCTTCTTGCGGTTGTTTATGGCACTGAACTCTGAAAGTCTGGGCCACAGCCAACCAGTTGTTACATGAAAAATAAATTCTAAAAAGGCAATAGGATGAATGCTGTCCCCTTGTAACTGGGGAAAGGCTATGGGGCAGAGTGATGATGCAGCAGTTGTGCTGAGCACTGCCATAGTAGAAGACGGTGATGGCAGTTTTTGATTCTGCATAAAACGGTATTGCCAAGGCTGGTCTATTCAGCCGAAATAATCCTTCATTGCCTAACAATAATTTTGGTGCTGTTTGATTGTAATCATTGACAAATGCCAAATGAAATATGTAGTAGTGGTATTTTACTGTAACATGGTGTTCTGAGAAAGTGTGTAGCATGACATTTGTACGTAGACACAGTGTCTTCTCTTAGACTACTTGGTGTATTTGGAAAATACATTTCCAAATAATTCCAGGCACCAGATCCTTTGTAAAGATCTCAGTGTAATCAATAACTCTTGTTCAGGGAGTACCTCTTTGTGGAGCTATAGGAAAAGAAATTTATGGCACAATCTTTATCCTTCACCTTAAAGTTTTGTAGAGGGCTGGTGAATCCAACAAATACTTTGTCTTCCACTCGCTTGCTTATTTTAAGAGGTTTGTCAAGCATAAGCAATTGAATAACAAGAACTAAAGTGGTGAAATCTGGTGAAACAAAACAAATCCTTTGCTTTCTTAGAACACAAGAAAATGACTGATCTAGTTTGACTCTATCCTGCCTAGGATGCAGAGGTAGGTGCTCATCAACAAGAAACATCTAATAAACACATGCCAAAATGGATATTTCCTCTGATCCAGATTCCCTACTATTTGATAAAGTGGTAATGAAAAAGCAAAAAATAACTGTAACTGGAAAAAAAATGGTATTTCACAGTTCCTAATTTTTCACCTTGCTTGTTTTCTGATTTACAATAATAATACCTGAGTTGAAGTATAGTTGATTGCCTTAAACAGCAAAAATGATTTCTTAAGGTGTGATACAGTACTTCCAATGTGTTATCATAATTTTTGGAAACAGTTATATTTTTAAACTCTAGCATTTTCCAAAGTTCTACTTATTGATTTTGAAATGTCAAAGAATTTCGCCTGTAGTGATTAAGCAGAGATATATGGTGACAGATACTGATCTTCATCACTGTTAGCTTAAATACATGGAAGTAGAATGTTAAAGTGTATTGCCTTTGGTTATGGCAACACTAACAGTAAGGATTTTCAGATCTGAAGTAAAGACAACTCTGTGGATGAAATAGAAGCAAAGAAATATATTCTGTGACCAGCCAAGCAATTTAAAATGCATAACAGAATACATACTCTGTTCCTGATTCAGCATCTTAAAATGAAGGAAGGGAAAAATGTTCTTACTATTACACTAGGTTTAACAGACCTGTATATTTGCTACTCGTCTAAGAACTTGGAATGCAGGCAAGAAATATGTATTTATGGAGATGCACATATTCTCCATAATTAGTCTACTACATGATTCTCTGAAGAACCAACTGTTCAACCTCAGATATGAGCCTCTGTATAGAGTGTAGTTATATATAAGAATTGTTAGGCTATAAAAGGTTTAACAGCTATACATGCAATGGTGGCTGAGCTTGTGTTGGTACATGGCTTCTCCTCCTCTATGCCTTTACATAAATGTCTAAATAAATCTTAAAGTTTTGGGGCATGTGCTTTCCTCAGGTGAAAGGTAACATGGATAATTCAAATAAAAGTTTGAGGTAGCTCAAAAATATTTTACTATATACACAGTGATGGATTATGAAGTGGAACATAAAAGCTTTTGCCATGTCAAGAAATTACAGAATAAATGTTACTCAAAGCTATACTTCAATACAAGCCAGATATTGAATAGAAAGAACAAATTTCTTAAGGAGATACAACATGAATATGATTACAAAATGTTAGTAAGATATTAACTGAAATGTACAAAACTTTTTCAAAACAAGTATTTTGCTATTAGTTAAGGAGAACAGACAAAGAGTACTGAATGCTATCTGAATGTCACTAACTACAACCACCCATCTTCATTTGCTTTTGTATTTTGTGACCCATCAGATAAAACAATGCAGCTTCCAACTTGGACTATGGGGTCAGTTTGAGGCAGACAGGTATTTTGGGTGACATTAAAATACAGTAAGTTCCACCTGCCTTGTGGTATGGTCTTCTCTGTTTAAAAGCAATGAGACCAAGGTTTTAGTAACATGTACTTGTGAATATTGCCTTTTTTTTTTTTTCAGAAACAGGGTACATGTGGCATGTGGTAAACAAGCTACATTAAAATATTAAAATAATTTTTTTATTTCAGTGCAGCCAGATATTCTGTGTACAACTGAAACCTTAGTTCAAAGAAAGGTCTAAAGCTCTATTTAGTACTATGGCACCACCACCAAATACGTGTATGAGTTCATTTGTTTTGAAAAACAAGCCATTTGAGTGGGCTTTGGCACAAGGACTCAGCCACTCGTCCTTAAATGCTGCCATGGAGATATTTTGCCTGCTAACTTCATGTTCCTGGAGTAAAGTCTTCAGAGAAAATCTCGCTTGTCAATTAGACATGCTCTTCTCTTGATCTTGCTCAAGTTGTAGAGTTTGTTTGCATAGAGAAGTTCACAGTGAATGAAGCTGTGAACTTAATAACTGTCCAGAGATCTTATGCTATTTCTCTGCTTGGACACCTTTGGCTATTCTCTGGGCTTTTATGCTTGAGCTATCAGTTGGAAGTCCCCTTTGAATAAATTTAGAGGCTGAACATAGACTCAGAATTTAATAAAGTATTTAACTTGCTTTAATCTTCAGAGAAGGGTGAGGGAAATTCCAAGTGACTGAAAGGACACAGAATAAGTAAAGCCTTTGGAATTGAAATCTGTTAAAGCTTTAGCTAATTTTATATGCCTCAATGTGTGCACTTTCATGTTCCCTGGCAGGCAGGGAATGGTAAGCAATCAAGCAAGTCTGAAATATGTCCCTGCAAGTCAATGAGTTCGTAGTGTATCATGACGCATTTCTCACTGTTTGTATAACATACTGAAGAGCTACACATTAATGAGAGATGGCCTGTCCCCACACAACTGTAGGTTGCAACTTCTTGTTCTGATGTCTGCTGCTCTTTCACTAAGTGAATTTGAATCCAAATGGATCTAAAGATGGAAAGCACTTGGAAAATTTAGTATGGTTTCAGAATGTACAGCTGCAGCTTGGAAATTTTTAAGGTGCTTTGTGCGTTTTTTGTTTGTGCTTTTATTGATGTGACTCATATTTTCCTGACTTTCTGCTTTTGCACAGAGACTTCAGATTGTCTGTGACATACCTGAAGAAAATTCATCTTCTGCTTTATTAAACTCATCCAAATCAGGTTCATGGACTGGGAACTACAAGGTTATCACTATGGTTGTGGGACAAGATTTTGAATTTGAGTTGATTTTGAATTTTAAAAAAATCTTCCTTTATCCAACTGTCAATTTTAATAATAAAACTCAGTTTTTCTACCTGATAAAATTGTTATGATTGTACTTGTTCTACAGTAGCTACCCTGAAGTTTAATCTGACGCCTGAAAAAAAAATAATGAAACTGAAACAGAAAATAGTGTACAAATTTGAATTTTAAGAATATAGATAACCTGAATATAAGATTGATCACTTTTTTTAAAAGTGCCATTATTTGTTATGCCTATGTACCTTAAATTGCTACAATTTATTGAATTCTCTTTGAATACTTTCAAAGTCTGTAATAAAATTTTCTTGGAAAGGCCTCCTTGTTTCATAGTGGGTAAACATTAGACTTCTCTGCCTGTAGGTCTTAGTAACCTTACTAACACCAAGTCTAGCTGAGAGAAAAGGAATTGATTACCTTGTCATGGATTTGAATGAAGAGCAAGTGACTGTATGTACTTATTTTGTGCCAGTCTTTCTGTGTTATGGCGTGTTGAAGCTGTACTTGTGTGAATCGAGACTGCCATCCCATGGTTGCTCACAGGTTAGTTTTCACGGTAATTCCAGCACAGAGTGGTTGTCCCCCTCACCATCTCCCTTTGAAGAGTGTTTGTACTGGGTAACACTTTGTCCTTGCTGTATTTTAAATTTCATGTTTTGCCATGCTGTGCACTGTGTTAAACTTCTTCCCAGCTGCCAACTTCAGTTGCCTACTACAGGTAACTTTCATAGTTCTGGAAAGCTACCAAAGGGTAAGAGAGCACAGGAAAGAGATGAAAGCAGAAGTATGGCATAGATAGATAAAAAGGACTCTATGCTATAGACCCCCAGGCTAAAAAATAATAGATATTTTGTCATCCTAAAAGAAATATTTTGGATGCTGCTACTTGCCAAGCTAAATCCTGCAGCCGAGCTATCATAGAATCATAAAGTCACAGAATGGTTTGGGTTGGAAGCGACCATAAAGATCATCTAGTTCCAATCCCTCCATCATGGGCAGGGACACCTTCCATTAAATCATGTTGTTCAGGTCTCCATCCATCCCAACCTTGAATGCTTCCAGGGGTGGGGCATCCACAGCTTCTCTGGACAACCTTTTCCAGTGCTTCATCAACTTCACAGTAAAGAATTTTTTTATAATACCTAATCTAAACCTATTCTCTTTACAGAAGCTTAACTTTACTTAGTAAAGAGGCAAACTGTGAGGTTGCTGTAATTCCATATTTCCATAGTACTTCAATATGCTCTAGCTTCTCAGAGGAGATGGTCTAATACCTAATATTGTTTAGGGACCCATGATAGCTTGTCCTTCATAGATGTTTTTATGGATGCTTTCTAAGATAAGCTAACATCAACTGCTTGTTCCCGAAGTGTTGTCTGTAGAATGGCTTCAGAGCTCTCTTAACCTAAGCATACTGCTTCTGTTTTAAATAGAAATCCTCAAAGTAAACCCCAACAACTGGAGGGAAGGACTGAGAAATTTTTTTTATACAAGTCGAGTAGCTGTTTGTTTGAGACTGCTTGTTGGTATGTGTCCCGCTAGAGATGTTGACTGCTGCTGCCAATTTTTGAAAAGAGCATTTATGATGTTATCTAATATGGATTTCTGCTGAATATGTAATTTTTATTCACTGCATTGTGCTTGACACTAATGAAATCTGAAGACATAGCCATATGTGAAATATAAGAGGGCTGGTCTGCACAGGAACAATCATTAAATGTAAGGAAATCTGCTGAATATATAAAGTCAATACACCTAAATTACTGTATCTTCAACTCCTCTGTAGATAACATCATCCTTGACTAAAGACATTTCAGTTTGCTGCAGACTAAGCCAAATGGTAAAACTGCTTTACAATGTTTACTATGTTTACTACAAACTTTACTATTCACCACCATTAAGCAGCCAAAGGTTACTGTACAGGTTAAGTGAATGGTTACTTGGTACAGGTTGAATGAGCACTCTCCAACATGTTTCAAAATAAATTTAGGCAAACCACATTAGTACTTTTTTTTTAACTAAGTCATGTTAAAGAAGCTTTGAAAAAGCACTTTACTGGCTTGGTACTGAATTGGTAGAATAACATTCATGTGACACAGCCTCAATCAGCTGGAGGAAGGCAGCAGAACAGATTTAGAGCTGATGTAAATGAAGGTGAATTTCTTCATCCAGTCTAATTCTTGGCTTTTTACTGGCAAAGCTGGTGCTGGACCAGAATCAAATGCAACTTGTCTTTATCATTTACCAAAATTCCTGAATTACATCTTGTTCAGGTTTTCTGGGAAAAAATACTGTTGCAGATATGATTAACTCTACTCATATAATTTTTTTCTTCAGAATGTGATGCCAGTCTGCTTTGATGCTGCATAGGTTATGATAATTAGCAGTGCTTTGAGTGCAGCTAAATTCATTGACTGCTAACAGCAGAAATGATACAATAGATTTATTGATGCGTGACCATTCTTCAGCTAGACTGTGACCAGACCCTTCTTAAATCTGGTTATATTTGTAGTACCTACACTCAGCCAGCAATTGGGATCTATTCTGCTTTAGTAAAACATACTAAAAATATGTCCTCCTACCTCAGATGTTGTGTGTCTAGGAAAAAAGCCAAGTGCAGGCAGACTGGGACACTAATTTCATTTATGAATAGTCATATTATACCCTCTAGCACAGCCACATATGGCCACATGATGGAACCTCTAAATGCACAAAACTATTTTAACAATATACGTTGTAAAAGGAGAAAACTATTAAGTATAATTTCCTCACTGAAAAAGATGGTAATCATTAATTGTTCTACTATTACTCTATATAATTTTCATATGGAGAAAACAGGTGAATGATTTCATATACTTGAAATCACCAGTTTGTTATATTGATATTGCAAGGTAGCCAGTAGGTGGCAATAGCTATTTAATTTAGTAAAGGAAGGCAGATATCCAGCTCTAGTTGCAGTGCTCGTGCTAGCTTTGCCTTACCAAATAACTCAGTCCCCAGGTCTTGCCAAGTGTATTGTCAGCTTTGTAGTTGAAGTACCTGCTGTGCAGGCAGGCTGTAATTTGTCAGAGTAGTCAGAGTTGGGACTAAATTTAAGTTCTAGTCTCCTATTCTTCTATGTATTCTATATATTAGCTCATTGTGAACTTCCGATCATTTCTTCTTATCTTACATACAAATTTCTGATGTATTCTAAAGACTCTATGAACAGATACTTTCCCAAGTCCTCTCTTTCTATAGCATAATGTATGCCTTTGTACGTATTGAGAGCCACTAGAAAGCTGTAGATATGCTTATGTGCGCACACTGTGTGTACAGATACAATATCATCTAAGACATAAAATGACCTTTGTTTTCCGTGGATGATGCAGAATGTTATTATCTATAGGATATGAAGAAGGAAGGATTTATATACAGTCCTTAATATTCATAAGAGTATAATAGCTGTAATGCTCAAGAGTGCTTAGCACAGTCATGAGTGTTTTCTCAGATTAACAAGACATTACTCTCATAAAGCATTATGCCCAGAATTTTTGGCAACACTGCTGCTCAGAAGTGTATATAAAAAATCAAAAGGTCTGGTCCCTGAGTTGTCAATTGATTAGCTTTGTTTTCTGCAAACAGACATCAGGTGTCTCTGCTGTTTGGACCAACTGTTCAGCATATCTTCAGCCAGAAATTTAATATGAGGTGAGAATGAAAGAGAATGTCCATGAGAGAAGAGGATAAACAAGAGGCAGATGGTCCATGTGTGAAACTTGCAATGCCAAACAGGGGATTAAGCTGCTCTTTTAAAATGCTACTTCACAACCTGAAAGCAACTGAGAAAAGTTACATTTTCAGTAGCTACAGAATGAGAAAATTTAGTCTGGTCTTCATCAGAACATCTCCCATTTGTTGAACTATTATAGGAGCTGCTTGTCTAAAAAGTGACCTGTCTAACAGCAGTTGATTACTACTCTCTAAGTAGAGGGAAGCATAAAAGTGCCATCTCTCTGCGGGGTTTATCAAACCAGTTACCAGACTGATCAGCACTGGGTTGGAGGTAAGATGCAGAAGACCCATAAGAAAACCCTTTGGGCAGTCAAATGTTTGCCCAGCCTCAACAACGTATCAAAGCTGCTTCTTCAGTCAGTGCTTCTGCCACGATGCTGTGGGATGACTCAAGTTCTCTGATGGTGTGTGCTGTACACAAAGAGGCAGCATAGGTGCATGGAGCTTTGGTATGGAAAAGGTGATATTTCTGTCAACAGTTTATGGGATCAGTAGGGAAGTCACAAAGGAGACACAGTGGTAGGAGTCTGATATGGACTGCCAAGTCAAGAAGAGAAGGTGAGCAAAGCCTTCCTTAAAAAACTGGAAGAAGTGCCCTGATCACAGGCCTTGCTTCTCATGATGGGTCTTGAACCACTCTGACATCTGCTGGATGAGGCCCACAGCAGTGTGCAAGCAAGTTTATGCAGTTGTACCAATGACAACATCTTGTCTGCTCCTGTGTGCCTGCAGGGACAGGAGCGAAAAGCTGAAGGGGTTTAGTGTGCCAGGAGCCAAACTCTTCTCATGAATGGTGGGAGAAAGCAGAATTTGGTTACATCTGGGATAAGGGGAAAATTAGTGTGGGAACAGAAAAAATTAAAAAAAAAGAGAGACCAATAGAATCCTTGACAAATTGGAGTTCCCTTTAGCTGTGCCATGTGTAACAGCAAAGAGGTGGTGGTAGAGCTGATGCAGGGCTTCTCTTACGAAAACTGAAAATGGTTCATGTCTGAAAAGAAGTGTTTCATGGGAACATATGGTACTTTTGATCAGTTTAGTCGGGAAAGGTTTCTTTGCTCCATGGTGGAATATCCAGGTAGGAGCAAATCTCTCACAGCCACATTTCAGAAAAGCCATTGATATGGTGAATAGGACATTTGCTTGGTGTGAGTTCCACATCCAACACTTGCTGTGACGCTGTTTGCAAAGGGCATTAAAAGTTTGACCACAAAGACTATTATTTGGGGAGGTAGGTGGGGAGTGTGTCAGATTTCTTTTACTGCCCTGTTGGAGCTCTGTAAATAATTTAAATTCACATAAAAGCAAAGAGTTGAACATGACTCTCCTGTATTGTATATGAAGGATTTGAACATGAGGCTGCAAAGACATTTGGAGGGGTGGAAAAAAGCATCCAAACTCTCTTTTATGGGATCCAAACTCTCTTTTATAGGACTAAACACTGACTCTTTATATCGTTGCTGTATACCATAAACGCAAAGCCTGTGTCTACTCCAAAATTTATCATTAATTGTCTTAATTGTTTTTTAATTGACAACTTTGAGAGTTTCTTGGAGAGGAAAAAATCTGAAATATATTCACAAAATGGGAATTTTCTTTCTGAGGCAATTTCTTTTCCAGAAAAGATGATCCCCCTTGCTGAGCTGTGCTGCCAGAACTCTTCCTTTGCATGAAAGGAAAAGACAGTTGCCATTAAAGTGTCACAAATGTCATGGCTGGTTCACAGTGCAGAATCATTACTGCTTGTTAAGTAAACATGTCCAAGCAGAGAATAAGTAAATCCCCATCATAAATGAGGATTTGGGAAGTGGTAATAGAGAACCATGCTAGGGTACCATCCTAAATGTATCTGATACCAAGCTGTAGCAAAATTAACTAGCACAACTGGCACAACTACTTTTCTCCGCACAAAGGGTGGGTAAGAGTGGGCAGATGTGGGGTTTATTAAAGAAATTATTGAAGTCCATGTTTAGGGAGGGAGGAAACACAGTTATATATGAGGAAGGTGCAGGTGGTAAGGGCTTCTATTCTGCTTCCTGCTATAGACTTCATTGTGAGCTGTCAACCTCAGCACAAATTCAGTTTGTAGAGAAAAGACCCCCATATATCTCATTTCCAAAGGCTTTTATTGTGTTTCAATACTTGATGGTACTGGAATATAGGTAAATGTTGTGAAAGAGCCACGTGGTATCTCCTGTCACTCAAGTGAGTTTTCTTTTACTGTACCCCCAATGAACACATTATTTGGGAGTTTATGATGACTGGTGTCTGACAGAACGACAGTGACCTCCAGGCCTGACCTTAACGCAGCAGCCGGAATGTGTTGGTACAAGTTCCTGTTGTATAGTTGGGAGTTTGCATGCTTGGATTCACATTTTGCAAAGCTCTGGAGAAGTGACAGTTTACACAAGACTGCAGGGGATGAAAGAAGACCTTTAATAAACTGCACGGCACACTCTCTAACCAGGATGAATGTCTGTAAAGGCTGATGACCTAGAGGTAACAGTCCATATTGTCTCTTGGGCACCTGAGAGCAAAATGGTCTCAATGCATGAGCTTTCTATTTGGGAATTCACTTTTTTCAGTAGTCCTAAGGAATGCAAAAGCCCTCACTTTCAGGCACGTTTGAGACTGCAATTGTTCATTCAGTCTTTGCCTCTGAAAGTGCAAGGTGTTTGTTTCTTAGATAAACCTTTTCGTAGATTTTCGATGGATAGCATCGGTGATGCATTTTTGCTCCCTTATCACACTAATTCTCAGATACTTTCATTTTAACCTATTTATGCTACAAAGATAAAAACAAAAATAGACTAAATGCTGTGTCTATTTTGCTAAATAAAACAGAACCAGTTTTATAGATTTTTGGTGAAGGTTTTCTTCCATTAAAATGTCAATTTTTCCAAAAGGCTTTATTTCTATGTTAAAGTCTCGAGAAACATCTTTTTAAAACTTTGTATGTCTACTTTAATTACACTTTTTTTATACTTTAGTCTTCAGAAATAAAATTTAAAGGGAGTATTTTGTGGGTTAAAAGGAAAAGCAAGATGTGTAAAGACTGTAGCAGATGTGCTCTGATGCTTAGAGTTAGGATTAATAAAATTCTTTCAGCAAGTGCAGTCAGAACAGTGAACTTCAGGAAAAATTCACCACTTCGAACACATAGGCTGTTGTCACTGAGTCAGAAACTGGGAGTAATGACACCAATATATTAATCTTAAAAAATGTTTGGTATGAACATGAATTCTTTTCTCTTTGCCTCACAACTCCCTCCTCAAAATGGAATTCTGTTTTGGGTTTTAATATCTACCAATGAACTGTCTCCTCTCAGTACGGTAAAATTATTCATGCTGTAAGGTACTGCCATGGTGAAAGAGAGGATCAGGTTAAACTCATTAAAGACCCTAGGCTGAGATGTAACATTCTCCCTGAACCCTTCTGCTCACTGTCTTTGCTTCTTGTTGCTGAAGGGCTGTTCAGTGCCTGCACTCCAAGCCTGTTTTCACTGGAGACACAGGAGGTCAATTCATTGTCCAGATTCCCCCAGTCAGCCACGTGCTTTCTGTGTGATTCCAACCAAGTCATGCTCAGACCCTCCAACACATAGAAGAATTTCTGCCATGTAGGAGTCGAGCACCTCACTGTGTTTGAGAATCAGAGCTGTAGAGACTCTGTGCTTCTGGTCTCTCCCTGTGCAACCGGGATTTGAAAACAAAACAAACAAACAAAAAAACCTAAACTACAAAGCCTTTCCTGTTTCATAGGGAAGCCAAAAGAAAAGAAATTCATCTAAGAATGAGACACTCACATATTGTAGTGATTGAAATCTGAAGCAGTGTTAAAAAAATACACGAAAAAATGTCTATGTGGAAAACAAAAGTATTGATATAAGGGCAACTTCTATAAGGCTTGGCAAGGATCCTGCCCCACTGGGAACTTAGCTATTAAAATAAGAGGATAAGAGTAGACTGATCCAAGCAAAGGCAAATGTTTACTATCATCTCATACATATGTTCAAAGCTCCTTTTCCAGATCAGATCTTGCACTAGCAAAGTAGTAATCACTAGGATTCCTGTGATTACAGAAAACTGAGGTGTAGGTAAGGGTTTCTCTGCCCAGATTTACCACTTGGGTTACTTTCCTAGAGTAACTGCCTCTTATAAGAACAAAATATAAGTGTGTAAAGAAATAAACTCCCTAGTACCATATGTGAAGCTAGTGTAAGACTTGTCCCCTCACAAACCCCCAGGGAGAAAAGCTCCATAATCTCTATGCAATATTCTTCTTCTTATATGCATTGAGGAATGCCAGTTTCATCTCTGTTAGCTGTTTAATGAGTTTATTCACTTATCAAATAGGACTGATTATGCCTTAGCATTGTCTTGACTTAAATATATGGATTTATTTGTTTTAAAATGTACTTTTACTATCTGCTTGGCTTCCGGTCCACACTCCATCCCCAATAGAAGAAACTGAGTTGCACACTCCCAGTGTATTGCAAATTACAGCAGCTCTAATACAGGTTTTGCAATGGCCGCAAATCTGGAAGCGGTGCAGGAAGGTGAATCTTAGAATCACAGAGTAGTCTGGGTTGGAAGGGACTTTTAAGGGCCATATAGTCCAACGCCCCTGCAATGAGCATGGACATCTGCTAGATAAGGTTGCTCAATAAATACCTTATTCTAGAATAATGATGATTGTTCATCACTAAGAGAGCAAGTAGAATGTATTGTTTACTGGCAAGCCTCTTAGTGGATGCCTGGAGACACTTCTGAGCTGCATATGCTGAGCACCAGCCACCGCCAGTCACACTGACCACAGTGCTCTGACTTGCAGTGGAGACACTCAGGCACTCACATTGTCTCTGCAGGTCTCAGTTCCTAAGATAACTCATTCATTCCGTAATGTTAACTTCCAGAGGGTGCAACTGGGTGCAAATTCCACCAAATTAAACATGCCCCAGTGAATTAGCCATCTCATTTAATTCAAAAGGTTTTCTTTCATAAAAAGAAATAAATGTGGTCATTGGATAGTCATGGTCATGGATAGTCCAACTGAGCTTGTACTGCTCCCTACTTTCTATGTATGTTTTCCTGAAAGAAGGAGAAATCAATTCAGAAGTAGCATTTTGTATGCATTTGCAGTGTGTTGCAGATATTGTCTGCTGTCTTAAGGTGTGTTAACACTTTAAATAATAGACTGGACTGTTTCTTAACTGGCAGCCTCCTCCTTGTATCTCCTTTGCACCTCCCTGGCTATCTGACTCCAAGACACGTGCTGGAGGGAGCTGGTCATAAGCAGCTTGGACTTGAGCCTGCCCATACTCTTGGTCACAGAGCTAAGCTTCAGAAAAGCAAAAATAATATAGATAGATTCCTAATATCCCTATTGTACTTCCTTGCTTTTGCTTAAGTTTAAAGCAGCCTTTTAGAAACATGATTGATCTTTAAGCAGTGGCTCAGGGTATGTAATCTTCATATATTAATAGACTAAAAGTATCATATAGAACCTATTCAAATAAACAGAAGCTTCACTCAACAACAGTGCCTGGCTTATCCTACAGTTTAGTTACTTCTGCCTCTCAGCCAGGAAACGTGAATGTGTATCTGCTGAAAATGTGTTTGGTGCTTTTCAGTTTGAGAAGATCCATCTGTCTTTACTTCATGCATCCTCACCAGCAAAAAGAGAATCAAGTTTCAGTTTTCAAAAATCTTGTGTATAAGAATGATTATGCGGCTTGCATTGCGAAAAAAAGGTAGAAAAAGCAGCTGAATATCTTGTGGCTTAATTTTAAGATTCCCATCAGTGATATAAAGAACACAGTTGGGTTTTAATTACTGTCTTGGTACAACCAAGATGATCCAAGAAAGCTCATTATTTGAGTGCTACTTGTTTCTTTAAAATAAAAGCAGAAGTATCTTCAAAATTTGTATTAGTATATTATTTTAATTACAAACTACTTCAATAATTTCTTTAATAAACCCTATTATAATTACTTCAAATTAATTACTGGTTACTGCTCATAACATCTGGATATTGCAGCAGTGCACATGCTTTATAAAAACATACACTCAGATCTATCATATCCTGAAGTTTCACATGGATTAAACTAATATTCCATCAAAAAGAGAAGAAAGTGGTTGTCTGGGTGGATTGCACCTTAGCCAAAAAGGGCACTAGGCATGATGTTAGGTACTTAACAAAAAGAGAATAAGAACAGTGATGCACTGGGAATCCTGGCCATGGTTTTGATCCTTGAAATATGTGTTTTAAAAATGCCATATGCAATAAAAGATGAACAGTAATATTGTTCCGCAAATGCAAAAAACTGAAGCACAGAGGCTGAAATATGTCACACAGAAATACAGCAGCAGACCCAGTAATGAAACACAAATACTTGCTCTAACAATTTACTATGAAATTTATTCAAAAGTTTTTGGGTAGGTCCTTCTGCAGTTCTGAAGGCTGAAAAAGGTTATGTCAACTTTAAATCCCCACTTGCACACTTGTGCAAACCCCAAAGGCCCATGACACCCCTCTACTTGCTTTTGGAGCCCTCCCAGAGCCTCTTTAGCTCTGAGGGGAGTTAGCTACCTGCCTGTGGGTTGAGTGGCAAATCACAGCTGAGAAGGGGTTTAAGAAATAGTTTCTAGCTGCCCCTCAGCTGTTTGCTTCCTGGCTGAGACTGCAGCCCATCTGTGCAAGCGGCCTCCTCCATTTCTGCCCTGGCAGCTGGCAGTGGTCTCAGCTTCGGAGCAGTGCCACGAGCTGTGCCTTCCAGAAACAGAGGAGGACGGATGCAATGTGTTCTTGCAGGTGTGCGACAGCCTCTGGGCCCCAGCCACAAACATGAGAGTAATACAAAAAGGAAAATGGGAAAATGAAGTATCCACAGTGAATGCTTGATTTAACAGCCACAAACTGTTCATATTTCAAATACCGCTTTCTGCATTCATAATGTGGCTCTGCAATAAAGTTTTCTCTTTAATTCTCTTCAAAGGTGTTACTTTTAAGACTTCCCGCCACCTTCGAGTCCAAAACTTAGAGTTTGCTTAAAATAAGCATAGATTCTTCTGCTTTCTATCAGGATGAGAAAACAGCGACATGAATTCTTTCATGATTTCTTTCATGATATGATCTTTCCAATGTGGCCTGTAACAAGGGAGTAGTGGAAATTTTATGAGGAAGCAAATAAACTTTTCAACTTTGGTCAAGGCTGTCGTGTGTATTTTATTTGTATCAACCATCTCCCCATTCATCTTAGTTTCTCATTAACCCCACAAGTAAACACTTGCTTGGAAATGTCACCCTTGAGAACAGCCTGTTTCCAAATGACCATTGTTCCTTCTCCTGCTCTCCTTAGATCTTATCTCACATACATTTCTTCTGAGAGCCACCAGCAATAATAATCACACCTTCTCCAAGAACATGTGAGTAAATAGCTCTGGGGTGTTGCTGTTCTTTATGTAAGTGGGAGTTGGACTGGGATGGAACAGAGGACGATACCACTTAAACAGATGACTGCTAGATTGTTTTGGTGAAGCCACAGCCCTCTAGCTGAGCAATACTGTCTGTGTAATTTAAGAGACTGTTTCACTTGTGTCTTTGTCATACATCAATGTATAGAAAATTTCTTCCCTGCTCGTGCTCACAGATGAATGTATGTGTGTAACTTAAATCATGGGCTAGGCATACAGCAGGAGAGGGGCAGGGGAAGAGCTGTCCTGATTTTCCCATTTTCAGTATCAAGAGGAGGTTCCTGTGTTTGCTCAGCTGAGGAGAGTTGCCCCAAGCCTTCCCAAGGTCTCCTGCTCAAGTGGCACCAGGATGTAGCGCTCAGCCCAAGAGCTCTTCCCAGTAGGAAGGCAATAGGAGCTCCTGCTTTCAGACAGTGAGGGTGTTTTGGAGCACAAATAGCAAAGCAAGAAGTGAATATTTGGAGCCGAGAATCTGAGGTCAGACTCTTTTTGAGATGTCTTTATTTGCAAAGAACAGGGGTGTTTCACAGCACCTTGGTGCTCATTGTTCGAGGTTTCTCTGCGACACCAGAGGAAATGTCTGGGAAGGAAAACCAGCTTGGGATGTGAAGTTCAGGCCGGATCCCCTGTTGTTTCAACATCCTCCTGGAAGGGGCAGCTTGTCTTCACTTAAAGCTCTGCAAATCTTCTGGATAAAATTCAGCATTGCCGATTCCACGGAGCGTGTACCGCTGTGCAGCAGCCTGCTGCGCTTACCTGATGCCCTCCCTCCTCAGTGAGACGCAAAGCTGACGTACTGCACAAAAAAATGGGGGGAGACACATTGTCTTCCTTTTAGAAAAGCCATCCTGTTAGAGGCACTTTCCTCCAGCAGCTGGTGGTGCAGAAACTCGACATCAGATCACGGACAATTGTAACAGGATCCGCCCTACCCTCCCCGCCAGCTCCCGGCGCTGCCCCCGCGCTCCCCGCGGCCGGAATCGCCCGCGCCCCGCCCTGCGCGCACGGCTGCAAAGCCCTGCCGAGATAACAGGAAACGGGGGCGGCGGGGAACCCAAACCTGAGCTCGCAAATGCCCCGGGAAGCGACTTTTCCTCGAGAGAGACGCAGCGCTGGGCCTGGGGGAGCGGCAGAGCAGCCCCCGCCCTGCCCCAAGCCGGCTGCTTGCGGTGCCGCCTCCCGCCGGCAGGGACGCCAAGGACGCGGAGCCGCCGGGCCTCCGCCCAGCCCCGGCGTGGGTGAGACCCCCTTCCCTGCTCCCGGACCAGGAATGGAGGGCGGTCACGGAGGTGAGCAGGGACCTCCGGAGCCTTGACCAAAAAAGAGGAACCCGCCCCTGCGCCTGGAGAAGAAGTGGATATTTGGAGCCGGCACGCTCGCCTGCGGGCAGGCGCCGTCTGTACGAGCAGGGATTCGACGTGCTTCGCAGCTCTGTCATTCCGGCGTCAGGGACTGGGAGGGAGAGAAAGGAGCTGGTGCCTGTGGGGTGGAGGGGACCGACCGCCTCCCCGCCTCGTCCCCCGGCAGCAGCTGTACCACGTGCGGGGACATTTTGGGAGGAGTGCTCCCGGCTAAGCCAGCGTGCATAAACACCCTGCAGGAGCGTGCGGGAGCGGCCGTGTGTGCCCGCGCATCGGCTGAACGTGTCCCTCTGCGGCGGCAAGCAGAGCTTGCTGCTGAAGGAAAATCGCAACTATGCAATAAAAAGCCCTTTAATCAGTGAATGATGTCCCTTGTATGTATCAGTAACACACAGAATCCAGCAGACCCTCCCCCCTCCCCGGCTCTTGTCGCTAAGGTGGGGTGTGCCCAACCCTCGAAGGTTGCTCTTCACTACGGCGGCAGCATCCAGGGGTTCACTGCGTTGTGGAAGCGGCTCCTCGGCAGCCGCACGGCGAGGAGCGCTCGTCAGCCATCGCTGCCTGCCGTCCTACGGCCTCAGCGTGGGCATTGTCAGCCAGCCAAAAAACAACACGCCACAAGCTTAGCAAGCCGCCTTCTTTCCCCGAGTACGAGATTTCCATCATGTCTCAGCGTCAAGCGTGACAAGAAAAGGCACAGTTTTAAATGCGGATTCCTTCAGACTCTTGTTTACATCTTTGCCCAAAGCCCCCGGAAAGCAAATAGTTCACATGTTTTGTGAGGTGGTAGGGTAGGGGTTTTTTTAACTTCTGACTCTTTTATCAATATATTTACACTTTGTCCTTGAACAGCATTTGTTAAGATTAATGTGCACTGTAGTATTTTTCTGATTACCTAAACTCGACAGCCTCATTAATAGCTGGGTTAATCCCCCAAATCTCTGAATATCTGAACCGGAGAAATTTTAGAGATTGATCTAAGCTGTGTAAGTCGGTCCCATTTCCTCTTCATTTGCTTGATGCAACAGAGAAAATCAGAGTGCTGGCAGCATTTGTGAGCAACCGAGGAATACACTACCCTTCTTTACTAAGGCTCCCTTGCATACAGCTTTTTGATCTCCTATAATACAGGTGAAAAAGCTGCTCAGTTACTGTACAGGTCTACAGTTATTACTTAGTCCATGAGGTATAACCCAAGAACAGGCAGATAATATCTAAAAAATTTTCAACATTTTCCGTGTATTAGAATTTAAGGAAAATGTATAAGCTGCTCTCTGAACCATGTTTCTTGTGAATGTGGCTGAATGGTACTTACTGAAAGATACAAACTGATTGCAGCAGGCCAGCAAACATTTTTTCCTGTAGTCTGCTGAAGGAGCCTTTTGTCTCCATTTTTTTGGCATTTGAGATAGTCCCATTTCAATGGCATCTCACAGTCCGATAAAAATTATCCCATTATTTGTCTTTTAAGGTATACAGCCTTAAGGAGCTCAGGGCTTAGATTGGGTACAGGACAGAAAAAGGATGATCTGCTTAGATCCCTTTTTTTGGGCCTGGGATTTCTCGATATGAATTGGACACCTTAACTGCAAGTACAGGTAACAGGGGAGGTGCTTGGAGATGGTAATCAGAACTGCACAATAAGTGGGAAGATACCTGAGTTTTAGCTGATAGATACTGTGAAGTGTAGGTACCTATGACCAACTCACATCCTGCAGGATGCTCAGACTAAATGGGACTCAGCAGAGGCTTAAAGTCATCCCACGGGATGCAGGTGATACAACGTGCATTTATTTTCAAAGTAGCCACAGGTAATGGTGTTTTTATACATTTCCCTACTTGCCTGGGGGAACTTACCTGAAAAATGGAAGAGCTGGGGCCTGAAGGGGAATGCCCAGGCTGCCACTGGGGTGCTTGGGCACCACTGAGGCTGTCCTACTATGGAAATGCAGTCGAAGGTTTGGAGAGGAGGAATGCATGGGAACAGGCTTTGTAGTTCAGGCCCTGCAATCCACTGGTGAGAACACTTAACAAGGAATGGGGAGTGCAGTTTCAGTCCCAAGTATCAATGTACATCTGTCACTTGATGCCTTTACTGAATGCACAGTGGTTATTAAATCTATCACAATTAAGATTTACTGTTCCAGCTTGTCCACAATTTCCCCAGTATTTTTTTCTCCATTTCATGAAGCAGAATTGTGTCTGTGGTGCCCTCTGCTTAACAAAATGCTGTCGATGTGTGCTGTTGTTCACTGAGCATGCCTGTCAGCTTGGTTCCCCCAGGGAACATAAGCAGCGGGAGCCTCGTTTGTAAATCTCCAAAGTGTGGTAGGCACAGAGAAGCACAGCTTAGCCTAGATGGTTGCTTATCTGGGCATGCACAGCACTAAATATTAGGCTGGCAAGTATAAAAATAAGATGGTTTCTATAGTGGTTAGGATTTTTTTGGATATTGGTGTAAATTCAGTCTAAATTTTACAGTAGTCTTTTGTGTTCACAAAGCTTCAGAAGTGTTCAGAGCCAGTTTTCTGACTGCCCTTGCACTTATATTTTTTGCCAGCATTTGTATTTCCTTTTCTTTGTTCCCTTATGCAGTTTCTTATGTGGGTGTGAGAACTCTGTGCTCCGCTGCCATATGGAGCAAAAGTCTTGAATTTATCTATTTTCTGTATTAAATCTCAGCTGAAAAAAACCCATTTGCTGTGTTGTCTGACTTCTTCGGAGACTGCAGCTTCTCTAATCAGTTTTATAACAACATCAGTTTTGTAATGGGGGAGGGGGGATACAATTTGCCTCATAGATAACAGGGATAAAAGTCTGTAGGAATCTCATTCACGTGACTGTTTTGCTCTGACTGTGCCTGGATGTGATGAGGAGGGTGCTCAGTCATGCTGGTGTGGGAGCTGCACTCTGTCCCTCAACCAGCCCTAAAGGGAGCATTGCACAGAAAAGCAGCTGGATGCTCTGCTTTGACACCAAGGGGGTGGTGACTCCAGAGCAGATGATGGGGAAAGTGGTGACCTTGTAGCTGTCTCATTTCGTGCCCAGTTCCAAGACATCTGTTAATTTAACATTGGCTGTGAGAACTGTCAGAGCAAATGGCTTGGAAATGAGGTGCCATAGTGGGGAAAACCTGATGCTGTATAACACTGCTCCTTCAGAAAAAAAAAAAATCTTAAACCTCATACACCCTCTCTCCCTTCGTAGCTACAACATGCTCTGTCATTGTCAGTCTCCCATGTACAGGGTGATGAATCGCCATTTTAGGGAGGCGTTTTATGGCTCATAAATACTTGGGTGTGTCAGACTGTAATGGATCCCTTAGGAATGACAATACTGTTTGGACAGTGGCTGAGCACATCCCTCTGAATTCCCATCCCTTTAGCATAGAAAATGGATTTTAATGGTCACAAACAGATGGTGTTCATGAAAGGGAGAAAAAAAATCAGATTATAGCTCGTGTCAGACAGGGTGGAGAAAGTAATCTGCTATATTTAAAGCTTTATTTTATTTGGAACAAGCTTCAAGCAGTTGTACAAAATAAAATCTCAATATTACTATTAGCAATAAGGGGATCTCAAAAGACAGAGCAGTTCAGGTCAAACTAGGCAGAAGAATCTTAAGTCCAAGAGTGGGGTTATATTTTAGCTTGCTTTTTTTTGTTTCTTTGTTTTGTTCAGATCAGAGGGGTTTGATTGCCAAAATTCAGCCGTCAGGCAGCAGAGAGAGTTAAATTGAAGTGTCCTACATCCCAGGAGAATGTCATTAACAGTACCTTAACTTTCTGAGCATTATCTAAGTCAGATGGAAATCTAGTTATTTCCATTTATTAGAAAGTCAAGAAAAAAAATATTCAGGCTTGATCGCCCTGAAATAATTATTTCAAACAGGATACTGGACTGAAAACTCCTAGCAGTTTTGGTTCAAATGCTTGTTCAAGCCTCTAGAGAGCACATAAACACCCATTAGTGCACACTTCATGTGTAATATAGTGATAAATACAAGGCCTACTATTGGCTGAGGCTCAGACACACAAGACTTAAATTTCCTTGTAGACATTTAACTCAATTGTGATCTATTAAAAAAATCTGTATAATGCCTTAGATATTTCTTTAAATTATCACCTCCAATCACCATCAACAAACAGACACAGAGTCCTGGGAGTCAGGACCAAAGCCCATAAACTTCAGTTCTTTGCTGGTTATGGCTACAGATTTGCTGATTTGCTCTTTCTAATGCTTTGAATCTTACATTCTACCCAGAGATAGTTGTTGTCTTTCTTTTTCCACTTTACTCAACAGAGTGCAGAAGGTGGTGGCTAAGGTATGTCTTCTGAAGTACTAGGTGCTCTTCTGAATGCATTTGCCTTGATGGTAGGGAGAGCTTAAATGTGAATGGCAGCTGCTCCTCCTTGAGCCACATTTTAAAATGTAAGACTATGCATATATAGAGGGATAACAGGTATCTGAGCATATTAGTAGACCTTTTGTGAGGAATCTTTCTTCTGCCCTGTCATCTCTCACAGGGTGGCAGAAAAAATTCGCATTCTTCCTTTCACTCTTTGCTTTTCACATGCCAGGGTTGCATATTGTGAAAAAAATTTCTAAGTATTTAACACTGTGTGTGGATTTTAGACTACGGTGTGCATTCCTAGCATCCAGTGTCTAAAGCTTTTTATAGTTCCAGCCTGCTGTGTGTCTTTGGAGTCAAAAGAAAGGTAAAATATTTTTACTACTCTGTCATCAGACAAAGCTTCCAGTGAACAATTTGCAGGGCTTGAATTCAAAAGATAGCTGAAATGGGACCTTGGATTACCAGATTAGCAGGAGTGGGGTTGCTACCCTACTGTATTTCTGCAGTGCCCTGTGATGCCTGGCTGCCATGTAGAAAGGTCTAACACAGCACTGTTAAGGCTTGACTGAGCAGTGATAAGGTTTTCATTCCTGAATGTGTCGTCTATGAGATTTGCAGGCCATTTCCTTGATATAAGGGGGAAAACCAGAGGAAGGGTGTGATTAAACTGCTGAAGTGATTGATGTAGCCAGCTGCTGTGGTCCTGGCCCATCGCCAGCAACACTGAGAAGCTGCAGTGGGCAGCCTGGAAGTACAGGAAGCACAGGGATATGGAGGAAACAGGTAGTGGGCAAATAAATCAAATGACATATGTGAAAATGGAAGAAGAAATTAATACTTTGAAGACTGTTCTCTGGCATAATCTTTTATATGAATCCTCTTGTAGGGATAATGGCACAAAAGGGAAAATTAACTTTTAAAGTAAAAACAAAACCTGTGAAATATTTTTTGTGAAATGATCGAGGGACTTCTATGCTTTTTAAGAGAGCATAAAGACTTAGTCTCTGCAGGGAGGGATGAGAAGCAACTGGGACCACAGTTCTGTTGAGTTTGTACCAGAGAATATGAATTTCTTTACAGACCTTTTTTTGAGACTTGCAGTAGACAAAGACCCAATATTCATCTCACTGGCCCTGAACCAAGCATGTTATAGTTGATTGTCCATCTTACTAACCTCCTCTGAGCTCCACTGGGAGCCAGTTACTGACATTTGCACTGTGCATGGAATGTGAGTATCAGTGTGTTAAATCAACACTAGCATACAGTGTTGTCAGGTCCTATTTTTAAGGAAAAAATAATCACAATACTTCTTAAAGTCTGTGCTTCTGGATCTGTATGAGTATCTCAAAATTCCTGAGAGAAGGAAGGAAGGAAGGAAGAAAAAGAAATAAAGAAATAAATAAATAAAGAAAGAAAGAAAGAAAAAGAAAGTTGAAAATATGAGCCAAATGCAGAAATCAAAAGAGAACTGAACAATAGAAAATGGAATATGCTTTTTAATGCTCATGATTTTTGTGGCATGGTCAATCACTTTTCAATACTTGGACTTGGTGAAAGTGGAAAAACTGCAGAGAAGTGTAGACAACATTTCTTGCAGATCTTTCTAGGGAAAGAACTGAGGAACAAAGGGGACATGAGAAGGTCTTTGTCTCTTTCTCAGTGGGGTGAACATGCCTGTTATTGTGTGAAACAGAAGGCAGCAGTGTATGCCTGGTGGCCCTCAGAGCTTCAGGCCATTTGGGTGATTATTGGGTAGCCGTGGCTGCAGCCTGGGAGAACAGTACGTGCTGGGTAACAACTGCGGGGCTGGTCTGTGTGAGCTGGGCAGCTGTCCCTGCCCGGCTGCACAGACACAACTGACTCGTTTCACTGAACGCCCCTCTGATGGTAATAACTTCTAGTCCTGGCTAGCTGAAAATGGATGGAAACTAGTGACCTGGAGGTGAAAGGTGCCATATCTCATTCCAGTGCCCTGAGTCACTCGTGCTGTCATTACAATGAGCTCTCTGTGCTGCATGGAGGGATGCTACTGCTTTGCTGCTTTCCAGCACTGCCTCTGAGCTGTGGTTAAATCAGATGCACTGCTTTCCACAAGCTGTTCCCCTATGGCCCCTTGTTTATTTTAAAGGGCATAGTAACACATTTATGTGTAGCCTATGACTGTATTGCTAATTACAAATGTCACCTTGCTCTATCTTCTCTTGCCTAAAAAGTCAGATCTTTGCTAAAGGCTGGAGACTATACAACTCATAGCAGAGCGTGTGGTGTGAGCTACCAGATGTGAGTGAGCACAGGCTGTGAGTGAGTTCAGTGCAAATTATTCCTGTTTCACATTTTGTCCCGTTTTTACAGCAATGTGGGCCTGTAATTCCTGGAAGCTGATAGCATTTCAGCTGAGGAATCTGCTTGTGTACAAGTAAAAGAGCTACTCTTTGTAGCGTGTTGGTCTAGCCTGTAAGGTTTTGCATCTTGGTAATGTCCCTGAGACTACACAGTTTAATACTGCCTGCATATAAAAAGGACCAGGAGAAGCTTGTCTATCTAAATGACTCCTGTCTGGACAAGTCAATGGTGATAGTGTACTGATGACTGAGGTGTTTACATGCATATGGAAATGTAGCTCATTATTTCTGCAAGTACCATTCAACTCTGATGTTGTGCAGCTCTCCACCTTATCTAGTGTACCACACATTACAGACACCGTGTGCTATGTCAAAGTAAGATAGACTTACTGTGAGAAATCTACAGCACACAAGCCATATTCAGAAAACTGTATTAACTAAAACTCCTTCCTTCACCACTCGAAAAACATGGAAAACCTATTAATTAAAGTAAGAACAATCAGGAGAGTCTGAATGAAATTCACTCTTATTATTTCTCCTCCATTATGCCTCACTTTTTTCTATTTTATGATATGTTCATGTTTGCCTGAAGTACAACACTGAAGCACAAATCTTCAACCAGTTTGCTCTGACTGGTTAAAACAATGCCTTGATACTATTTGTTTTTGTGAAATGAATGCAGGCCTCTGTAGAGGCCTTGTGCCTCAGTGTTTTGCAGTAAAGGTCAGGAGTCTATTCATGAGACTTCCAAAGTGTTATTGTTAAAACATGTCTTTGCTATGTCACTGTTTTCCCTTTCCTCTCCTCATTCAAAATAATACATTGTCGTTAGTGACTTATAAGGCTCTCCATCTAAATGCAGCATATCCAGCTTTCCTTGATTCCTTCCCCCCCAAGCTTCCTTCCTATTTAAACAAAGAATTGTTTCAGTCTTTTGGGACCAAAATATGCCTAGCCTTGCTATCATGAAAAAAGAAAAATCACTCTCTTTTATGGAGTGATTTATAAGCACTGCAGTTTTATTGCTGTTGTGAGCTGCAGCATCGTGATTTGTTACAACAGAAAAGTTATATTCTAATATGGGCATTGTTGCAATGTTGACTCTAACCTTTCTATGGCTAATGTGGCCAAAACTTTAGACTTTTAATACATTAGTCACTTTATGAACCTCTGTAAGTGACGCTTCAGCAAGATGGGAGAAAGGGAGGAAGATGTGCTATTGTAATTCAGTAATGTTGTGTACAACTAGTCCTTGTACTCATTACTGCATTTTGTCACTTTCATAATATATCTTGATTTCAGATATCTTTAACTTAGTATTTAATTTTTATTCAATTGCTTTTAAAGTAAAAAAAAAAATAAATCCATAAGATCATTCAAAATGACATTTTCAGTTATTTGGACTCTCAGTTATTACTTAGACAGTTTTTAGACCAAGCCTCCTGGTGTGTTGTCTTTGACCAAGTTGTGTCCTATGGTAAAGTCACCAGTCCTTCATCTGGGCACACTGAGGGATGCTAAAGCCTAAACTTGCCCACTACATGCCAGAAATTAATCACTGCATTGATAACCTACTCGTTTTTTCAGATTTATCTGTCTTTACATTGAAACCATTGATTCACACTGCAATTTATTCTACTACATTAAAAAAAAAATTATTTTCCTCTTTTGAGAACATTTATTCACTATAACCATGTTACCTCTCAGTCTCCATTTTGATGAACTGAGCAGAGTAAGCTCTGTAGGTGTCTTGGCAAGGTAAGTTCTACAGCTGAGGAATATCTTCTGTGACTCTTATAGCACTCATATGAAATTATGAATGAGGTTTCTGATGGAAATGCTACTTATGTGATCACAGTGCCTGTCCAACACCTTCTCATTCTTTTCCTCATACCTTATTAAATCTTTGGCTGGTTTAAGTCCAAACAGTCAGAGGTGTGGCAGTCTAAGAGTCATTACAGTCTGCATATTTAAAGTTTTATGAAAATTGTTGCACTAGGAAGAGGTGATACTGAGAAAAGAAGGGCAGGTAGAGCTCAGACAACTGGCTAGCCAGCCTGTGCCCATGGGCTGCCCAGTCAGCATTGCCTAAGCTCTTTTCTCAGGGTGGTAGTGAGGAGACAGCAGGAAACACATTAGGGGCAAGAATTCCTATTGCATAAGTGTCAGAGAGATAAAGAAACAAAGGATGCAATTTCATAGGAACTCAACTTTCCTAAATTGTTTCTTGAGCTGCAGAATTAATCCTGAACTTCAGGCATCACTACTGGATGGAGTGCTCCTCACTCAGAAGAGACTTTCCTGTGTTAAAATTAAAGATGCCAGCTATGTCAGTTATTATTTTCATACTGGGAATGTATTTGATATTTTGAGATTTTTATCTCTCTATGCCTGTGAATTTGGGCTTTGTTGATCCTAGGAAACATTATGATTATTTGGCCACAAATGTGGACTGCATTATAGAACACTCTGCAGTGCTATGAATAGAAGCCATGCAGGGTGAGGCATTCAAGACATTTCTCTGTCATGAGAAATGTATCTGCCATAACAAACAGAATAAAATACTCCAACCAGCTCTGACAGCCAGCCACCTCTGGTAACTAATGTACTTTGTGATGACTTTTACTATCCTTACCATGTTGTGAATTGTCCTGCCTGTTGCTTTAAACGATTAGTAGCATGCATTCCAATAGCCTGCCCCATCATACTCACAATCCACCAAGTACATATCTGAACATATGGACTCAGGAGTTAGGCTGTCATCTCTTGGAGGAAGAAACTGTAGGACAGTACAGTATGTGTCAGCTGGAAGATTAAGGAGTCCGTGCTCGCTGAAAGAGTTGAGTACCAATTCTCACGCTCTGCCATGTCAGTGACTTTGGGATGAATGGCCACCTGAGATCAAGATGATTTGCATAGAAACATTAATGATGGTACAGTACAGTGAGTGGAGGTCAGGACATATGACTGGTGATCAATATTCATGGAGCTTGTGGGACGACTATCACACATCTGGGAATGGATTAAAAAGTAATTGATGTAAAAATTGCTTGCTTGTAATTTTAGACAATTTACAGGCCTCTCTATATATTTTCTTTGTGCTTGCATTTTTCAAGGAAAAGTTCTTTTAAGTAGCCCTGTGATGACATGAAACCACACTTTTACTTGCAGAAGCTTTGGCTGATTCAAAGATTAATAAATTTTTCAGTCATTAAAGTCATCAAATGCACACTTGATAGTGTGTGAAAACAAAATGAGTTAAGTTTCCTACCACACAAAAAAGCTTCTTGGAAGGTTTTGTCTAACATATAATATTAGAGATGCATATTTTATATATATTATATAATAAAAACATAAATACATAATATAGATATAAACCAGAACATATAACACATAATACTATAATTATATATTACTATGCACTTTTTATATTATATATGTATATTATAGCATCAGATTCCCTGCTGAAGCAGCATTTTTATTTAGCATTTATGATAGTTCTGGATTTGTTGTGTCTGAATGGATAATAGAACAGTTGCAAGGAGGTAGCCAGAGCTGGCATATTACATGCAGTAAGCTAAAACTGTGGAAGGTGCAGTAGTATAAAATAGTGGGGAAAGAGTTACTATGAGCATAGATAAGGGAAACTAGGCAAAAAACAATGGATTTATTTATTCTTTTTAATAGTTTCTTAGCTGTGGAAAATTTGCATCACTCCATCACCATTAGAGAAACTACTTCTCTGCTGAGGATTTTGCAGAACATAGACCTGGACGTCTGTGAAGGGTCACAATACACATGTAACTGTTTCAGGGAAAACTACTTGAAGCAACCCAAAGGAGGGCCAGAGATTGGTGGTATAGACAAGCAGAAACCCTTTTCTCATTCTCTTGTATTTCTGCAATGCCATACTCCATAGGGGGCTAGGCAAGAAAAACTGGATCCCACATTCACTTTTGTCCTCAAAACTTTAACAGATGGAAAATCTGTTATAAGTCTATTAACTGGTGGTTTGTTATCATTACTGAACTTTACAGTCCAAGGCTGAATTTGCTGAATTTCATCTTCCAACTACTGTGTCTCATTAGGCATTATTTTTGTTAAATCTCTTCCTCACTCTAAATGTATGTAGGCTACAATCAAGTAATTTCTTAACCTCTTGAATATAAACATAAAGAGATACAGTTTATTCAGTTTCCACCTAACAGCTGTATTTTCCTGCTTTAACTGTCCTTCTCTAAGCCCTTTACAGATTTTCAGCCTCCTTTTTTGAAGCATGGATTCCCCAAAAGGACACCATGTTCTAGCAGTAAGCTCACTGAGGACATATGCAGAGAAAGTACTATCTTTTGCTACTCAATATTACTCCCTGTTTCTTCATCCAAAAATATTTTTTCTTTTAAATATGAGTTATTCTGCTCAATTAGCAGTCTCGTAGAGCCCCCGAGGTAATTCCCCATTGCAGAGGGCTGATCTGCATTCTTTCTTCCCACTTGCCCAAGCTTTTGTTTTGAAAACACATTTTGCTTGACTGGGCTTTGTATACAGGGCAGACAAATTGCTCTAACTGCTCTTTTAACCTTCGTGGTACCTGCGTATTTTATCAGCAATTCTGAACTTATTTTGAGACAATTAATGAAAATGATGATTCTGCACATTCCCCATTGCTTATTAAAGATTTGTGAATCAACCAATCCTTGTTTAACTTAACATGAGTTCCAGTGATTGATATAGGATTGCATTTTTCCTACAGTCAGGATAAAATGGTGCAAGTTTGTTATGAAATAACATGCTGGGCTGTTACTTAAGAGTATGAAACCTTCATACTTGCTTTTTGAATGAAACTTGCAGTTTCAGAGAACAAAACTGGATTTGACATGTCAAATTTTCTTTAAATCATAGTGGTTGTTCTTGGTCTGTAGCCATTGCACAGAATACCTGGACTTTCCACTGACTACCAAACAGTTTAGTTTAACCCACCTTTTCCTGTGGCTCATGAACTTACTCTCAGAGGGTCTATCAAGGCTTTTATAGTCACAATGCATTTTTGCTTACTGTCCTGGCTTTCTCTTTGGTCTCCCGGAGGGAACAAGAGAGATAAGGTAAACATTTTTTCATTGATTTCTGTTCAACTTAATATGTCTTCTATTATAGTAGCAAAGCAGGAGGATAGCATACTGTACAGGAGTAATCTGCCTGAAAGACACGGCACACACACAATTCCCAGGGTTTTTCTACTACTGTAATGACTGATAGACATGATCAGAGCATAATTCACATGGCAGGTTCTTCTTAATATTAAATAATAAAGCTGTTCCCGGTGCTCTAGACTAAGAGTAATTGTCTCTCTGTCTGCATTTGATAGCATCAGCAGAGAAGCATGCATGGTCTCCTAGGTTGTTAGGTACCTAACAAGTCTGGGATTCAGAATTAAGTCAAAGAAAGAGATACCTTTGAAATAATTTTGCATTGTGAGATACCTGCCTGCAACCTTAGGTGCCTTGCCTTAGCCTAGGTGAGTACAGAGATTAAAAAGAGAGGTTCACTAAACTCCTTGCTGCTGTAAAAAGATGTAAAGGCTTCAGAAAAACAATTGCAGTGTGGAGAAGGGCATCCGCCTCTTCTTCCACAAAAAAAGACTTCCCCAAAACATATGTGCAGATAGGAGGTAAAATGGCTGTGTCACAAACTACTTATTCAAGTCTTGGATGTGAGTGCACAGCACTGCTGTCTCAGGAGTGTTCTGACTGACATCCACAGGGCTCAGTTCTGGAGTTCAGGATACCAAAGGCATCCTTGTGCTTGTGCACCAATTTGTTGTGGGGAGATGTACCTTTCATGTGTAAACAGCCATTCTCTTAGTTTTGTAGGGTGAAGTATCTGTCTGATGGCTACCTGGTTGGAAAAGCATTTGTGGCTAGAATTGGCTTTGTTCTTTTTGGCTGATGAAGGCAGATAAAGAGTGTCATCAGCAATTTGTCTATAAGAAGGCCTATTATAGCAATTAGCTTCTAACTTGCATTTCACACTTTCTACTCATTATCTTTGATAAATGAAGAGTGCTTAGGATCAGAAGTGCCTCCTGAAATGGAAGGGCTTAACCATGACACCTGCACATGCAGACATGAATTGAAATCACTGATACAGTGTTTGCTTCGTATCACTACAGTTCTACCACCTGCTAAATTGTTTCACCTCAGTGCTCAGGTCACGTTCCAGTAAGCATGACATGCATAACCTACCTGTGAGCTTAGGCAAGCGGAGTAAATTCACACTCCACCTCCACTGCCTCACTTGCCTTCCTCCTGGTGCTTTGCATGACAAGATGAAGTGTGTGCCACTGGACTGGAATAAAAGAGAAAGCCACTTGCAACTTCTTTAACATGATGAGAATGGTGTGGTGAAGGGAAAAAATTTTCTTAAAAAGAAAATTGCTCAGCTTATACTTTAAACATTTACAAAACTGAAAAATAGTCATAACCCCAAACACATCCATCACCATTCCAAATCCTTTTCTGATTAAACTGCTTGGAATTCTGCTTGGCAATGATAAAGAATGGCATTTGGGAAAGGTCAGAAGAAACATTTTCGAGTTCACTCTTCTGGAATAGACATGTATTTAGATTGCTCAGTTCTGGTGTGTTGATCACTACAGTGACTTCAGAGCTGTGCATTTCTGGTAAGGAGGATGATTGTAGGTAGTGGGCTCAAACCTGTCTGCCCTTTGCCTGCCATGCACTTATGGCACAGCCACAAGAGGAAATTCCCTCATGGTAAAGGAGATGCATCATGTGGGCTGCTCCAGCTGTGATCTCCTGTGAGGAATCTCAATGAAACTGATCCTTCCATGCAAGTGGGGCAGCTTCTTGCCATTAGGCTTGGGATAAGAGTGTGCACTTTGCCTCAGAAGAGCCAATGCATTGGATCAACATTCAAGATTGCCTCATGGTAATTGTTCTTGCATATACTGTGTATTCTAGCCTTGACATAAGTTACTGTTTTAGACTATGGCAGATGCTCTTCCTGAGCTCACATACCAAAATCTTCAGATGGCAAACAAATATAAGGAATGTGGCCCAAGGTCCGGGATGCCAGTTGCTGCAGGAACAATTCACAGTCAGGATGAGCCAATGGCTCCCTCTGGGTTCCCTGACTCCATGAGGAATGGGACAGTGCTGAGGTGACAGCTGAATGCAAAGCAACTTGGTGATACTAGCAATGACTGACCCTACTCACTCCATTGGGACTGAATTAATTGGCATTCCATGTGGTGGTACAGTGGCTGTGGTTGTACAGTGACACACTGGCCAGCAAGCTCCATTAGAGCACCACTTTTTCCAGTACCTGCCTATGGCTGAAGAGCCTCTGCTTGGAAACATATGTAGACTAAAGGGTGCTCCTCCTGCTTTTTAAAAAACAATGCAAATAAGAAACCAAACTCATTCTGTTTGCTCTCCAGACACCACAAACGCCTTCTAAACAGTCCAACTCAATCCAGCTTGTTGATACTTTACCTTTGATATTCAAAGAGTAAATCCCACCTTCCCAGCAGAGGCCTGAGCACTAAGGCTTCTGTATGTGAGAAGCTGTTCTGCAGAAACAGAGATGCACTTGAGCTCCTGCAGTTATTACTTGCCTATCAGACTAACTCACTGCAGACAAATCTGTAGAAAATTTACTGGTTTGTATTTCTCTCCTCTGTGTTAATGCTGCAGCACTGGAGCCAGAGAATGGAGAATGGAGTAGCTGAGCTGCAGAACTACAACCCGAGATAATTCACATAGTGTTTTAAGTCCCTTTACTCATCACTAATAGAATTCCTGCCAAACCCAATTACTCCCACCAAAGCTGAATTAACTTGCCTCTGTCACAGTAAGTTTTTTGCTCTATTTCATTACAAACTGAGGGGAAATGATTTTACCAAGTAAAATACTTATCTGTCTCCAGAGTTTCCTTATCTATAGGTAGGTACTTAAGTAAACATTTCAAACCACTAGACCAACATTTTCAAATACAAATACCCCTGCTTTTTGAATTAGATATCTCCTGTCATTCATCGTCTAGGTATTAAATGTCATAGGGTGTGTCCATCCTTTAAAAAATTTTTAAACATTTCTGGGGAAAAAAGGGAACAAAGGCTGTCACCTGCAGTGGGTGCATATTGAGTCTCAGTCTCCTGCTCTTCCTCCAAGAAAACTGCCTCATTGAAGTGGATGGATTTATGTGAAGAACATTCTGTAGAAATTTGTGTCCAAATTAAAACACTGGCTTTAATCAGTAAAGGGCAGATATTAGTAGCAAAGAAGAGGGAGTTTCTTAGACACGTCTCCAGGTTTGAACTGTAGGACAGGCCTAAAATTGCCAAAAATCGTGTCACTTTGTACACGTGGTTGCTTTGCACATGCAGCTCAGTTTGCCCACAGGAGCCGTCCAGACAGTAAATCCACAATTTGTCAGGAAATCCACGTCTTGGTAGGAAAGCTTAGTATATATGGGGGAACAACACTGAAAAACAATCTCATTCCTTGCCTCGTACTTGAATTTGAGCTTGGGAGACCAGAAGAGATCACTATCTTTCTCATCTCTTGACTTATATAGCACAGAGTGTTAAAAAAGTTGTCTTATTCCCCAGCTCTAAGCACGTGGTTATGGCTGAACCAGAAAACTGTGTTTCTGAGTTCAGAGCGGAGTCTGGTGAAGCTGTGATATTCTGGCACAATCACATTTCTCCTTTAGGCTCCTTTGGAACAAGACTCCTGGTTAGCCTCTTCTCTGAAAATGTTTGTATATCAAGGCTTAAAATGCTTAATGGTATTAATTAAAAATTGTTTAAATTGACTCTTGTGGATAAGAAGTGGCATAAATGCATAATATCAGCAATAGCACTAGAATGAGGCAAACTAGGACATCCAGGCCTGTACACTGTAAGGTTAAATATGTGATATGAGAAAATTAATTGTACATATGTTTGTTGCTGCACAATCCAGGGAATGCTGACAAATGGAACATAGTCAGTCCAGTGAGAAATACCAAGGCAAGCCAGGAATGTGTTGTCAGGCAGCAATGACATCAGCCTACAACCCTTGCCAACCTCCCTCCGCCAGGTCCACAGTTCCAGATCGCTGCTCTGCAAGGGCTGCCACTCCCTTCCTGTTAAATTACTGCACAAAGGACCAAATCTTAAAGTGGTTGTTTGGGTTTTTTCCACTTTACAAGAATATATTCTGACTACCCAACGTCTAATGTTGAATATACAGGGACTTTGTTTATATGAACAAAATATTCAGCCTTTCAGGTGGCTTCCCTTCTTCTTGTCCTACTGTAGTCCTCCCTTCAATTTTGCTTGTTTTCCTCAGAGCTTGGTAAAAGTATGAGGGCTCCTGTTTTGACAGCTAGGTCACCCCCATCATGGTGTGATTTGTTACCACATGGTTGTGGTCTTCATCTACTCCCACAATGTTCTGCAAGCTGCTTCTGAGAGTGTATATAATGTCAGAATTCCTTAGTAAATAGTCTGCCACTGTGGAGGTAAAACGGATGAGGAAACTGGTGGCTAACTAAAGGCTTTTGCTTGCTTGGCTTGTTCATTTCTTAAATACCAGAAAATGTTCTTCATTCAATGACCGATTTACTTTCAAAGTTTAAAAATGTTAGAAAATACTGTGTGGGAGTTGGAATTTAATCTTCCCAAAGGAGACACTGGCCTTCAGTTTTTAGATATTACTTTAAATGTACCTAAAAATCATCAATGGTTAAATAGAGCTGCTTCCAAGAATGTTTTGATGGCTTAAAAAGGTCAAACTAAAGGTTAGTTTAACTATTTTAAGTTGCATAACCTTCAAAAGACAGTGACAGCTGAAATAACTCAGTAATTTTACATAGCAATCAATATAATGGCTGGAAAAGCATGCAAAGGGATATATAATTTTCAGAACTTACTGTAAAATCCAGGTGGAATATTTTTTTACTGAGAAAGATGTATTTTTACTTCAGTTTAGATAATGTACTTTTCTATAGCATTGGGAAAAACTCAGTGAAGACAAAGCACTTCAATTTTACCATGAGGAAAACTCAGAAAAATCAATTCTGTTGTCCTCGTTGACAGTTATTGAATTATCTGTGGGTACAGCTTAGAGCTTCCTTCTGTTTTTATGTTGGAATAGCCCATGGAAACTAGTATTACTGATTGTTAGGATTCATCTAGGTAAGAAATGTGAAAACTAAATCATTTCACTTATTCTTGTACTCAGTGGGACCTAAAATCACAGACACTCTGATAGAAGTTATTTTTTCATTTTTTGTATCTATCAAGCAGCATCTTGTCATATGAACACTCTCATAATTTTGAGGTGAACATGTTCAAGCCTGAATTTTGACAAAGGTAGGAATTTTAAGTCTGTATTTAAAAAAGAGGGGGTGAAAAAAAGTAGCATCAAATATATTGTTGACTGAAAGATGATCTTATAGCTGCAGCTGTGGTTTTGGATTTGGAAACCTTGTGGTCCCTCCTATTTCTTCTGTAGTTGTCCTGAGAGATCTTTCACCTGTTTGATTCTACCCTCCACTAACCCTGACTATTGCCTTAATCTGCAGATATCTCCATTCTGAGTCTTAATCATTTTCTCACAGCTCTACCACTCAAAGTCTCTGCATTTTATGAATGAGGATATGATATTTATTTGTGTCTGACATTACAATAGCAGATGCCATGAAAACAGATAGGATTTTTGGTAGGAATTACTCATGAACATTTGAGTGCACAATTTAGTTTTTATCAACACCCTAGAAAAATAATGCCAGGAAAACATTGAGAATAGAACATTAAAAAATATGGAAAATAATTAATTAATAAAACTAAGAGCTAGTGCAAATATAAACTTCTGAGTACATTGAAATGGAATATAACATGACCCATGTCTTAGTCTTCCCATGTCTTCCAAAAATAGCTTTGAACCTGTGTTCAAAAGGTTGCAGTAAAATATATTAACATGCTTGAAAGAACTTATTTTTTTTACAATCCTAGCATTTGTTTTTTAGAATTCAAAAATTAAAACTTGAATAAACTTAATATATATAATTAATTAAATTATATATAAACCCTAATTTTCTTTCTTTCGAGATTGAGTAGCTTTACCATTTATTTTAAACCACTGGGTTAATTTAATAAAACTATAAAAATATTTTCCCCTTTTTAAAGAGATTAAATATTTCCTGAATCAACATTAATTTTTTTTACTAACTTCAGTTGATTTGAATCAGTATCTGGGGGAATTATTTTTCTAATTATTTTTTCAAATTTTATCCATCTCTAGTTTATATACATATAAGTATATTTATCTACCAGTCTTTGTTATCATTTATGTCAGCCTAACCAGTTAATTATTCCTGGAAGTTTGCCATTATTAAAAATTAATTTACTATAGATTCATCCATATTTTTTCAAATGTATGTTTAAATTATGTATTACTTTCTTCAGTCATTGACTAGAGCCATTAATAGCATGCATGAGGTTTGTCCTTCATAAATATAATTAAAAATTCCTTCTTTAAATGGAAATAGAGCTTCATAGAGCTTGTTCTGTCGTGACACAATTACAGCTGTTTTCCTGTTCCAGCTCCTGGGGAATGTGTATCCATTAAAGAGTCATTAGATAAAAACTCACAATCAACTCCTCAGTGGGAACAAGAACCCACTCACCAAACCGTGGGAGCACTCCAGGCGACAGCTAAATGCAGATTCTTACTTACTCTCTTTCCCTGACTTTATTGATCTTTTGCTCCTTCCTGTGTGCTGATGTGGCTTCAGTGCACTGATGTTAGTACTGGTAAGAGTTAGACAAACACAGTGATATACTGGACTGTGATGCCTTCAGCTAGATCTGCATTAATAAATTAAATGGACGAAGATCTTCCTGCACACTGAGGTCAACTGGCCCACAGAATAGCCCACATCTATGGTTGGGATTTTTTTTCACCCCGCAGCTGGGTGACTACGTGCATGCTGCCTATTGGGAAAGGACCCTCAGACCCTCCAACTCCCAAACCATGCTCAGGAATTGTTTGAGAGAAAGCTGGTTGATGTGGGCATATCTAATACCGTGGGCCATCCTCAGAGTTTATTAGTCTAGACAAACCTCTCCCAGTGATCAGAAATGCTCCCACGGGCTGTTTCATTTACCAACAAAAACCCAGGAAGCTTCACTGTATTTGGGAGTGAGGGTGACAGCTTGCAAGTCCCAAGGTGCTGAGGTGCCCTGCAGAGTCAAAATGACTTTTGGACAGACATGGTTACAAAAATGCCTACCACTAGTGACTTACAGTTAGAGATGGGAGATTTTTTTTGTACAAGTTTCTTTCTTGGATGAAAGTACCTACATGCTACCCTGGGAGTCCTTGGCTTCACTGCTTTTCCAAGAAAGTATCACAGTGAGGGTAGTGCAAAGCACTTCAGAGTACCTGAAGAGCAATAGCTAAACTTAAAGACAGGGCCAGTGCTTATCGCTTATACTGGCTTTAGACACTACCATGGGGTTTATGTGAGTGGGAGCACTTGGCCAAACACAGCATAGACAGAGTCACAGAGGAGAACACCCCTCAGAAGATATTGAATGGCTACTAAACTACCCCCTAATTTTTCCATTTTTGCAGATCCCTTCTTTTACCTTCTAAGAGGAGGGCACATCCATCACCTGAATGGGAGGTAAGTGCAGGTCTATGAACCTGTGATGTAACAAAGCACTCTAATATGGGAATTTTTCTGGTCAGTTTGTGAGGTGAACCTTTATGATTAATCCAGCTGGAGAAATCATGGAGCTGCTGTTAGTTAAAAACACTACTTACTTACGTTTTTCTAGTATTCTACTGGAGTGGTGGTGCAGACTTCAGAAACCTGACTTTTTCAGTAAACTGATATAATTCAGAAATGAATCTTGGAAGGATCAACTCACAAAAAAGAAAACAATACAACTTGTCCTACAGCTGTTTCCTCTTGGCTAAGACCCTGTTGTACCCCACAGACAGCTTTTTGGTTGACTGACCCACAGGTAGGTCTTTTGGTTACTATCTTCAGCTTTCTTTTTGATTCCACATTTCTTCTAGTTTCTGTGTAAGTAGCTCAAGCTAATCACACAGTCTCAGGCTCATAGTTTAGAAGTTTGCAAGAGCTAGACCTCTATTTCTCGTTGGATGGTTTGTATTTCTGTGCAGAGAGAGCTGAGCTCTGATACAGAGTTATCCATTGATGTTTATTACTATTGGATCTCTTCTGGTGCTTTCTGTTGTCTAAGCTGAAATTTCAAGATAGATGAATGTCATGTTTTATTTTCAAATAAAATCAGAAGCAGAAAAAAGGAAACAGTTAAAAGCTTTCTCTGATCCTGAAGTTAAAAGGAGTACATATGCTGGCTTTATTTATATAAAGAACAATGAGAGGGAAAAAAGGAAAGAAAACAATTTATGCAAGAAATTTCTTTGCTTAATCTCTTTGTATGTTTCTAAATATTTGTTCCCGCTTCTCACTCACTTTGCCTTCCCAAAATGGAATGACTTTTTATAATTGTTTTGGAAGCAAGATGGAAAAGGTACAGCCTTTTAATCTTTATTCTGCTTCAGTTTACAATGCAGGGTATCTGACCACGGCTGTTCTCTGGGTTCTTATAGTAGATGACATAAAAATATTGACAGAAATTGGTATTGCTATCAGTTTTGCATATCCTATTTTGTATCCCAGATTGGTCCTATAGGCTGAAGTATTGTGGGATTTCTCGACAGGAATAGATTTGCCCACTGATTTTATGGGCAAGATTTACAATGAAGCAGTGAGTATAGGCGATTTCCAATGTTTGTGAGTGTTCATAATGTAAAAGACTCAGCTGCAAGACAGGTCTGGATCCTATCCCTATTTTTAGGACAATCTGAGACCCCAGAAATGAACAACACTGACTTTTGTCCTATTAAAAATCCAAGACATTTCTCCCCTCGTGACACAGTCTTCAAAGTAAACTTGACCCTGGCTATGAAATTCTCTCATGCATTGAGATACCAGCTTTTTGTATCTCATGGACATGGCAGGTTTCTGACTGATGTTTGGTTTAGACATATACACAAAGTGCCTGAGGCACCCGCTGGGCCTAAACAAAGAAGCCTGGGAAAGGTCTCACCATATCTATTGTCTTACACTGACATCAGCCTTTCCATTACAAAGCCTTTCAAGACCAAAAGTAATCAATAATGATGAATGTGGTTTTTCCCTGTGTGCGTCTGAGACAGATGGAGAGTCACTGTGGACACAATAGCCTGCAGGCAAGGGCGCTGACATGGTTGTTAAAAAACATCCCCAAAACCACACATAAAAAAAGGTATAAAGTTTTGTGTGGGTTTTTTTTTACATATTTACCTGCTTAATGACAGATTCCTGCAGGGAGCAGTAACTGCGTTACCTGCTTGCATGAGGATTGGTGCTCTTGCTGAGCAGCATCCATCTCTCAGAGAAATGACAGAGAGTTTTCCACATGGTTTTCTCTCTCTGCATCTCCCTTCTTTTCCAAACTCCCATTTCCCAAGCTTTCCTTATTTACCCCTCTCTCCATCTCTCTTCTTTCTTGCTTAGGCTGTCTGGTTCAAAACATATCTGTTTACAGAGGCATCATATAGCTGAAAATACATGTCTTAGTTAGTAATTCTTGGAAAGAAACTGGTTATGGACTATGCTGCATTTTAAACCTCCTTGCATATAGCTGCGTTCACTTAGGGTCAGATGGAGGAAGCAGTCCCACAGTGGCACATCCTCAGAGAGACTGCAGGTATCATTGCAATGAGCATGGCTGTAAGAAAGCAGTCTTGCCAAGGGGCCAGGAGGTTGGCTTCATGTGAGCAGATGCTGCATATACCTTATCCCATCCCTGCCTGCTCACATTTGTTCCACCCATAGAACATCTCCCCTTCGCCGGAGGTATATATCAGTATTCTGACAAATGCAAACAGAAGGGAAGTCAAAGGAGACTGGAAATGATCAGAACGTGATTATTTTTCCAGTATTGGTTTTGTATTTCATTTGCCTCAGCAAATGAAAAAGTTCCCTTGTGGTGCCAATAGAGGTACAGACGGGTGGTTGGGATGGATGATGATGAGCCCCTAGTGAAATCTATAAAAGCATTTGCAGTAGCACTCACCTAAGAAAATTATTTTAATAAAGCTAGAAACAACAAGAGAACAAACAGGAACACAAACAGGAACCTCTGAAGTTGGATTTGGCCCTCAGTTCCAATGGGATGAGAAAGAAGCTTTGCTGTTTAATTGTTAACAACAGAAAGCCCAATGTAAGCATATTAGCATTTTTGTATTACAACGTATTAGTAATTAATCAGAAACTGTCCTGATAATATTTTACATAGAGCTCAACAGATTGTGCAGTAGTAGATATAATCAGAGAAATATTAAATGAAGGACACAAGATATGTTAGTGTTTTAATTAGCCTATAATTAATTAACCTATAATTAACCTTGATCTGAAGGTGTGACTAGCTTTGTTTCTGAACATAGGATCCTCTCCCCATCCATAGGCTATCCTGGCTGTGTGAACTGCTCCATTGGTCTAAGACCATATATGCTGTCAGTCATCTGCAACACCTTGGCTAAATTACTGACCTGTATTCTTGTCTTTGTGCATTGGAGGGGAGAAAAACCCATTGGAGATGAAGTTTGTGATATCCAGAGAATGCTTCTTGATTCCCAGATTCTAATTTACATGGACATCAGAAGTGAGTGTGTTTCAAACCTTTCCCCACAGTCTTACAGCTCCAGAAGGGCTCATGTGGTCTATTCACTTCAAAATCCATTTCTCCTACACCAATGGAAAGGAAAGGGGAGGGCTGGCATGATTAATAATTTATTCCAGTCTTCCCACATGGGGGAGGCAGGGAAATTAAAGGCTTCTGTAGTTAGTGGGGTTGCACTGTTGCAAATGAAGGCACCATTTAGATCAGGATCATGCTAATTCCTCCCTGTGGACACCTTTGGAAGAAAACAAAAAAGCATACCCAAAGACAGATTGCTTCCTTTACATTAATAACAAAAATGTTTATTCTAGTAAAAAGTTGAAAAGGAGCAATTAGAGACTTCAGGGAATACAGTCAGTGAAAATGTGGGGGTTTTTATCCTGGACTACAGATAATTTACTAAATTACCATATTTTACTTCTTGTGGTCACCAGTGGCACAGTGACCCTGTTGTGGTAATGCTCCTCTGCCATGCTCTGAAAAATCCGATAACCCCTGTGGCTGTCCCAGGATGCTGTTTGTTACAGGCAGCCCAAACCTCAGAAATGTGCTGTGTGCCTTGTGGAGCTGCTTGCAGCCACTGGGCTGTATATACTGCCCTGGCTACAAGTCAAGCAAGCATGTCTTGTCTTGGCATGTGAAAGGAAAGGGATGCCAAGAGGAAAGTGACCCTAAAAGTAATTTCTGTGGTTTATTTGTAGCAATTCTATATTTACAATGTGCCTAAAAATCCTTCATCCGAATCTACCTGGCAAGCTAGTTTGCAGCTCCAGCCCAAAAGCTTTATTTATGTATCTAATCTCTATTGATCAGAAAAGTTGAAGTAAATAGGAAAGAACAAGATGGACAAATTAAAATGAATCACTGCAAACTTTACTTTTAAAATAACTCTTGCTTTATTATTTTATGGTTTATCCTAAAGCCATGCCTAGTCCCCAAACACAGATAGGTGTTTGTATCCTCCCCCTTCCCTCTTCATACACCAAGTTAAGCATTTGCCCTGAGCTCTTGCATCTGAGAGGGATGCCCAGCCACTGGGGTGGGTGTCAAAAGACCTCCATGCTTTACAGCAACTTCAAAATCTCTTGCTCGAGACTTGGTTTGCTGGAGTATGAGACATTGTGAGCACACTGTAGCCATTTGTGTGTGTGAGTGAGTGCACTACAACATGTAGCAGTAGTGAGGCTGTGGAATGTTAGTATATCTTTCCATATACCTCAAGCCCTCTGCTGCTCTGAAGTCATGGATTCTTTCCTTCAAGGAGATTCAACAATGTTTCTTAACAAAAATGAAGGAAACATTGAGAAACTACTACCCTTGCCCAGTTTCAGTCTGGTATGGCCGCTAGTGTGGTGCCAGCTGTTTTCATTGTTGTCTGCTATATTTAAACAGAATTAAAAGAAAAAAAAAAAGAATACTTACCTATCCTAATCTCTACGATAATTTAAAGTTCCCTCTTATCCCTTAAAGACAACAGCTTACAAAGATGAAGCCTAAAACTACCCCAGTGATAATCAGGTAGAATAACCCATTCTCCCTCAGATCATTTCCCATTCTTCCCCCTCTCTCCCCCCATCAATCCAAATTTTAAAAATTATATGTTTTGAAGGTCAGCAGACTTGTAGGTACTGAACTACCTGATAAAGCATCAGGCTGAATTCCAGCATTGTAACCTGCCACTGGATGCCCCTTCCTTCCTGTAGTCTGAGATCTATTGCTCAGCTTTCTGCAGCATGGATGGAGAGGGAGGCAATAGTTTATAAGGAAAGGTAATTGCTCTCTCTTGCAGATCACTAGTTTCATGCTTCTAATAAGACATTCATCATCAACCAGTTGTAACTTTCCATCTTCAGATAGTTTTAAAGAAATGTGTATCTCCTCCTCTGTGAAAAATATTACAGTGACCTTTTTTTTTGAGATGGCTACACCCTGGACATCATTAGCAAGATCCGCAATTGAAAGGAAAGTCTGTACATTTTTGACCAAGCAGAGGCAAGAAAGCACTGGTGTGGCTAAAGCTGCCACTAAAAGCATCTGTTGCTATAAAAAGCAATAAAAAGCTGTAAACCATGAACAGAGAGCAGATGCACAGCCTTGGTTGGCTGGTCAGTGCAAACCCTGACAGCTTTGAGGTCTTTTCCAAGCCTGTCGGCAATGTCTCTGTCTTGTGTGGGCTGAGCTTTGGATTTCTTGGGCTCTTGCAATCAAATCCTGCTTAGTCACAGGAACTAGAAACATGCAAAGGGACACTATGTCAACCCCGTGAGACACACTGAACTCCGGGACTGGCCATACCAAGTGTTATTCCTACAAAAGACAGGCATCCTGTGTACAATTTCCTGATGGACTTCTCTTAACAATTGCATGAATGTGTTGTATTTTGTCCTGTGTTAGGCAGACCTAGGCTGGATGCAAAAAAGGTGTGGCCATACCATCTCCTGTGTGCTTCCCCTGTGCCTACCTAACTGTCATTAAGTCCAAATCATTTCTGTGGCACCTGTAAATCAACCACCTTTTCTTAGTTAAACCACAAGTGATCAATATATTGACTAGCAATGGTAGATGCATCAGTCCAAACTGAAGAGATGGAACCTATTCTTCCCAAGAAGAAAAAATTTGAAATGAAACTTCTTAATCTGGCTCCACTTCTTCCCCGCTGGCTCACCATTGACAAAATGCAGGGGCTACATCCATACCACTGGACTGAACACTCCTGGGACTGTTTTTAGCAGCTGGCAGGGAATGAGCCATCTCCCCCCACAGTATCACCTTCTCTCTCTCCCCAACACAGAGTGACTGCAGGAAAACAGCCAGCTGGGAATGGTCTCTGGGCTCTGCTAACTCCCAAACCACACCTGCAAACTATGACATTAGGATGTGCCAGTAACTGTGCTAATAAATTAACAATGCAGATGATCAAATTTTGAGGACTACGAACATACGTTGGCACTGTCATAGATGTACTACAGTAGATACAGACAAGCAGCCCATGTTCTGGACAAAAAGTTCTGTATTTTCAGTCTACAGTAACTGTTTTCTGGTGTCTGAGACACCCTCGCTTTGGATTTCTAAGGCACACTAAAGCTGCCACATCAACACAGACAGAGGCAGATGCTTGGTCTGTGTTGGACACTCCTGATTGGTAACTTACTCTCCTTTTAATCTTTCTCCATTTCATCTCCTAGTTCTAGCTGTAACCAAAAGCAATACTTGCAGTCCACAAGGAGTTTAAATTATAATGCTGATACTGAAATTACAGTGTTCATGCTTTAAATTATACTTCCAACTTGAGCTTACCTTTTCTTACTGCATCAGGATCACACCCATGGGGCTTTCCCTGTCTGCATTTAGTCATTGAGTTAAAATGCTTTCCTTCTCCCTGACCCATGTGATCTGCTGCGATGAGCAGGATGGTGTGATCATGTATCAAAGCACAGATCCCAGGGGGTGCCTTCTTGAGTTATTTTTACTGTACTGAAACTGCCACTGCTCCTGTGTGATGGGAATTACACTGTGTTTGACAAATTCTGCCCATTGTAAGTTGCCTCGTAGACTCAAATGATACATAAGTGTGGTGGTTTGGGCTAGGCCTTCCTTGGTGACCAGTTTGTAACCAAGGAAGGGCCCAGATTTACCCAGTATTCCCTACAATTTTTACGTAAGCCAGGCTATAAGAAGAAAGGAGGAGAGGCCTTCGCTCTCTTTCCTTCCGGCGGCTTGGAGGTGCAGGTTCCCTGCTGTTGAGTCTGCCGTGTTGGGGAGCGAGGCCTGGTTGGGCCTTGCCGACCTTGGGAGACAGAGTTTGCCGGCGATCATTCCGGAGCAACTCTCGGTTGTCCCAAGGAGAGTAGTGAGATATTTCTTTGCTAACTCTTTTAGTTGTTAGATATTGGGTCACTAATCGGGATACATATATATGTATTTTATTTTGGTTTTGTTCCTTTTCCCTTCCCCCTTCCCTTTCCCTTGTGAAATTGTATATTTTTTAATTGGATATAATTGTAATATAAGTGTAAATATATATATCTTACTTTAGCTGTCTCTCTCTCGTTTTGGGTTTTCTTAGGTTTTTTTCTCCCTCTTCTCCCTGAGGTTTTTGGAGGGGGGGGACTTCTGGTGGTAAGGTTTGGAGACTTGGCAGGGAACCAGCTTCAAACCATATCAATAAGTAAGGCCTAATAATAAGAAGAGCAAAAACTGCTACAAAACACTACTATAGATCATTTATAAGCATAGCACTGTTCAGTTCTGCTCTTGATCTTGAAGATATGCTTTACTGGGTATTTTTTACTATTCTGACTATCTCTGCACACATGCTCATTAGGAACTTATGCTTGGTGTAGACTCCATCCCATGTTTATTAATGAACTCCACTGGTGCTCCTTGTCTCTTGTCCTCTATCCCTTGCCCTGCTGATGGTTACTCGCAGGCCATAGTGCCAAGCAGATTGCATTTATGGATATTGAGGTGGGAGAAATCCCTGTAAATGTCATTTTGGTTTCTGTTATACCATAGATTAGTTTTCAAAAACAGTTGATCAGTTCAACTGTGTGTTGTACACCACTGGGCTACTCATGCTACCACATTCTTATGGTGGAAAATGATTGCACAAGATAATGGAACTGGTGCATCTTTTTCTGCTCCTTCATTATAATTCTGAGGGTGCAAAACCCTCATGAACTGCACCCTACTCACCTCTTCCTGCCAGAGAAACCACTCATTATGTTTCTTTCAGCCTGCATTGTGTTGCTGAGGAAGTAAGTGATGTATCTCAGCTATCCTGTCATGGGACAAAGCTGATTTTCTTACGTAGCTTCAGCAAGCAAGTGCTTTAATACTGAAGTACTTTCAAAACCAATGTTTCTGTCACCTCAGTTGATGGTCTTGACACAAAGACTAAGGACTGAAAAGGTCTGGAAGTCCAAATTCCAGGGAAATGATGAGTACTAAGGGTTAATTTCATATTCAGGGCATGCATCCAGATTGGAGTTGAGGAGTCCATTTTTTTCTTGACCCTTTTGTGTCAGTTGCTGTTTTTATTTTTCCAGCTGTTCTGAGCAGGTGCTCATGCTGTACACTGTACTAAAAGTCAGGTAAGGACCAACTTGAGTTAGAGAGGCTGTCATGGCCTTACCCCTTCACTCCATCCTAGCTGGTGTGTTGTCCCTTCTTGTGGCATATGAGACAGTTGTTGTGGTAGGCTACAGGGTCCCTCTCCATTTGCAGCAGGGTTGCATTCATCCCATGTGCTTCAGTTTGGCAGAGCAAATCCAGTTCTTTCCTTTCCTCGCCATGGCAGAACACATTAGCTGTGATTAGGGCTTTTTTTTGCTTAAGATGTTTTTGCAAATCACTTGTGGTGAAAAAGCAAGGCCTTACATTTCCAAGAAAATGAAGCTGACAAATGGAAATAGATAATCTGTCCTTCAGGTGAGCTTTCTCTACTGCACAATATGTGAGCTATTGGAGCCTTGTGGAGAAGAACAGTTCAAATTGCATGGTCAGGGACTTAATAATTCTTAGGTATGAATCATTGCTGTCAGAGTTTCTATGGGAACAGAGAAATAAATTAATATTTAGGCTATTTTCAAATTAATTCTATGAGAAGATCCAAAGGTTGTGCAATGTCTAGAAATTATAGAAGAAATAAATAATTGTATCACTTAGATTTTGCTAGTTACTGTTACTGGGGTTTTTTGAAAAGTATGGTTTATACAACTTAGTCACAAAATGTTTAAACACAACAGAAGATAAACAGGACATTTGGCTGTAAGTTCAGAACAATGAACTCATAAGGTTTATTTTTATATGCAAGTTCAGCTTGGATTCGTGCCATGTAACACAAAATCCAGTTACCACTTAATGCTTTTTTTTTTATCCCTTGAAGTGATGAGGGCATCTGGATCCCATTTTAAATTGCAAACTAGGCTTTTTAGCTTTTTAAAACAATTTGCATAGCTTGAACTAATTAGTGCTTTGGTTGATGTGTAGGCAGTAAAACAACATGACCCCAAGCATGAGAGAGGTGAAGGAGAATTGCATGAATTTTGGCATTTCTTAACTTTTGAGAGCTTGAATTAACTACCCAAACATTTCAATACAAGCAGGGTATGCACACAGAGGAAGTAACGAAGTAATACTAGAAGGAGACCCCCAGGATAAGCTATGTGTGTTTCCCAGCATCGTAAATAAATGTTCACAGAGCCTAAATATGCAGCCTAATGTTCTGTTACCTTGAGCAAAGCCAACAGCCTCAGCCAGATGCATCTGTCCCTCTTGAGCTGAGCCGTTCGCTGCAGTCCCTGGAGCACGTGGGAGCTCCAGAGGTCCATTTTCTGTGATCTGCGCTATTTCTGCTGATATTGGGCTGATGTCCCTCAGTTCCATCTGGCTGGACCAGCATTGGTCAATGCCCAGCCAATTTCAGGTTTTGGAGTGATGTTTTCCTCTCTCCAATCACACTCAAGTCTCTGCAAGCAACCCCCTGGTTATGTTCAAGGATAAATAGAATGTGGTGTCTTATGGCTGAACTACCACTGAAGTGGGTGCTGCAGGAAGTCATAAGTCTTCAGTTGTATGAAATAAGGGAAAGCAGAAGAAACAGATAATTTCTATTCTAGACAAATCTAGTTTGCATGAAAATGAGGAAACCTGAACTATACCCTTCCAAACCCAAGCGTCAGGTGCGTATACCTAAAATAGATGGCTTGGATTAGGTTTTGCCCAGGTTGCAGCACTTTGCAGCACTATGGTGAGGATGACAAGAAGGGATTGCCCTGCTAGAGTGGAGTGCTACAGATCAGTGAAGCATTTCTGCAGAGCTGTGCAGGAACTCAAGTCTTGATGAAACATTTTGGTTTAATGATACAGCTTGTTCTGCCAAAAGCATTCTGGCATTTCAGTTCTGCTATGCTTCAACCTTCTGCAGCCTGCAATTCTTCATAGACAGCTTAGATACAGTTAGGGCTTTTTTTCAGATGACAGAATGCATTCCCTGAATCCCAGGCACTGAGGATGTTGCTTGAAGTCCCAGGACTGTTGCTTGAAGAAAATGTTGCTGGATATTTTTAAACTTGGACAAAACCATCTTTGTTCAGAGTAATAGTTAAAATTATTTACCTGAAATGTTCTGAAACATTTGTCTATGATGCAGATACTTGCTTGGCACCTGGAAATGATGAGCCCCTGCAATGACATCAGGGGATGGAGGGACTGGGGACCACCTCTGCAGTAAACCCCTGAAGTGCTGGTGGTCTGAACATGAGCCTGTGGTTGGACCTGATGACCTCAGAGGTCTTTTCCAACCTGGCTGATTCTATGATTCTATGACAGCAAAGGCAGCCAGCAGCTCCTGAGCTGTGTAATCAGGGCTATGGGGAAGATCAAGGGAAGGGATTGTCCTCCTCTGTGCTGCACTCATCAGACCACATCTAGATACTGAGTCCAGTTTTGGGACCTGTCACAGGAAAGACATGGAGAAACTGGAGGGAGCTCAAGGGAGGGCCCCTAAGGTTGTAGGGCTGGAGCACCTGCCCCATGAGGAGATGCTGAGGAGGCAGGGCAGGGTCAGCCTGGAGAAGGGGTGACTGAAGAAAGAGAAGCCTGGAGAAATGATGTGACTTAGTCCCCAGCCCTGACAAAGGGTCATGGAAGAGATGGAGTGGGGGTCCTCACAGCAGTACAGGATGGGAGGGCAAGAAGCAATGGCCACAAGTTGGAATGAAAGAGGTTCAGGCTGAGTATAGGAAGGAACTTTCCCAATGAGGAGGTGGAGCAGGTCACCCTGAGTGGCTGTGCTGCCTCCATCCCTCAAGAGTTTCAAGCGCTTACTGGTCCAAGCCGTGAACAGCCTGGTCTGACACCAGCATTGGTCCTACTTGGGGCAGGAGGGTAAACTGGGTCTCTCCCAGCCTCTCATCCTCTGATCAACTGAAAATGGGGTCCTGCTCTAAACACACTGAACAAATGGTACTGCTGCCAATGCTGCCTTACAGCAGCTGCCCCGAGCCTGAGATCAGACCACTCTTGTTGCAGAGGTGATGGACAGCATCCAACCAGCAAATGGCAGGCCACCTTATTCTTTCCTTTCGCTTTTTAAAGGTATTTGAGAAGCTCTTGAGGTCTGTGCAAGTCTTCCAGATAGAAACCTAACCACCCACATTCATCTGTAAAAACCATATATGGCCTTAAACAACTGTACTCAGGTCAATGCAATGTTACATTTTACTATAGGCTATTTGATACAGATTATATTTGCAAATTGAGAAATACTGTAGCAGCCCTTGCCAGGGCTGAGCAATCCAAGAAATATTAAGTTTCAAGTCGATTCAGATCTGCACACTGGCACTGTATCCACAGTCTTGCACACCATCCAGCTTTTCTTAGTATCTATCACTGTTACTATTTGTTATGACAGCTACATTATTTGTGAGGTAACGGAACATTATAAAACAAAGCAGAGCTGTTTAAAGTATCAAAATTCCCTTATTGTGTAAACTTTTGTCTTAGGTTTCACTATTTTTTTGGGTCATCCAGCATGTACATTTGTATACTGTAGACATGATAAATCTGTATATTAATCTTTGTGACCTCCATTTGCCCTGGCTCATGTGATCTCAGTATTTCCATGGCAAAAAAAATAACAGAAGACTCAATGTAGAAAATTTAAGGCATTTGCTCTGTTTATAAATCTCACTATGGGCCTGATCTTGTAATTCCTTTACTTGGTTAAATTTTCATTATTCATCTAAAGACTGTTGCTGAGGTGTAACACTATGTGTAAGGGAAGATTTGTAACATCAAGCCCCAGTGAGATGTTAAGGTTAGCAGCAATCATCCCTGTCTTCCATCAAGTGGGGGAAGTCATGGAAAGAAAACAAAAAGTTCTTGTGGAAATTATTAAATCAGCTGCATCTGCTGTGGAAAGCCAGAGCATCACACAGGGAAGCTGTAGGTGTGCTGGGGCAGGAGGGGGCTGAGGACAACCCTGTGCCCAACTGAGAGGCAAAGGGCCAGGTGAGGGCAGTTGGAGCTTGGGCTCAGCCCCTCTGAAAGGAGACCAGGTGTCTCAACACAGGGCAGCTGGGGGAAGGTCTAGTGTGAAAGAGGCAGCTATGGGGGATCAGTATGAGAGCAGCATCATTTTCAAGAACTGTTCTTCACATTAGCCTGTAATGTCAAGGCATGTAGTGCTTTATTATTCATATTCCATTATTATTGTTATTATTTATTTTATTATTCCATTTAATTTGATACCAAACAAACAAGCAGTAACAAAAAAGGACACATACAAGGCCTGGGCACTCTGCACGTCCTCCCAGGGTAGACCCTTAACCTCCCTCTTCTCACCATCAGCACCATCCAGGAGCCAGTGAAGGCTTTCATTGCCTCCCCATTAGGGTGTAGTGGCTAATTAGGAGTGGCCTGTGTGTATGAGCAACTCTGTAGCCCATGTCCAGCCCCAGGAGGGAATGCGATGGCAGCAGCTTCAGGACATCCAGCCAGGGCTGCAGGAAGGGAGAGGGCACTTGCAAGAGTGGTTAGTGCTGGGAGGTTGAAGAGAGAACCTGGTACCATCTGTAAATCCCAACCTGGCCATTCCCACAAAGCCTGAGAACAACCCCTTTTCCTCACTTGCTTTCATGGGAAATAAAAACAAGTCTCAAGTCTGGCTTAATATATTTTCCTAGCTAAAACCATAAGAAAACAAACCCGGTTTATTAGGAACAATTAGTTTCACTTTAGCTCTTGCTTATCTGTGAGAGAATACAGTAAATCTGAATAATTTGAGGAAAGAGGAGGAGAGATTATGCACTCTGCTGTTGTTTGTTTAGTTTAGATGAGAACTAGATGTTGCTAGAGGCCTCCAAGTTTCAATTTTTAAATCTGTTGCCAAAGGGGTGGGGAGATGTATACAATAGCCAGCATGTCCAATGTGATCATTTTTGGCTATTTCATTTCAGTTCTCCATATTCTCCCCCCTTTTGACCTCTTGTTATCTCTATTGGAAGCACCTTATGCATCGTGCTGATATTTCTATATTTTTGAAAAAAATTTCATCTTTGGCACATGAGAATGGTCAGGAAGTCAAAGAAGACACCGAACTCTCCTGACTAATGTATTTGTATAATATATAATTTTGCAGACTGTGCTGGAGATTTTAAAATTTAATAGGGCAGGCGTCTTTTCTCTTTTAACCTCCTGTGCCATAAGGACAAATTCTCATGAATTTTCTTGACTCTCCTGAATAAAATTAATTACTTTTAAAAAGCTGCTCTCTGGGAGACCTAATTATCTTTTTATCTGTGCTGATGACATATTCCTAATCTGATGTTGATCCAAATGATTTCAGAATCTGTGCTTCTTTTTCCTCAAAAACCTGCTGCCTCTCTGAGATCTGAAGAGCAATGGCTCAGAGGCCCTTATTTCTAACTTTCTGAGCTGCCTTCAAATCCAAGAGCAGACTGCTGCCAAGGAACAGCAAACTCTGTGTGAATAAGGGATGTGATGCCATAGGAGTGATTTAGGGTATGGGATGCATTCATCTGTATGCCAAAACTGGGAATGGAAGTGGTTTGCTGCACTGCCTGTTGTGTTGGGTAGAACAGAGGTGGTGTAACAGAAGTTTAAAAGCACTGCTTTATTTAACTGATTTCTTGTGGCATGGATTGCCCACCCTCTTACAGCCCACAGAGAGGTTAACAGACTTTTGGGTTTGGCATGGTGCAGCTGCTGAAGGAATTTCAGTGCACTTATAGTGCAGATTTACAATGGAGCTTGGAGTTAAGCTGTGCTTGCATTTTTGGGGTTACTGAAACCTGCCATTATTTTAGAAGGAAGCAATAGAAAGGGGGGGGGAAACAAAAGACATTAGGAGAAACAAAGGGATTCAGGAAAGGTGTGTGAGAGCACGACATTAACTAAAGACAGCCAGCCACACTAATTCTTGGGGAGAGAAGGAGCAGAAGAGGTGACTTGAGGACTGTCAATCCTCAAATAGGAAACACATGCAGTACTTAGTACTTTATGCAGTGTGGGAGCCGTTGCAGCAGGAGAGTTCTGATGGTTTGAGACCTTTCTTAGGCCTGTGCATGTTTGATAAATGCTGCAAGACCAAGTGGTGATGTGACTTACTTCTTTGTGCAGACCTCAGTGTCCCTATCAGGCGCTGCAGTAACTTACACATGAATAGATATCTGGAGTAGAAGTTCAGGTTGTTTCCTCTGAAAGGAATCTATCTGGTTTACGTGTGTCAGGGACATTCTGCAGACTGGAGTGATGCATGGTGAGTTGGGTCAAGTAGAGGATTTACTTTGAATCACCTTACTGCTCTGGACCACAGGAATCTTCAGGGCACAGCCTTTGTGCTGTGGAGTGACTAGCCCACATGAGTTAGGAGGTCAGAATCTGAAAAAGTGAATTAAGCTGTTGTTTAAGATGGAGGTTGTTATCATCTGTTTGCAAATAGAATTTTTTTTCTCCCCAAGAAACTTAAAATCAATTAAAAAATAACTTCCTGATAATAGTATTTATTTAAGTAGTTCTTAAAGAATTCAGAATGCATCAGACTTTAAGACGACTTACACCTCTTTCGTAACTTCATGAACTCTATGATTTTCAAATCTCCACAATAATGTCTGACCTCCAGTAATACTTTCTCTCATTTTGTCCTGTGGTTGTGCCAGCCGTCTCATTCAGCACAGCAATAGAGCCCAGTAAATTTTATTCACTGGCTTTCAGGTGTTAATTATTGGCTTCTAGGTCTGACAGACAGTAAGTTGCCACAAGCACAGTGACGGCTGACACCTCTGAGTACAGAGGACGGTGCGGTGCTAGCAGGCACATCATGAATGACCTGGGTTTGTGACCTCCTCTTCTAGCTCTACAATCGAATGAGCAATACCAGAGAAAAATAATAAGACTGGTGGTATAATCCTACCCTTAATTAGTATAAAAATCTAGCTCATTTGTGATGTTCAGAAATACTGAATTTCTTGCCTTTCCAAGAGAGAGATGCTTTCAGTCTTATAGAAAAGAATAGACAGCTTTATCTTTTCCTTGCACCAGCATGCAAAGAAGTTGTTTTGAAAAAAGAAAACTAATTAAAAACTGCTAACGCAATCTTCACAGCTGAGTCACATTCCCAGGTTCCTCATGCTCCTCTTTTGTGTCAAACAATAAACATCTGACTCAAGAAGAAGGGTGCTGCTCCTTGGGCCGGGCATCTGAGTGCAGGGGTTTGTGCTGTTTGTTATCACCATGTTTGAGACCCTTTTCACGTCTAGCCCTGAGCCTTGATTTCTCTGCAGAACATTTTACTTTTTTTCCCTCCTGTTTCCTAAAATATTTCCTCTGTCTTCTTGCTGATGGCATTCTTGGAACTGTGAGGATCCTGGAGAATTTATGGGTGCAAGTTGTCACAACTTGAAATGCAGGTGTTTAGAAGCAAAGCTGGGGAGGGCACAGAGTTTGCCCTTCAGATCAGAGGAAGCCTATGTTTGCCTGCAGAAGGAATAGGGAAATAAAAAGAAAAGGATTTCATTTGGAAGAATAGCAGAATGACCAGAACTCAATACTAGTGCTATTGTAAAGGCTACATGAAATATTATGACCAAATGAGTATCTGCATTTATGTTTAATGGATAAAAATGTTACCATCTGCTCATATGAAGGTGTGTAAAACTCATCTGCTTACACTGGAGCTAATTTGTTTTACCAGTGGGATTAACATACTTATTGATTGCTAGCTCTTTTGGGATGTTGATTTGTTTTGTTTGCTTTTTTTCAATACTAATTTAAGATAGTGGAGTCATCAAAAATAACAGTGTAGTTATTTGACAGCTAGTCATCTGGGTTGAAGTTCAACCTAAGAGCCAAATAAATCATAGGAAGTCATTCCACTTAGATTCTGGATCAGATACTATAGCTTATGTTGTTGATATTGAAATATCTTCTTAGTGTGCCACATGAGCTGTCACAATTTTATGTGGGGACAGATCACAATTTTACACTGCTTCTGTTCAACAATCTATCGTGCGATACCTATCAAAATTTTAATTTTTATCTTTTATAAGTTTGATACAAGAAAGCATGAATTTATAGATGAATATTACACCATAAAACCCTTAATAGAAGCGAACCAGTGTCTTTGTTTCTGTGGCTTTCTCATTTTCTGAGGAATAAAGATTGGAAATATTTATTGCTTTATAAAAGGTATTTTCCTACTAATCCAGTTTCCATGGGAGTATCATATTTAGGTGTAAAACAAAAGAGAGGCAATCCAAAATGGATTAGGAAACATAAATATTCCCAGAGACCGTGAAATCCCGATCTGTCAGGGAGTGTGGACAAAAGCGCATAGTAATGCACAAAAACTCATCTCCTGCTCTAGAGACCTGATGTGCTGGAAAGCTAATGGGATTGATGCAAAAGGGCAATGTGGAAAGAATTGGCCTAGTTCCTGCAACCATAGACTGTGTTTGATGTGCAGTGACATTATACCCGTGCAAATAAATTATTTAGGTTGGTCTGAGGGGGTCGGCAGAGAAATTCCTGTGGTTAGACATGAATTATCTTACAACACCCTAACTGGCTTCTTTACCTATGTAGGGTCTTTTTCAATTCCTGTTCTTTTTTAGCTGTGAAAGTGGTACTAGACCTCAGTGCTCAGTGTTCAGCTGCTCCTAGATCTGGCTGACAGATGACACTTTCGCACAAGGGGAGAGAATCGCTCTCATTTACAGTGGCGTTTACAGTGGTTTTTCGTTTTTGATGGCAGGAAAAGGCTGTCTTCCATGAATAACAACATGGTTATGATTAAATTGTTCTTTAGGTGCTGTCACAACCTGAGCTGGTCCTTTAAAGGATTTGGATTAAACTTTCCCTATGTTGTCTCTTTAGCCTCAACAGGAAGGGAATGAGAATTTAGGAATCAATATCCATATCTGTATAGTAACTGGTGTAAACGTATTTTGATTTGTAGTCATGATATGTTTGTGGGTTTATGTCTGAACAAATGTTTTATTTCCCAAGTTATTTTTTCAATATGGGCTTAGCATTTTTCTGAACCAGAAGTAATAGGTCAGTGTCCATAATGACTGTCAAAAAGACATTTCGTAATATTTGCAGAGGACATGCATTATACATGACTGCTAACATAAAAATCTAGCTTTGTGCAAAACCTGACAAAAAAGATCTCTTTTGGCAGGCAGGGGCCCAGCCTCAAATATTTTGTTCTCTTATTTGTATCTCTGAAGAGCTAAATCTGTGGTTGCTGGGAATTCTTGCTGTACAGCACCTTCCTCCAGTACTTGTGTATTCCTCAAGTGTCCTTGAATCTCCACAGGAGTCTTTCTCAAAGGATGTTTGTTCATCCACGTCCACCCCAGGACCAGATCAACCTGGAGTTGTGTAGATTGTGTGTTAGACTTTGATTTCATTCAGTTCCAATATTTGTCATTCACTCTACTTCAACTAATTTTTTCCTATTTTTTATGTACAAAAGAGTTTTACATTGTTGGATAACATTTCATTTAGAGAGGGACATGAGAGTAAGAGGGCAAAGGAGCCATAAGCCTCTGTGAGACTTCAGCCAGCCAGGGCTGTGGTGGAGAGTAGAGACAAGATTTGGGAGATTTTCAGCCTCTTGTGATATGCACAAAAAGAATCAAGTTTTATATTTCTGTCCTTGAAAGTGTGCTTTAATATGCACCTGATGAAATTAGGCTATGGGCTCTACTAATTCTAACTACCTTGCAGTCAGTTAGAGGAAGAAAATATTTACAATATTGATAAAATTGAGCTTTCTGTTTAAGCCAATTGGTCCAGGGAAGTGAATGTTCTCTTGTTTTGAAGGAAATTGCTCCAATTTAAAGGTATTAAATTTTTAATAATTTGTTACTTGTCTCACTTGCAAATATTACTTTTGGTTATGTTTATTTAGACTGATTCTTTGAGAAATGAACAGTGGTTAAAAATCTTTTAAAGTTTTTCTGAAGCAATGAAGAACTCATGAATTGTAAATTTTTTTTTTTTTCCACCTGAGCTGAACTATGAAACCTGATGTTTGACAGGTAAATTGGTAAAAGAGGGCAGCTGGTTTCTGTCCCTTGTTAATTGGAATTTCTATACAGTGGGTGAAATTTTGCTCTCCTTTATGAAGACATACATTTGGAAAAATATAAGCAAAGTCATCTGAGTGTCTGCTGTAAAACTGGAGTGAGAGCAGAATGGATGATTTTCACAGGATTATTTGGCCTGTGATAGACAGGATAAAAATAGAAACAACAATAACTTTGGACAGCTTTATCTCATCTAGGAGGATTGGGGGGAAAGGAAGACAGGAACTGCTGTGTGTGAGCAGCAGTCCTGATTCCTTTGTACTGAGTCCTGCCAGTTGTGTTGGACATCAATACATAATCGAAATTACATAAAAGTACACATCACTGTAGTATATTGTATTGAGGGGATTCTCTTTTGAGTTTAACATTTGGCCAGCTGAGCAGTTGGCCAGTTTTCTTTTACTTCTTCTTGTTAGCTCACATTAGGGATGAATGTTTTAAAGTAGCTCTTCTGATTTAATTACTGATCTGTCGCTCTTTATTTTCAAATTTCTTCTTAAAAATCAGTTTTGAAAAATTACCACTATTCCATGGTGGATTTACCCACGTAGTTGGTAGTTGCCTCACTGCTGAGAATCGGTAGATCTCAGGAACTCTGAAAGCTAAGGACCCGAGAAAAACATATTTTTTATGGAAAAACCTGTCCTAAAGATTGCTGAAATTATAAATTTCAATAATTTCCCACCTCTTTTGATCATGTTCTGATAAGGTGGGCACTTGTCTCCAGGGACAGGTTAGCGCTCTGACCCTCAGGAAGGGTGGAATAAAGCTTTCTCAGTCTGGTCATTATGTTCATGGCCAAGACCAAAGTGATGTCTCTCCCTGAATGCAGATCTTTCCTTCTCTTTCCGCCTCTGCACCAGGCATTGCAACTTGCTACCAGCTGCAACTGGGCCTTGCCACATGAATGAATGCAGTGGTGTGTTTTTTCCACCCCTGCCCTAAGCTACCTATATGTGTGGGCATTGGGATCGTGCAGACCATTCCTGCCTTGCACCTGGCTGCCTTGGAGCACAGGTAGAGCAGACACTGAGCTGCTTGTGCCCATCCTTATACTCAACTTCTTCAATTTATTCTATTTCCACCATTATGTTGAAGTTTGATGTCGTCTGAAAAAAAGAGGATTTAGTAATGTCTCCTCTACTTTCCCTCCCTCTCTCTCTCCCTCCCTCCTTCTTTCTAAACATGTAGTCTCTTAGGATAGATTCAGATAGATTTGAAGCCCTAGAACTGCTTACACAAGTCTAAGTGAGTGACTTCACTCCTTCACTTTCCCAAGGGAACAAACTGATAAAGGAATATGTTCCACTGTTTTATTGCACTGGTCATTTGCATTAACGATGTGTTTTTCTTCTGCGTAAACCTAATGGTTCCCATGGTGCTTTTTCCTGGTGTTCTTGGCAAAAATTTCCTCCCTCTGCTGTCCAAATTGTGATCATACTGAGCTGTTGTGTTCTCCTCCAGGAAATAGCTATATCTGCATTGTGCATGTGTAGTCTGCTAATATATAGTGGAAACTTACAGGAAGAAAGAGACAAGATAAATTTAAAACTTATTAAGTTATTAGAACTAAAGTTTCCAAGAGGTAATGCAACTGTACACAAACATGTTGAAGCAGGATTTGTGACTGGATTACAGTAAAAACAAAACATGCAATGTGTATAATTGTTCTGCTTCCAGCAGATAGTTCACAGACATAAATACTGGGACCAAAAATAGTCAAGTTCAGTGTTACTTTATATAGCCACCTAATGTGCTACCTTTTCTTAACATGCCCTCAAATTGAAAGGTAGCAATTTTGCTTCCAGCTATTCTGTATTTTGTTATGTGTTCCAAGTTTCCTGGGATCCAATCATCAACTTTTCAGCTGTGCACTGCTTGCTGTTGTTATGACTGCTGCAGCCCGTGCTGCATGGCTCTATTCGTCGATGTGCCTTTGGCCACTACACCCATAGACATACAGCGATCAGTTTGCTCAGCTTCATTGAAGGCTCACTGTGTTCCTCCTGAAAATCTTCTGTGTGACAGAAAAAAAGCCCACGAATTAAGTATTTCCAGCAGGGAAAAAGGAATGGTATTTAAAAAAAACCCATCATGCTCCTGCAGAGCCAGCTATTCTGAGAATCATGCTTACCTTTCTGAATCCCATAAGGATTCAGAAAATAATTAAATTCATCATCGTAAAGCACGTTTTTACAACATGGTTTCACTCAGTGATATGAATTAGCATCGAACAACACACGTAGCCAGAAAAAGGTGCTGACAATCATTTCTGTCTTAAAAAAAATACATGCTGTGAAGTGTTTAAGTGTTTGGGAAAAATTTTTACTTCTGTCCAGGTTTACAAAGTCTAGTTCACTGTGTTTAATCACACTGTTTTTCATTTTAAGTAATACAGCTTAAAAAGATGAGATAGTAATCACTGAGAAAGCAATTTTAACAAAAGTTTCTAGCCTTGGAAGACTTTCTTAATGGTTAGTGCTATATAATTAAACATTTGGCACATACCAGGTTTAATTTACAAAACACTTTGTACCTTCTCTAATTGTTTTAAGAAGAGAACTTGCAGTTTTGAGATCCATCCTGCTTTATCAAGCAACATAAAGCCAAAGCTATGCTTTTGTCTGTTATTTGATTTCACACTTGAAGTGATACCTTTTTAACCATTTTGAATACAAATGCATGTTGAATAGGCTGAGGAACGGGAAATCCATATGAGTCTTCAGCAATCGCATAAATACTGATATACTCTGAACAGCATGTCTGTTCCCATGTCTGGAAGACAAAGACAGAGAAAGATCTCTTTATTGCTCAAGTATTTTCCTTTTTCTAGTTTCTATTTTCCTGATTGAAATCAATATTTCAGGGCTAATGGATGAGAACGTCTACTGTTGCTGCCTAAAATGCTGACCTTGGCAATCGATATATTTAGCTTGGAGCATTTGTGATGTCAATTACTATGATAATACTTCAGAATTTACTGCCTGCAAAATGTCTGGGTTATTGGGTTAGAGTTTCCCTGCAACCTTGTCTTTTCCACGTTCTCTGTTTTTATACTTTGTAACTGCTGGGGACTCCGAACCTTCGAGCACAACTCTGATAAGCAATTATTTTATTAGGACTGGATGAATGATGGGTTGTGTTTTGTTTTCTAATTTGTTGATCATTTTGGAAGTACAGAGGGACAAGCAAGCTGTTCTGAATAATATGTTTCACTTCAACTGGAAGTGCTTTGTTCTGATGTTTTAAAATCTTGTCAGGCAGATTTTGAAGCTTTCTAGTAACAATGAGGTAAAGATTGCCACAAAGTTATTACATACTGAAGAAACAGGACACCTTTTTGCAGAAAACGCTGAAACGCTTGACCTATGTTTTTCATTGTGATCTGTAACTGAAGTGAACAATTTGATTGTATCTAAATGAGTTCAGCGTCAGCAACTGAACCTTCTTTTTCCTCTGAAAATATTTCATGTAAGAAATAACTCATACTCCAGGATTTTAACTTTAGTCATTTCAAATGCATTCAAAATGGCAATTTTCTCCCTTCTCCTCTTTGTTTTCTTCAACATCAGCTATCTAGTCAGTGGGTTTTTCCTGCTCTTGGTTCAACAAAATAGGGTTAGACACCATCATCTCTGCCAGCACTGGTGCTTTCTCTCTGTTACGCATCAGTTGGTTGCTGACCTTCTCTACCAAACTACCCAGAAGTGGTGAAGACCTTGGCCTTGACATCAGACTGATCCTTGTGACCATAAAGGCTCCCAACAGATCTGAGAGATTATTGACCTCAGTGCAGAGCTTCAATAAAGTCTGTCAGTCTCTGCAGAGTATAACAATAGATAAGCCATTATAAATGATGGCGTTCTATTCATAGAGCAGTCTTGTACTGGGGCATCTAATCTTATTAGAGAATATTAGGTCTGCCTTGGAGCTTTAAAACCGGTTTGTGGGTCTCTGGCCCACAAGCTGTCAATCAAATGAAACCTGTCACAAAGGTTTGCAAAGACTGGCCATAAATTACTAAAGAACGACAGCTATTGTACATGACCGCATTGCCTTCAGATCTGTCCAAATCTGCATTCTTTGCATATCAGAAGGAGTCTGTGGTTAACAGAATAAATGATTTTTCTTACAGATTATTGAAGATAATTGTGAGTATTGACATTATTTGTTTTATATGGCTTTTTTTCCCAGAAGGAGCAGAGTTTGCTAAAAATGAGACTGCAAAAAGTGTTATTCATGTGTACTTGTATCAGTCAAAATATTTATTCTTCAGTCCTGTAATCAACAATACCTTTGCAGACATATGGAGCTGTTTAAAGGGTTTTCAAATGCTTCTTGTAATGCTGAATAAGCAAGGTCTGACCTGAAGCCCTTGAAGGTAATTGAGAGCTTTTCCATTGACTTCAATGAGGTTTGGCTTAGGACATTAGTGAATTTAGTCTCTCCAAACCACTGGACTATTGTTATTCCCATATACTAGTAGAAAACTGAGACAAAAAAGTGAAATTACATGCTGTCAGTCACACAACAAGTTGGCAAAGACAGTATAAGAACTCAGTGCTTTTGCTACCAGTCCAGTAATTGAACCATCACTATTCTCCAAAAAAAACCCCAAACCCAAAAACCCCAGAAAAAGCGAAGAAAAGCAGATATTTTTTTTTTTTTTAATGCTGGTGAAATAGCCCTGTGAATGGTTTGAGACTAAAGATAGACAAGCTTTTGTTACATATAGGCTGTCCTAGCTAGTGATGTCTCAGGTATGCCCTGAGCTCCCTGGGGTTTATGGCCTTGCTGCGTGTATTGCTCACACATGGATGCAGCAATGGGATCCTCCCTCCCATGGCCTGCACTGAAGTTTCTTGGTGCTGACATGGATCATGTTGACAGCTGTGAGTCACGCTCAGCAGCTGCACTTGTGTGCTCTGAAGGTGTCCAGACAGGACACAGTAACAGACAGCCTCCAGGAAAATATTTGTTAGATGATGCATTCAAGGAAAACAAATATTGACACAACAGCAGCCCACATGCCTGCATCTCTTCCCTATGGCTTACCTTTGCCTGGCACTGGTGAAGGCACTCCCACTTTGCACACTCCTGTAATGTCCCCTTTTTGACTTCACAGTCTGTTCCCATCAGAAGAAATCTTTCAATGTAAAGGAATATCAGGGTGCAGGAGACCTTTTGGGAGCTAGCATCCCTTGCAGTGATGATGCCTTCTTCTCGTGCCCCTCCTATGGCTGTGGGATGGAGGACAGACCCTTCTTGTGCTGTTCTCCACCAGGAGACCTCTTCTTGTGCTGTACTTGTGATAATCCTAGCAGCCTTTGTTGTAATTTGATAATTCAGAATATATACTTCTTTATGGTTTGATTTTTCCCTTATTTTTTAGTTTCCATCTTTTAGACTGGGTGAGGGAACCCACTGTTCAGTAGTGGCATGCCCTGGTAGATCTGAGCTTTGAGTCCCCTGCAATATAAGAGGATGCTATTCCCCTCTGAAATCAATGTGTTTATTGCCTTTTTGTTTGTTTGTTTTGTGTCACTGAAGAGTAAAATGTGTTCAACTCCATGATTTCTTTTAGGTTGTCAGCTCCAGGCTGAGCAAACAGCACAGGGAGAAAGCTTTCTTCTCACTGGATCTCTTCCAAGCCCAAGAGGTCACATACAGAATGAATCCTTTCCAATCTGGAAAGAAGAAAAAGGCAGTTTTTGATAGCAGTACTTTTGCAGGTTGTTCCAGGAGTGATTCTTAACTGTTTTCTGAGCTAAGGAGAGATTCCTGTTTTTTCCGTGCTGATAGAGATGGCCCTGCCAGTGCTGACTGTTATGAACTAGTTAGGTTTGTCAAAGGAGAAGAGAAAGCATATACAGCCAAAGGCTACAAAACCCTGGAGCTTATTCACCTTCTTTCCTTGATCTTTTCACTGATTTGATTTGAGGCTGCCTCACCACTATATTGAATGTGATTTACATGGTTCATTAATTAATAAGCTGAAATCATATTAAGAAGCCATGAGTGCACTGTTCACTAATAGGTCAGTCAAATTCTTACTGAAGTCTTCAGGGATAATGCCCAAGGAGTGGAACTTAGATTAAGCCCATTCATATCAACTGCCACTACCTAGAAGATATGACTTAACTGATGAGCGGTTATGAGCCACTGTGACCAGGTCCTAAATTTGGCAAAGAAGAAGCTCTGAATTCTGCTGATCTGGAAGGCCTTGACAAAAACTGTCAAAGACTTGAGAGCACAGTCTTCAGCTTTGCCTGATATTTTGTGTGTATCTGAGCTGCACTTTGAGAAAACTCTGGAAGGCAAGAGACTTTACTTAATGTAGGAAGAAGAGTTTAAGGTGTGCTTGCACACATAACAGATGCTGAGATCTGAACCAAAAAAAAGCCTAGATAACAACAATCAGACATAAAACTAACAAAAGATCTTCAGGGCAACTGCAAAGGATATAATTTTTTCACCAGAAGTCTTTTATTTCCTGGTCATCGTTGCAGTTTCAATTGAAATCACAGGCAAATTCTGAATGACAGTCCTATTCCTGCAAAGAGAGACTAGTAATTGGAAACTGTTCTCCTGGAAAACCATTTAATTCCTAGTGAATCAAATAAACATTTTTACCTTTTTGAAGTGCTTTGCCTGGTCTAGGGAAGGAATAAAGAATAAATAATCCTGCATTTGCTCTCTCTCTCTCTCCCAACGCCTGTCATTTAAAAGGGTGATGACTAGAGACTGCTTTTAGAGTATGTTTGTATAGATCACTGCAGAATAAGATTTAGATCAGGTCCACTGAGTGGACAGTCACTTTACTGAACATATGTACTACAGATACCACTTAAAGAAAATATTATTGGATACATCCTTTTCACTGTCTCCAAATTTATGTATTTTTGAATAGTCACAGAAAAATAGAGAAGTTTGTTCATCGATGTTTTTTATTCTCTTTAGATATTTGTAACCATTGTCATAAATGGATCCAGTTATGGTGTTCTCTCAGGTGATGTTTTAGATCTCGTTGCTTGAAGTATCAAGCGATATTGGTGTCAAACCTGTGTTTTGAACTAAGACAGTCTCTTGCTACAGCTGCCTTCATAGATGGGACATTAGGCCCCACAGATTGGACCAGCCTGTGAATATTCCCAGTTTACATTGTCCCAAATATAACTTTTTCCTGATACTATCAAATTGAACAATAACAACAAAAAGCAATCCAATTTCTTTTATGAAGTTACTATCTAGGACAAAGACATTGCATTTTTCAATGATTTGAAAGATCCTAATGATTTCAAGATTTAAAATGCCTTACCCACTGCTTCCTTAAATGTTAGAGCTGAGTTCCAGATCTAGGTCAGATCTTTAAAGTGTTTCTTATACGTAAAGGTGTGTTGCTATTAAGATTAATCAGGTCATTATATGTTTTAATTTCCAAACAAAGCAAGAAGTCTCTGTATCAGTACAACATGACTGAGCCTTTGTTCTTTCAGGCTGCACTGGAATCAGTGATATTTCACAGGTTCATAGAATCATAAAATGGCATGAGTTGGAAGGGACCTTAAACATCATCTACTACCAATTCCCCCGCCATTGGCAGAGACACCTTCAACTAAGCCACTTTGCTCAAAGCTCCATCTAACCTCTCCTTGTAGACTTCGAGCGATGGGGAATCCACAATTTCTCTGGGCAACCTGTTCCTGTGTCTCACCATGCTCATTGTAAAAATTCTCCCTAATATCTAGTCTATATCTACCCCCATTCAGTTTATAACTGCTACCTCTAGTCCTGTCACTACTTTGTAAAAAGTCTTTCTTCATCTTTCTTATAAAACTCCCTTTAGGAATTTAAGGGCTGCAATGAGGTGTCCCCAGAGCCTTGTCTTCTCCTGGCTCAACAACCTCAACCATCTCAATCTGTCCTCATAGGAGAGGTGCTCCAGCCCTCTGATCATCTTTTGGCCCTCCTCTGGACTCACTCCAGCAGATCCATGTCCTTCCTATGTTAGGGACTCCAGAGCTGGATGCAGCATTTTAGGTGGAGTCCCACAAGAGTGGAGTAGATGTGCAGAGTCCCCTCCCTTGCCCTGCTGGCCACGCTGCTTTTGATGCAGCCCAGGACATTGTGGTCTTTCTGGGCTGCAACCAGACACTGCCAGATGATGTTGAGCTTCTCATCAACTAACATCCCCATGTCCTTCTTCTCAGGGCTGCTCTCAATCCATTTCAGTAGTAAAAGAAACCTGGAGAAGAGATAGAAAATAATAGGAATAATTTCCAGCGATTGTACTGAAGCTGAGCAGACTTAAGTTGTTTTAAGTCAGTAAGAGAAGTTGAAATACTCATCTCCTCTTACTTTGATTTACCACCGTTCGTGTTTTAGAGTGAATTGTATTTGCTCTGTAAGAATAATTTTGTTCTATGGGGCAAATTCATCCTAACACTGCCACAATAATTGCTCAAAAGGCAATATATTGCTTACTTGTTTTTTCAAAGTGCCTACAGATACCATTTAACACTTCACAGTCCTAGATGTTATGAACACAAAATAAATACCAATCCTTCTGTCAATGACCTAGTGATCTTAACATGTAGTGAGAGATTAAAGGCAGAGAGAAAAGGAGAAGAGGCAGATGAAACTGTGTTAAGTAAGTAAGTAGCTGTTACAATTGCGTTGGTTCAGGCTTATCAGGCAGAAGTAGAAGAAGCAGGAGGGCTCTACCATCCCTCCGGTAACTCTGCCTAGTGCTACTTGTACACAAGTTCCATGATAGAGGAGACACTGCAGTGTAGTTTATTTACCCATCAGCAGCTCGACCATGCCTGACTCTGAACTGGTGTTTTGTACACTTTTGCAATAAGAAAGGTTGTATCCATTGTCTCTTACCAAAACCTAAATGTGGTATGGACATGAGTGAGACCATGCAGAACAGGAAAGGATTTTTCTGTAGCGGTGCTACTTTTCCATTAGCAAAAGTAAAGTAGAACTTGGAGTGAGAATGAGTTCATCTGTATTTTTGATGTCTAATGAAGCATTCCTCTTGAAGCAAGAGTCCAACTTCCATACTGAGTTGATGAAGATACACAGGTTCCTCTTTGCAGAAACCCAATCTGCCATAGGTTATGAGTTCTTTCATACAAAAGGCGTGAAGAAATCCTATGGCTTTGCCACCCTTTCTTTAGCTCTTGGTTGGAAAAAGTGATACTGTTATAGCTAATCTCTCAAGTGAATATCAATCAAAATGAAGGCACACTTCATATGTTCAGAGATGTTGAAATTAGTTCTAAGTATGGTGGGACCTGAACAAGGACTCCCAGACCTCTGAAGCCCTATCCATGCCTTACCCATGCCTCAGTTATTAAAGAATGAGTCTTTATTATTGGCCATATTTTCTAGCTGAGTATCTAGAGAACAGAAAGGTTTAGTGATTTGGCTCTGTGGGCTGTGCAGCTTATGGGACAGCCAAAATTTTGAAACTTAAGTTTTGAAAATACATCTTAAAATTACCCATATCTCTCTTTCAGAATGAATACAGGCTGTTCCATGGATATGTGAATGCTTTATTTAGCTGTGTGGTGAATATATCTATCTTTCTACAATGCTTAATGGATCAACATTTCTAAATTCTTGATTGCCAAAGCAAAGATACTGGAATGATGTATTTCTAGTACACAGATAGGTCTGATTTGTCTTGATGCTCCTGGATGAGTAAGATCCAGTGTTCCTGTTAATGGTTGCTTTCCATAGCCTAACTAGAGAAGAGTGATGCACTACTGAGGATTTTCACTGGTAGGTACGTTCTGTAGCAATTACACAGCTACCAAGAGAGATAACTGCTGGTTTCCAGATGTTACCGCTGTGGTCAGGGCCACTTGCTGTTTAAATTTAATTATCCTCTGAACCTTCCTTTTCGTTAATTAAAAATTTATGAAAATATTTTCTCCATTCAACTGCACAAAAGAAAGATGAACAAAAGCTCTTGTAAAAGCCTGGTAGAGTCTGAGCACTATGAAAGGGAGAGTAGCTACCTAGCAAAGCATACCTAGTGAACACAAAAAACTCACACACTAGAGGAGAAAGCAGAACTGAGATTGCTGTACTTTTTACATGATTCACAAATAAAAGCACACTTCATCATTCATAACCCTGACCAGAACAGACAGATTTTCAGCCTCTATCTCCATGCTGTGTCTCCGGAAAAAGAAAACTCAGAGGCAATCTGCAAAGTCACGCCGAGGAAGTGCTCCCGGTTCGTTGTGCTCCCTCGCACCCTGAAGGCGCTCAGTGTGTGAGCGTTTGCAAGAATAGAGCATATGTTAATGAATTGCTTACTAACCTCAAAGCCAAATCCACGTGCTGTAAAGCACCATTACCTTTCTTTTGTGCACTGTGCTATTGCCTGAATGAAACCCATAATTTCAGAAAATGTCAGGCAGAAGTATTGTATCAAGATGCAAACTGTGGAAAGTCAGCTCATACATTTACCAGAAAGCCATTGGGAGATAATATGTTTGTGCTGAAATCAAGATAAAAATAATACATAAAGGTATCCACAAGCCAAAACTATGATGTTTTATTATGATGAAAGATTCTTGAAAAACATTTAAATAACAAAGCAGATTCTTTCCTACCATAAAAAGCTTTGCTTAACACAGGAGGGCTTCAGGACTTCTGGAAAATATGAGAAAGGTAAACACAGAACAAGGATATCACCCAGACATTTTGAAACGAGGATTGTTTTTCAGACTGTGTGTGTCGTTGGGCTGCATATTGGTTTTGTGTGAGTACTATAAAGCTAACATATCTCTGTGGTAGGGGAATAATCAGGTACTTTGTATCTTCCAGTGATTTTCTTGTGCTTTTAAATTTTCTTTTGTCATTTTCTCATCTCTTTTTTGTTGCAATAGCTTTGATAGTTCCCCATATACACTGCTTCTTTACCCTGCTGTTAGTCCTGAAAGGAATTGACAGGTCCCCTATCTGGCTTGTTAAGCTCTTGAAGCTTGCTGCATCCTGCATGTAACATGTTTCTGATTATGTCAGCAGCACAGACATTTGAGCTCCCAGCTGCTGTAGCTGCCAGATCAATACACTTACAAAGCACAGTGAGCCTTTTGTGTAGGTTCAGAAATCAGATTTCTCTTGTCTAGAGGGCAATCTGTAAAATAAAATCTCCTAACATGAAATGGTCCTCCTGGAGCTTCACTGAGATATGCATTTATCGGTGTATTTAACAAGGCACTAAGAAGTTCTCAAGGCTGAGTGACAAGAAGGGGCTTCCTTGCTGCAAATCAGTGCCACCTCCCCCTCTGTCTCTCCTCCGCACCGCCCTAGACTCCACTCATGATATGGCAGAGCATATGTTTCTGCTTAGACTTGTCTGCAAAAATATCAGACTCTTAAAAGACGCACCAGTTGCGGACATAAACCTGTCAGAAAACAATTATCAGCTGTATCTCTTTGTGATGTTATTAAGTCTCTTGAGTCTTGATAACCTTGCAGATACCCTCTGTAGTGGAAATAATCAAGGCGGAGATAATGCAATTTATTGATAAAACAAGGAATCTGACTGGGTCAGCTTGAAGCTCACTCAGCTGTTTGTTTGCAGGGGGTGGGGGCTGGCTGTTCTTAATTTCTGGGTCTTTGATTTTGGGTAGGTTTTTTTTGTATGGCTGATAGGATGCAGTTTAAATTTTTTCCTTCTCTCTGAACAGACAAGTTCATTTTTTTCCCCTCCAACTGTGCTGAATATTTAGCATTAGAGCTGATATTCAGGAGTTGGCAGCTCCACAGACAAGAGAAAGAAAGGGGAGTGGGGTACAGGAAATGTCCACAGAATGTTGTGGAGAGCAAACTAAGGCCTAACTCTCTCCCAGACATTTGTCCTACCACTTCCCTGGGAATGGTTGTGTTGGGGAGGAATCTTGCAATGAATTGCATTGGACTTTGACTCTGCAGGGGCATGAGAGTCTAAATCCATACAAACTGTGATACAAAGAAAAGGGAATTGTATGTATGGGATGAAGTAACTATTTTAGCAATTTGGGCTCATCTCTATCTGTGCTTATCACTCATTTGGAAATTATTTCCTTAGGGGTTGGATTTGGAGAATCAAATTTGAACAAATTTCAACTGATGGTAAAATTCAAGGCAATAACCTATTTTTCCACAGGGGAAACTGTTATTCCAGAGGAAGGAGGGTTGAAGACTGAGGAAATTGCAGAACTTCATTTCTGAGGAAATGGCTGGTCTCAGCAAAAATGTGGATATTTGGCTTACATTAACTTTTGAGCAGTCCTTTTCACTTTGTTTTTATTTTGGAGAGTAGCCTTGGGGGAAAACAAAAAAGGATATTTTACAGAATGGTTTCTAAAAGCCCCTAAAGGAAAGAACATTAGGTTGACTGGCAGGATCTAGCACTGACTTGGAAGGGCCCACGGAGAGGAGACCCAGGTTTCTTACTGGGCCCATGTGAAGGCTGTCGCACCCTCGCCTTGCACACTTGCCATGAGCATGGCTGAAGCAAGTGGATGTGATTATGACTGAAGGAGTGGTTCCCCACAGAAGAAGAAAACTTAAATGTTTTTAAATTAAAATTAGAGTACACAAATGTTTTTAATCAAGGATGACAAATTTAGTAAGGCTTGAACAAGAGTAGAGGTCTGAGAAAAACATCCACTAGAAAAAAAGCATTGGAAACACTTCAAAGTATATATTCAGTAAGGTGAGTCCATTTTTATCATTTTAATGAAAACATTTTTATATAGTTTGTTAAAAATGTCTAATGTTCTGCTTCCTTATGTTTTAGTAAGGTGTCTTGATTAAGATTAATTGTCTGAATTTTATTTTAAAAAGGAAAAATACTAAGAAACATCCTTGCTGAGCTTCATGCTAGGAATTGTGGGAGGAATCTGTTTCTAAATTAAAGTCTAGGGCTGAGAATTCTTTGGATGCCTAATTTTCCCCAATTTGTGTGTTAAATTAGGAGCGTACAACAGATTGATGGAAATCTCTGGAATGAAATATTTTCCTTTCGCTAAAGCAGCAGGGTGTAGGTCAACAGAAGGGAGCCCACCCTGTGCCTGTTTGGCTGATAGTTCCGGGTCTCTGCCTCCTTCTGTCTTTGCAGCCTTCAGTCCCAGAGCTTTGCAGCCCAGACCTGACCATGGTTTGCTTTCCTACACCCTGGTTTCCAGTTCCTTCTAGTTGTCTTGTACATGATTTCTCTCCTCTATCACAACCATTCAAAGAGCTCAGTCTTCTGTGGTGATGAAGGATCAAACTTCTGATGGTAAGTGGTCTTAAAAAACATCAGAGGGTTTTTACTGTCTTGCTGCCTCTGCAGGACATCTAACATAGGGGACAGTGAATAACTTTTGGAAGTGCCTGTCTCCCTGCACTGACCAGGCCAGTTGCCTGCCTTGTAACAGATGGATATATTTAGTTGCAGAAATGCTACCAAAACTCAATGGACTGATGATATTTTAGGTCTTGCTGCCGTAACACACTTGTACTAACAGATCTTATGAATCAGTGTGAAGGCAAGGTCCAGAACAGCAAAACCAAGCCTCTCATGGAGAAAGTACAATCCTGGCTTTTTTACTCCTACTTTTACTTGGAGAGATTTTATATTGAGGCTATTGAATGAAGATATATTTGCCTACCCATACTTTGTCACGATATTATAATTAAAAATGTAACTATACCCTTGGTATCAAAGTAGCCTAAATTGCTCTTATCTGAAGAAAAAGAGGCAATAAGATTTATTTTTTCACTCCACTTGCCTGTCTCATTGCATTTTTTCTATCCATTGAGTATGGTTTTAATTTTCCTTTCCAAATGCACTTTTGTTTCCAATATTGAACATTATATTTATAAGGGGGATCAATTTCATCCATTTCATTCATCACTGTCCCTCTGCGTTTACAACTCAATTTTAATTATGAAATTTTCTAGCAAGCAAAAGCATAGGTAGGTACTCTGTCAGTACAAATCTGAGTACACATCCGATTTTTTTTCAAACAGGATAAACCCAACAGTAAGACACTGAGTACAATTAGATAGGTGTGCTCTAAGTTGGGGGTAAGGCCATAGAGTGTCACAAGCTTGGAAACTGATCCAACTAGGAAACACTGTGATATGGTTAGACAAAAGTTCTGTAGTCATTTGGAAAAATTACCAGTTACAGTCATTTATGTTAGTAATGCCAAATTAAAGACAAGAGGGCATGGTATCAGGTTGTGCCAGGGGAGGTTTAGGTTAGATATTAGAAAGAATTCCTTTACAGAGAGGGTGGTCAGACATTGGAATGGGCTGCCCAGGGAAGTAGTGGATTCTCCGTCCCTGGAGATTTTTAAAAAGAGACGGGATGTGGCACTTAGTGCCATGGTCTAGTAACCGCAGCAGTAGTGGATCAAGGGTTGGACTTGATGATCTCGAAGGTCCCTTCCAACCCAGCTGATTCTATGATTCTATTATTTGTGCAGGCTGGGTCACATACCCTATCAAGAGACCTGTCCCCCATCCTGTTATCAGTTGTATCTCTCATACATGTAAAATGTAGGCATCTTTTGAAATAAAGATGACATAAAGCAGGTATGACACCACAGGAGGGGAAATGCAGAAGAGGGGAACTCTCCATCACAGCTGTTCTGTGAATAACCAGTCTTGGGCCCAGTATCACAGAACACAGGTCCTTAGACCAACCAGATTACTTTAACCACTTGATCTTATATGACAGAGAAACGATTGCATGCTAACAATTTACCTGGTAAATCATTATGCATATGCTACACATACAGGACCCTAAGTATTCTGGATTGCTCTCACTACAGTCTCTCTGATGGAGCCAGATACCACATAACAGTTCAAAGAAAATGAAGTAAAAGTACTCAATTACTTATGACAAAAAATGTAAGGCCATTTTCCCTTCTTCTCCAATAAAGATTGCATCTCATGCAGAAAATTCTCTTAACTCCTGTGTGACAACTAATATTGTTTCTGTCACAGGTTGAATGAGTTGTAAAATTGTGTTTGTTGCTGATGAAGAGTATTAGGAGATATTGACATGAGAAAGTCCATATGCTTTTTGAAAGCAGGGCACAAGCTTGAGTCAACAACAGGAGAGGAAAAAATAGGAAGCAGAAGAGGCAGTATGTGACTAAAAAGCAAAGAGAAGAACAGTGGGCGATGTGTTTTGTTCCCCCAAGAAATACTGGAGGATTTGACCCTTTGCAAGTCTGTCAGTGCTGGGTGAGAATTGCAGTGCATTCTTCGCAGCGAGGCCTTGGGGTAAATAAAATTACAACAGGAGTAAAATGTTTTAATTTCTCATGCCTTAGTAGTAAAGAGATAATAATAAAGATAAGGCAGGAACTTTGGGTAGTGTACCACTCCAGACATGGGCCATTGGTGAGAGTAATACATGTTCTGAAGCCTGGATGGTTTTGATACATCTAAGTAACTGTGGGTTGCCTGACGTCTTACTCCTTCTTCAGTAAAGATATAACTGCACTTTTTTCTTTTTTTCTTTTTTTCTTTTTTTTTTATTTTATATTTCAACATCTGATGGTTTTTCAAGAAAGCAGAACTGTTGATGCTGGTCAGATCCTGCATATTTTCTCCCCCTTTTTCCAGCCTCTTTGTTTTCTATTTGCTATGCACTTTCAGTGACACATCCCATCTGGTTCTGCTTTGTTACCTGATCCAAGAGAATACTTAGTGCCATTAGCAGTTGAGATGGGACATACTGTAGCTTGTTCCCAATGCATGTGTCAAGGGCCTAAATCTTCTGCTTCAGAATTCTAAATAATTTTTAATTTCTTTTTAAGTTTTAGAGTGTTAAGCACCCCAGGAAGTGGTATTTCCTTGTTAGGGCTGATTCTGAACCTAAACAAGCTTTTTTAAAACTAATTCAGGGGTCTTCATATCAAATACACCTTAACTGGGCTGAAGGTGAGGTGAGCAGCTATTTCTTCCTGAATCACGCAGTCACAGTGCAGCCACCTTGATTATATTTCAATCCTATCCACTGCCCTGCCTGGTACCCTTCCTTTGTGAGGAAGGGGCATTCTCAGGGCTCATTTAGGGCAAGTTTTTATTGTTGAGCCATGGAAAAACCAGCTAGTGCAGAGGCAATGGACAGAGCCTGTAATACAAAAGCATTCTTTCCACATCCTCTGATTGTTGTGTCCTGTATTTGAGTTTGAAACCATGGTATTTTGCATTATGACTCACCAATTTTGCTTTATTGCTGATAGTCTGTAGTTGGTAAATTTTATGAGTCTAATCATTCTAGAGGCTATATGCAAAATAAACCAAAACCAACACTATCTAATTTCTGCACAGAATAGGAAGAGATAACATAATGAGATTTTGTCATGTCCAAAAGCACGTAAGTTCATCTGACATTACAGGCATAGTCATTGCACACACGCACACAAAAAAACAGGACTTCCTGCTTTTGTGTGTACTGTTTCCCATGTAGTTTGTTTATTGCTGTGATTGTTTTCATTAGTCAGGTGGACACATCATTCTGGGGTCCTGCAACAGAAGTCAGTCTTCTTGTGGGACCTACAGAAATGCCTGAGCTCAACTGGGGAGAGACCCCAAAGGGCTACACTGTGATCACACAGAGCAACAACAGAGAAATCTCCCCTGCTGGGCCCTGCTGAGGATTATACCCTCCTGCGGATGCCCTGATAATCTCATAATCCCTAACCTATGACTTGCCTCTGATCTCCTCTCACTCCAAATTATTTAGACTTCAAGTAAGAGGAAGTTTAGAGAAGAAGAATAATTATGAAAAGCCATTTCCATTAAGCTCCTAAAACATTCTTGGGCAGTTTAGCAGAGCAGTTAATGAGCGCAGTAGAAGAGACCTTGGGAGGGTAGCATAGATGTCTTTAATCCTTCTGTGCTCTTTTCCTTATCTCCACCACATCTGCTGAAGCAAACAAGAAAACAAGTTGTGTTTCCAGCATGCACTTAACACTTTACATGCTGCACTCAAAAAAATAAAGTGGAAAAATGCTTTATTTTTTTCTGTTGATTTAACGGTTTTAACTGATGTAATATCTACGACATGAACATTCCCTACACATGCACACACAGAGACTTGTGAATATTTGATTTCATTACTACTCAAAAGTAGATCCACTTTGCCAATGTTTGTTTTTATTTCCCCTAAGAAATGGATTTTTTACTGCAGTCCTGCAGCAAGCCTTTTATACTACAGTAAGGAGATATTATAACTTTCTTGTTCTGCCTTTTTATGTATTTCAAAGATAATTCTGAATTAAAATAGCCTAAAATGTAGAAGAGGCCAGCATCAATTATTTTTCTTTACTAATAGATGTATTTGTGTGGTTTTTTAATTTTGTTGTTGACAAAGCTCTAAAATATGGATTACTCAGCTTTATATGTCTATTTTTATACAGCTCCTAGGTAAAAGTGAACTTTTACATAGCTTTTTCCACTTTCTTTTATTCTACTGGGGTTTCTTTATAATATGAAAAAAAATAAGAAAAATTTGCACATTCCAGGAATAACAATAATGAATTTTTTCATTAATACTGAAAAGCTACAATTAAGTAAGAATTGTATAAACAAACCTTTGAAAGAAGAAACATCACAAAACAGATTTTTTTCAGCTTAGCAGAAATGAGGGAATGTAGCTTGTCATAGGAGAGTTACAGTTGGAATTCATTAACACACATTACCAAGTGACTCCCTTTCTCCTTCCAGGATATTTTCTGTTTGAACTGCATGTTTTTGGTGTGACAGTTGTTTTTTACTGTAAATTCAGCTCAGTGCTGTGATCTGAACTGTGTTTTCAAGGTGTTGCAGTTAGATAATTTGTAACAGGTAAAATGGCAAATATCTATCATATTCAGCAATTTTTTACGAGGCTATCAATACTGCTATTTGAAAACTGTCACAACTGCTTGGCTTTTGAAGGCAGATTTAGCCCTTCTGGACTGAGTTTTTTCAATGTCATTTGATGATTTGTGCACAAAACTGTACTCTCATATTAATAATAGGAGTAAGTTTTGTCATTATACAAATGCAAAGTAATAAGTGTCATCACCACTAAAACTGTAATTCATTTAATGGTGTCATCCATAATGGTGACATCCTTTTAAAGTCACTAGTAGTCTGGATTGTGTCCCTTCTTTGCTGATATATTAGAACAGTGATATAAAAATGCATCATCAATTTTGCAGGAAAATATCACTAAAGGAGAGTGTTATATCTTTTTTACTCCTTCAACCTCTCCCTCCCAGCCATAACTAGCTTACTGTAGCTGTATTCTTCTTTTCCTAAAGCAAAAATAATTACTTTCAAGATTTGCAGAACCTCGTATTACAAAAAGTACCTGGTCTTACTTCGAATGACCTTGTTGTCATTGTGTAATTGAAAAATTATCTGAAACACTTTATCAAAGATCAAACAAATGCAAACTGCACTTACCATTAGCAAACTATTTGGCCTAGGCTGAGTCACCCATTCTGGGCTCCTGAGCTCCGTATGTTCCTTGATCATTGCTGGAGTGTGGCACCCACAGGTTTAACTAGACTGCAACATGTCTTTATAACTGAGTTTAGGTTTAATAATAGATTAGTGTGGTAATGGTCTTGTTTTGCTGCTGTGGTAAAGATTGGGCTTTTAAAAAGCACAAAATAAATTAAGATTAACTGGCAATCTGGAGGAGATGTTTGAAGATGGATGTGTAAGAAGTGCCTCCTTCTCAAAATACTTCCAACTTCTGGTTTCACAACTCTATAATGGCAGTGTCCTCTCTCTCTCAGCAAGAGATGGTCAGGGAATGCTGGGCTAATGTAAACACTTCCACCTGTATGTAGTTAGCTGTAACACGAATGGCAAAATAATGTTCCACTGACACAACGATGATTACCTCACTTGGTTAGAGCATGGTATTACTAACACCAGTTTTGTGGGTTTGGTCCCCATATGGGTCATTCACTTAAGAGCTGGACTCCATGATCCTTGTGGGTCCCTTCCAACTCAGAATATTATTTGAAACTCTGTGTGCTCCAGTACTTGAGGGCCTCAGATAAGCATTGTGCCCTCCAGTCCTCCTATTTGGCCCCTTTAATGCCCAGAGCCTAAGACAAATATTAGAAGCTTCCAGTTCAGAAAACAAAACCAAAACAAACACACACCCCCCAAAACTGAAAAAAACCCCTGTTGTGACTGGGAGGTACTGATACTTGCCTTTTTGAAGACTAGCTCCACATTCTCTTCCTCTGTGGATGAGTCCTCTTGGGTGTCAATACTCATGTTACAGGATTTAAAACCAGTTCAGATCACTGAGAAGATGGAATTGATGGGGAAATGTGATCAAAACAAGTAGGGAGAAACTTTGTAGGAGGTGGAAACAAGTAAACTCAGAGGGACTTCTGCATAAAATTTCCCAAACTCAAAGCTAATTCTGATGAAGTAGAACTCTTATTTCTGAAGGAGGTAGCTTAGGAAAAAAACACCCTCAAGATGTGTCTATTTTTTCAACTCTTCATGCTTACTCCAGTATGAAGCTTTTGTTAATTAACTGGGGTGAAGGGCAGGGGTGGAAGGGAGGGGAGGGGAAGTGGTATTTCAATATATCATTTAAATGAGATAGTTCTGGCTTGAGGCCAAGAGCTTAAGATGAATGCAATTTTCAAGCTCAGTTACTACTATGAATATATATTTCTATTATTCTTGATTACTGTTTCAGCTCTGATGTGGCTAACCCTAGCTGAACACTGACCAGGTTGCTATATTGGGACCTCAAGGACAGACATGTTTCATCTTCTCTTGGTCCACTGGTCTTTGTCCCAGGCTTGGAACCTCTGACACACTTCTTAGATAACATATGGCTATCTGTTATCTATTTTCTCTTTGCAGAAATGGCTAAATGGCCCCTAGGCTATCCTAAGCTTCCAGACACCACAGTGATTTAAACACACTGAATTCCTTAAATCTAGCCTGCAGCATCCTGGATTTACATGTTACTCTTCAGTAATACAGGACAGATGAAAGTTAACAGATGCTCAAGATGTATATGGGTTTCTAGATAAAATTATCCTTTAGTTAACACAGGAAGGATACAGAAGTAGACAAAATAATAAACACACATGCCTCTGCTTCCTTCCCCTCTTTTTTTTTTTTTTTTTTTTTTTTTTTAAATTTCAGAATATTTTTTTCTTTTCTCTCTGAACTGTATGTGATTTGGAGTAGTTGTTCTTTGGACCCTCTTTTAAATATTCTTGAATCTCCCCTCTTTACACAGCCATTTTTTTTTCATTCTTGGTTAATCCTACTTGGAGAGAAGCATTACCTTCTGTCATGCAAAAAATAGTCCTCATGTTTGATATCATGTTTAGTTAAAGGGAAGCAAAATGCCATCTAATTCCTTTGTTTTGCACTTAGGGAGAAATTCCACTGCTCTGAGCTCCAGCTCCCTGAAAAGAAGACAAACAAAACTCACCCTAGCAAACTTTACACATGGCATTTCCTATTTAATTTCATTTTAATGAGGGTTCCTCAGGTTAATGTGTCATCATCTCCTTGAATTTCAGCTAAATATGGCAGTAGAAAGACAGTAGTGAAGGACTCCAGTATTTCAGTCACACTACAGTTTGAAATCTCACAAGAGAAGCTCCTAAATCAAATTACAATTCATAAGCTCCACATCACAGAATCATAGAACATGCTGAGTTGGAAGGGACCCATCAGGATCATCAAGTCCAATTCCTGGGCCTGCACAGGACACACCAAGAATCACACCATGTGCCTGAAAGCATTGTCCAAACACTTCTTGAACTCTGTCAGGCTTGGTGCTGTGGCCACTTCCCCGGTGGGACCTGTTCCAGTGCTCAACGACTCTTTGCATGAAAAACCTTATCCTGATATTCAACCTAAACCTCCCCTGATACAACTTCGGGTCATTTCCTTGAGTCCTGTCACTGGTTACAAGGGTGAAGAGATCAGTAGCTGCCTTTCCACTTCCCCTTGTGAGGATATTGAAGACCACAATGAGGTCTCCCCTCAGTCTCCCCTTCTCCAGGATGAACAAACCACGTGTCCTCAGTCACTCCTCATACAGCTTCCCCTCCAGACCCTTCACCATTCTCATGGCCCTCCTTTGGATGCTCTCCAATAGCTTAATTTCTTTTTTATATTTTAGTGCCCCAAACTGCAAACGGGGCTCAAGGTGAGGCCGCCCCAGTGCAGAGCAGAGCAGGGCACTCACCTGCTTCAACTGGCTGGTGATGCTGTGCCTGATCACCATCAATGCACAGCTTTTTGCTGTGTCCTTCCCTCTTCTCTCTCTCACACACACAGGCACACACGCACACACAGACATCTTCAGATGTTTTCAGTGCTTGTGTAAATGTAGGTGCTACAACATGGCCTTGGAAATCTTGTCAATGCTGTCATGAATGCAGTTAAATTTTCCATTATTCTAAAGCAGATCTCTGCCTTAGTGACCTGCATACTCATTACTCCCGTTTTTCACTCTACCATGTAAGCTATTTTAAGTGATAATTTACTCTCATGTGATTCACTTCATGCAGAAAAGACTTCCTCTTTCCTGTCCTTTGACCTATGTTTGATTTCTATTTTCAATTATATCTCATGCTTTCTAGTGGGTTTTGATTTATTTATGACATTTATTCTATGATCTTTCTGTCTTTCTAACATTTAATGTCAGAGTGAAATCTTTTATGGTGTTGGGAACCTGCAGCCTCAGATCCAATATGAATTGAAGGCAGGGGAGAGCGTGGTGGTGGAAGTGGAAATATCCTTCCCATGGTGGTGGTGAGCTTAGGATGTGGCTCTGTGCCTCCAGCTCAATGCTTGCAGTGAGAGGCTCAGAAGTCACTGTCTTTCCTCCCAGTCCCATCCAGTATTAGATACAAACCACTGCCCTCTCTGGGGCCATTGGCTCCTTTGTGCTGGTGCCCCAGCTGCTGATGCCACACTTGACAAAAGAGATGTAGAGATAAGTCCTTCTTCTGGAGGGTCAGGAGGCAGGTGGTGGGGGTTGCCTTTTCTGCTCCAAAGGATTTCCCCTTCCCGTAGAGAAAAGTTACTCTGTTGTTGTTTCCAGGCCTCTTTGTTTGCCCTTGCTGAAAGGGGGTTGTGCTTGGCCTACCAATTGTGTACATCCTGCATGGTGGTTGTTTTTCAGGATAAGTTTGGTTCTGGATGCATGAAGACCTACTGGGCCCAGGAAAGGGCTTAAAAAAATCAGAGCTGAATTCCCCAAAGCTGAGGAGATTCTGACCTCGTCTACCCTGTAGCCAAATAGTTAGGACATTAAGTTATCTTAGAGTGTGAACAGAAGGAACAAGTGCCATCAGACCAGCTGGGTTGTGATCTCTGCTTCAATGAATAAGCAAGGACTATTAGAAAGGCCAACAAGAAATATCCCTTCATGTGTCCCACAGTCCATTGGTTAGGCCCAGCTATTTGTAGAGGGGTTATAGTGTTCTCCACTATCTGATTAAAACACAAGCTCTCACAAAACAGGTGATGCTTCTAGCCCTGAGGATATACTAGAATGAGACCTGCCCTCTTATTCTGTTTTGCCTATTTCTCTTTGGAAATATAACCAAGCAGTCGATATGTTTTGTTTTGGAATTGGTATTTTTTTCCATTTTTTGGGCTACAATGAGTTGAAATGGGTTCAACTTTCATGCAGTGATTTCATGGGTACTCTGAGGAACAGATGAAAATGGCATGTTTTATCACTCATCTTTTTTAAAATCTGAAGAGCCTCACTAAAGGACAGTCATGATGCCAGGGCCCCACAGGGACTGGGGAATCCCTGGGCTCTGGGAACATCAGAAGCTCCCAATGTCATGGCAGGGCCTGGCAGCCAGGGCCTGTCTAGCCCCTCAGCCAGGAGCAGGGCTGCTGGGAGATACTGGGGCAGACCCAGCCCTGGATATTGGGCACCTCACTGGGGAAGAGGACAGGCCAAGGCTGGGACAGACTACTGGTTCATGGATGGAATGATCATCAGGACCAGGCCTGGAGATGGGGACCAGGGGGAGACACTGCCCTGGGATGGCCACATTAATGCCCCCAGGATCCCAACCAACAGCACAGTCATGATGTGCTGGAGTGTCAGTATGTGACAGGTAACATGCTGTAGATACAGAATTAGCAGCCTTTCCCCATCTCAAGTTAAAACCTGATATGAATCAGAGCCTTGCACGTCCCGTATTGCATTATGTCCTGAGCAAACTTAGTGCTGGCTGTGGGCCAGGAAGTAATTTTCCAGCCATTTTTCCAGCTGTACACTGGAGTGCCTTGAATGTAGCCTTTATACTCCTCTAACATCAGGCCCTGAAACAAAGACTGTGTGTGCTCTACAAAGACGTTTTGTTATAACTAGGTGGATTGTATTTACAATTGGGATTACAGTACGTGGGACTCAAGATACAGAAACAGAAATGAGAAAACCTCTTTCTGATGATATTGAATAAAATATCTCCCCTTAGGAATTGTTGTATACTTACATAGTCATCATGTGGCTTACTGGGAAACCTGAGGGTTTAGTCTCATAAAGGTCTCGGCACATCTGCAGTTATACCCATGAGTCTGTTTCAATACAGTAAAAAAAAAATTGCTATACATGTTTACAACCATGTTAGTTTTACAGTTGCCATAGAAATTGCATCTCAATACTTACTTTCATTTCACAACAGGACAAAATCAAGAGATTTCGAAACCTTCCTAGGAATGGAAATTAAAAAATTCTTAGGAGAAAATAATACTAAATAAATCTGGAGTTCATTGAAATGCTTTCTTTTGCTTATTCAAAGCATCACAATGGTTTGTGTTTATTCATTTCAACACTGAACTGCAGATCAGGACTGTGTATCGTCTTGAGGGAGCTGTAGTACCAGACCTCATTCATTCCCACACTGAGCAGGGTCCTTGGCCTGAATCCATCTTCTCTAATGCCTTCTGAATCTCAGGGCTTCCAAGAAAAATCCTATGGTTTTGTTCAGAAAGGCATCACGTGCATTAAAAAAAAAAAACAAAGACCATTTTCAGCAAAAGCACAAGATAAAGGAAGTCACAGCTATAGACCAAAGACATCCTGAAGTCCTAAACCATTAGGAAATGGTCACTGTATGTGTGTGCTTATTCATGTCAGCTCAAAAAAAAAACAAACCCCAAACCAAACAAATCTTTGGAGTAATTCAGACCACAAACACTTTGGGATTTGTACCCAACCACTCAAAACTGAAATATTTCACTTTCATTTTTATGCACTTAAAAAAAAAAATCTGCCATATAAGGCTCTTTACAGAGCATCCAATACAGAAAGCTAGGTGACAGAAGAGACACCCAGTACTTTTGTCCAGGATTTCTGACAGGAAAATGGATGAAATGCTTTTAAACGCAGGACTGGGGACTTCAGCTCTGAGAGAGCATCCTCCTGTGCTCCTGCCTCTCTCTGTACTGTCTTTGGTGCTCCTTTTTTGCTGCTCCTCAGTTGGAGGCTGCTGCTTGCCATGGTGGAAGCGTGCCTGGCCAAGTGACTCTAATTCCTATAGTTTAACATATCTGAATAACTTGACTGATTTTAAGTGAAACAGATGAGAAAATCTTTGATAGCAGTGGAGCTGGCAGATGGGATGGCTGTCAGATTGCATGGAGAGGCAACAGTAAACACCTTAGAGCAGAGTTTGAAACTTCTTCCACTGGCACAGGTGCAGCTGGGAGGAAACCACTTGCAGCCACATTTCACCAAAGTGCAAGGTGTGTTTATGCTGATTTGATCCACAGTTTTAAAAGTTCTGCTTTTTTAGCTTATGTTACCACTAGGTAAATTAGGATGGTTTGAATAGAATATGTACTTGCACTGAAAAAAGACATGGTACACTTCTGTAGGTATGCTGTAGGGTTTGGGGGGGGGGGGAGGGAGGTTGAGGTTTTTGATTTTGTTTAGTATTTTTTTCGTTTGTTTGCTTTGGGGTTTTTTTGTGGTTTTGGTTGGTTGGTTGAGGGTTTTTTTATAGTAGACTTTAGTGGACAAATGTGGAATTAGAAGGGAAACTTCAGGTATCTTAGGCTTCATCATCTGAATGAGGTCTCACATACAAAGGTGAAAAACTCCACTCCTCACACCAGAAAAAGTTTCTCATTTTGAATCCAAATCAGTCCGCAGATGCTGACTACATTTTGTGAATATATTTTGTTCAATACATGCAAATGAATTACATGTGCAGAATCAGGCTCTTGCATAATAAAGCAGCCTGCCATTTATATCAGTTAATGTTATTTTCTTTCAGAGTGTGAGGTTCTGGTAAGTATAGCTATTCAGGTGATCTCTTGCAACTTGGAGGACTGCATAAGCCTAATATTTGTTAGTATGCCACTTTTGGATAAAAACGTTCCTTATAAGGATAAGACATTTACAAGAAATGCGTACTTTTAATAACTACAGTACTCACTTTGACAAATACTAGTTATGTCTGAGAATGAGTTTGCAGAGCCACAGGGCTGTCCAGGGCCTTTCAAGGTATTCACTGTAATTGGTAGTTGGTAGGGAAGAAGAAGCAGAAATATTCTTTTATGTCTCAATTTGACTTTAAAAACACCATAAATTCAACATCAGATGATTTAGACTAGATTTTGTGGTTTATCAGCTGATGATAAAGTACACTATACCATCAAATTCTGGGCATTTTAGTATTCTGTGTGAGCCAGAAACACCGGAACATATCATATAATAACTGGTGATCTGAAGTCATAGAAATTAAAAAGATGGTAAGTATTGTAGCTTAAAAGAGTTTCACAAGAGTGTACTCTCCTAAGCAGGTCTCTGTTTTGTCACCTGATTTCTTCAGTGTAGCTTTCCTTGTTATAAGAAGGCATTTTCTCTGCTTCCCCATATAACCCCACAAATATGCTGCATCTTGTGGACTATTTCGCCTGATGCTGATACATCTTTATACCCATGACAGAAAACTACCAGCAAGACTGGGACAGATCCCGACCCTGGGGACCAATGACTCCAGAAATCCATTGATTACTATTTTTCCGTAGGTGTCTTTTCCTCCTTCTGCAATGATTTGGGTTGCTGCTTCAATCCAGCCCTATGAATGAAAGCATATTCTTTTAAGTGTCTCATGCAGCAATTGACTATAATTTTCATTTGTGGTATTTCCTTTTTTTTAAAACTTTTTTCTTCAAACATAAACTATTACTGGGCACAGGAAACTGGATAATTTGAAATGTTGTTAGGCAGCTGGATATTTCTGTCATTAGAGCATTGACTTGGGATTGAGGCAGTGTCCAGCATTCTTGCTTTCTGGGAGACATCTGTTGCCTGCTCTTTCCCTGCACGATGTAGCCTCCTCTACTCCTTCTCTTGTCTATGTTGGGTATAAGCTCTTAGAGGTAGGGGTTACCTTTGACTGTTTGGACAAGATATAGTATGATGCAATCTAGATAATTTTTGGAACCTCTAGGAACATAATCATGTAAACAAGACCGTTTTATATGCATCAGGATTTTATTATTTAGCAATTTGCTGGCATGCCCCAGTGCGGAGCTGAAATGCAATTTTCCTTATGCTATATGTATGCTGCAGAGTCACTGTGACAAATTGTTCAGGAACTGGAGCTTTTTCCCTCCACAGAAGAAATATTGAGCTAAAATGAAGGCCAGTAAATGCTTAATTACTGATATGAAACCGTCTTTCATGTCTATGCTGTGAACATGAAACATATTGGATGGAGCTGCTGTCTGGCACATTTTCATAATATATGAAACTGGAAAGGCAGAAACAGATGGAAAAATTGCAGTGTGAGAATTGCCCTATTCCCTAACTGACTTGATAACAATGCAGAAGAATAGCAATATTTGGGGTTTGTGGAAGACCATCAGGTCAATAGTCTCCAAGATAGAAGATGGATAGCTAGGACATGAAAATTACCAACCAGGATATATATATATATATATACACACATTCTTATATTAAACATTTATATTTATCACGAGAAGCTTACAAAACAGCTGTCATTATGGTTCCTTTCTCCATCAGATATTCTTCTCTATTGAACTGTATAATGTGATTTTGCATATCAGCACAATGCCAGGCATAGAGCTGGAGGATATTACTCTTTTTTTTCAATGATTTCCTGAAAAACATGCTTTTGTGAAAAAAATATTATGAATTGAAGGTGAATAGTTTCATTACTTTTGGTTATTTAAAATGAATCTAAACCAAAAAAATGTTGGAATATCACTTTGGACCAACCCATTCTTTATCTGGGAGGGCTGGATTCAAACATTTTCTGTGCTTTTAAAACCACATCTCTGGGCTATTCAGCTATGTAAACATGTGTGTACAGACTTTTTCTCTCCTATTGTTACATAGGGTGATTAGAGGTGTAGCTGCCCAGGAACTCGAGGTCTGGTGTCTCACACCTTGCACTGTCCTTCAGCTGGAACAGAGGTGGGGACCCACACAGCCTGGGGCTGGAATTTCCCAGTACTGCCCATGGCAACATCACCTTAACACTCCCACCAGTAGCTTAAGGTGCTATTCTAATCCACTTTTGGCTAAAAGGGCTAAGCATGACCAAAGCTAAAAAGACTGCAATAGAAGGGAAGCAATCCAACATATATCCTATGGTTTGGTGGTTAAAATCCTTTTTCTGGGAGGTAAGAGATGTAAATTCAAACTGCCATAGGCAGAGAGTAAAATGCACCTGGATCTCTTAAGTCCTTGTTAGAGAGTCTAAAAATCACTGAATTACTGAGCAAGATTACAGCTAATGTCCAACAACTTTCTAAACTTAAATCTTCTGCTCTTTTCATGTTTTTTTTTGCGAATTCCTTTCAAAAACAATAAGGGGTTTTTTTAGATTGCACGGAAAACCTTCACGTGTTCCATCCATCTTCTGTGTTTTGCTTTATTGGCAAGAAAAAAGAAGCTTTTAATTAATTTTGATCCAAACCAAAATGCCTAATTTATGTGTTTTCTTACAGCTTTATATCTAAAGACCCAAATATTTTGCCAGTCCCAACCTTAGCAATTGTGAGAGCACGGGTTCAGTACCATCCTCTTTCCAAAGGATTTCCTCTGGGCAAGCTGCTATATAAGACCCACCAAAGTAAGATTCTGCACTTAGTGTGATAGATAAAGAGGCTCTGCAAAGCATAAATCATACTTGCTGAAAATGGAGTGAGCAGCACGATGAGCCCAGGTGCTCCGTTTTGGCCCTCCAAATTCCAGTGCAGTGGGAAAAATTTTTCTATTTTAGAAAAATTGCTATTCTCAGGACAGGAGAGGAGCGTATTTGCTTTCTACACTTCTTTCTCTGCTCCCCATCCACCAGAATAACATACAAAACCACTTTTAAGTGAAGCCTGACCCTTCTTATTGGAATTGGCTTCATGGCATCTGAACAATTCTACTATTTCAAGTATTTGTTAGCTGTAGTCTGTGGAGCAATTGCTGATAATTTCTGATGAGCTCTTTGGCATCATATGCTTGGGACTGATGGACAAACCCTACAATGGAAGAAGACTCAGGAGGCAAGTGATTGGCTCATGAAGCTCAGTGAAGAATGCAGGGAGTGACCACAGCTATTGCAAAACAGCCAAATTATCTCAACACAAAGGGGATGGTGGGGTGACCTTTGTTTTGATAACTGGATGTATCAGTTGAGTGGATCAGCTGATACACTGAGTTTTCCCTGAGTTAATCAAAGAAGCATCAATGTCTTCTTGAGTTCCTGAGACCAACATGGGGAAAGTGTATACCTGGCTTACACATAGTGTGAGAACTGAACAATCAATAAAATGAACTTCAGAGAGAGCAACATGCTTGAGCTGCCTTCAACCATGCATTCCTTCCTAGTGATTGAGGATGCCAAACATCATGAAAGAGCCCATACGGAGACTGGAAATAGCAATCACGTGTATTGTGATCCAATTGTATGTTGCAGTTGCTATATTTTGCTTGTGTTCTGATTTCAGCCCACTGTTGTATCCCTCTGTTAAATCAAAATTCTGTCTAGCATCAAAATACTCAGATATCTAGAAGCAGTATTAGACATCAAACCTTCTTTGTGCAGAATATTAAAAACTACCTGGTCAGAGAGTGTTGTACTCTGATACTGCATCTTGGTTCTCCTCATTTTTCACTGCTAAATAAGCTTGCAAAAACTGAAAAGCCCATTTGCTGTTTTTCCAAAATTACTTTCTCAAGAAAGCTACTGAGGATATCAGAAAAATTTTTGCATTGAGAAATGAAAATGCACACCCTATGAACTCTGCACAGGGATGTGATCTACTCAAGAGAAGTTCCAAAATTACGATTATGAGTTACTCGCTTACTGTACCTGAGACTGCACTACTGTTGCATCTTTAAGAGGAAGCTGAATCTTCATCAGGGATCACCCAGCTTCCTTCTGGAGTGACCCATCCTACTGGAGGAAGAATGGGATGAAGGGGCAGCAGAGGCCCAGGAACTCTTCTTCACCTTGTTGCTGTTGACACGTCTGGCCACTCACATGAGAACTAATTTAACGTTTATTCTTCTGTAAAGTTTTCATGGCTATCCTAATGAATGCAAATGACAGCATATTTTTTAAATCTTGACTGTTCCTTTGCATCACCAACTTCTTGAATCAATCACTTCAACTTTTTTACTCATGTTATACAATAAGATTTTAGAGTAAGAATATTAAAAGCTCATGAATCAAGTATTCAAAAGTTAGGAAAAGCCATAATTAAGTCTCTCTGCATAATTAACTAAAGGACAATGTACTGATTTTTGTGAGTTCTTATGATGCAGTGTTGGGAAAACAAACCAGAAGCAACACTTTAATAATCAATAATTAAACTGTTGATGTGCTTTAGTTGTAATTGCTTTCTTAGTTACATATATCTATTGCTGAATATATTTGGAATATATTTTGAGATATATTGTTCAGATTTTTTTTTCTCCTGTCCTTTTGGACAGAAGGCATCTGCCAAGTTCTGAACTTAGAATTTCTGAGTTCTCGTCACAGCTTGGTTGATGATTAACTGGAAGATATGCCTGTTTCTCAATTAGTCCATAGATGAGGACAACACTTTTCCAAAATCTTCTTCACAGTTTAAAAGGATCAGTTAGCATTTGAAGATATAAACTGTGTAGGAGAGAAAAGTGTTGTTATTTGGAAGTCTTTTAAATATTATTGCTCATCAGAGGTAATTAGAACATGATGCACCCAGAGCCGTACTGAACTGTTTATGAACAAATCTCTCTAAGAAATACAGTTCTGAGTTTCTTCCAACGTTTTATGACTTACAGAAAATTTTGTATAATGCAGGAATACTATTTTAAAACTATAACAACTTTATGTCTTTACCAACACAGTGCTTTGTTCTATATATTCCAGTCAAATTGTTTCAAATAGGACTTTTTCATAAAGAATTAAGTAAAATTAAGCTGAAGCTGGAATTAGTTCTAGAATCCCTAACAGAAAACAGTAATCTACAGCTGTGTTTCAATTACTATTTTCTAGAAGGATATATTGTAAATCACTGAAAATTTTACTAGCATATACTTTGGAGTACTTGGGAGTGAAATATCCGTGTGCAAAAAACTGATTAAAACGTCCTACCTTCTGATTTCTCAATTACTGCTTCTTTCTGACAACTCCAGACAGTTTTTAGTATTAGAAGCTTAGTTACATTCTATCACTACATTATTCTCTTCAGATTTGTATTCATATGGTCTTCCAAAGGCCAAGAGGCAACGTTTGGCAATATTTACCTTATGAGGTGGTCACATATGTTTAAGGAAGCATTTCAGCTACCACACTTACTTTGTGACAAGAATGAGACAAATCATTGTGCAAAAAACAGACATAGTATAAAATACATGTATTCAATAGACAAATGAAATACACAAATTTACATATGCAGGGATTTGGCATGTTAGGATCACTCACACCCTCTTTATTTATTGAAGCTGTTGAGTCAGTCAAAGTATAAACTAATGTTAAATAAGTCTTTAAGTCTTTGGAGGCTTGGAAAGGCAAAGTCCTTAAAATTTAGTCTAATGTCAAGCCAGCTGTGGTCAGCCCTCACCAAAATTGCTTTTCCCTGAATTATTCATTTAAAAATCCAACTGGCCAGCAACCAGCATATATGTAGTGCATTGTGTATTGACATTGTGCAGCTGATATAGAACTTAATGTGATTATCAAGCCCAAACCACCACACAAGGCAAACTTTGAAAACTTCCCAAATTATGTCCTAACACCACTGAAAAGATCAGACTACTGAAATGGAAATAGCTCTACAGCATAACATAGTTTTTACTTGATTGTGTAAATATTAAGAGAACCTTAAAATTATGCCCAGAGACAAGTTAATTTCATTTAAGACTTGTGTTAGCTCTCTGAGAAAAAAAAATCTCACTGCTTATTTGCTTTACACTGGGCCTGAAAAGGAAATACTTATACAAAAGTATTTGTTTGAGTGTCTATCAGGGAAATCTACCTCTTCCATGATAAACGATACTGTGGGTTACCAAACAGAAGTAGGGTAGCCCTCAGCCCTAGCTCCACAGCCAGTATCTCTTCACAAACACTGCATGGCATGGAGTGGATGTACCTGCTATACCATTCCCTGGGAATATCTAGAAGTGATTATAATGAAGACCTGAGAAGCAGACAGAATTTAATTTCTAGGTTTAAGTGTATGCAAGACTACATTCACTTCCTTGGAAAGGCCCACAGCCTGGATGAGAACTTCCATGTGTATTGGCCAACCTGACTCACGCACCTACCACACGCGGTAGATATCACTCTGCTTTGCCTTCAGGGACTACAGTACAAGGTAAATAAAGCCACCATAGGTCAGCATCTGATGCTTCTCTTGCACCTGGTATGTGACACACTTCAATGAAAACAGTCAGCTGTCTCCAGGGAAGACAGATAATATTGAGAACACATGATCTAAAGATGAATCAGGTCCAACAAGCTGTACTAGATCTGTGGTTTTTCTAAGTGCATGTTTTTATGTGAAGGGATTAAAAATGGCAGTCTTTCACACCAATCCTTTCTTCACGTGATGGAACATTAAAGATTTTCTCCAGATTCTGTATTATTTTCATTCCATAAAGCCTTTAACAAGCTTACAAAGAATCTCTCTTTGCCTGGAATCGTGGTTGTTTTTTCCCAGAATAGTGAATCTGTTTCACAATCACTGGCAGACATGAGGCCAATAAGATAACATTTCCCACATACTTCACATTCCATCGTCTTGGAAGGGAGCTTTTAGATATGGTTTCTTAAAAGCAGTTGGAGGTTTGAATTAAAATGTCTCTGAATGTGGCTCCAAGTCTCAGTCAGTCCATTTCTTGAAACACTGAGAAATGCTGATGTGTTGACAGAGTATGGCAATACAAATCCATTAGCAAAAGTCAACACCTGTTCAACAGAAAGAAAGAAACTCTTGTGCGCAGCTGCAACAGTGCAAAAAAACCTCCAAAACCTAGAAAACCTAAAAGGTAGAAACTCTATTTTTAAATAACAAAGTAAAAATGGTATTTTTTTATCTTGCTCTTGCATAATCTAACACAAACCTTCCCAAGGAGTAAGAGTTCATGTGCTAATTCCTAGTCTTTTCATTTTGTCATTCATCTATTAATATGGCAATTTATTTTTTTCAAACAAAAACCCCTTTTTTGTTTTCAAAGGAGAAATTGCCTCATCATCCATGAACAAACAAGTGGTAAGTTTTCTTTTTTAGTGTATTAAGTAGAATTTGGTGAAGCATAAGGTTTTTCCTATTAGGCATAAGATTCTGTATCTCAAAGACCCTATGCACTCTCGGTACTGGAAATCCAGAGAAAGAGTTTGTATTTCCTCCAGACTACACTAGGGAAGAATACTGATCATTCCACTTGTGCACATAAAATGACCATTTCAAAGGACCCCTTTTCAAGACAAAGTGTTCTTAGAATGGCTCATGAATACTGTGTGCTTTGTGATTATATTTTTTTAAAACTTCCAGATTCTTATGGTGTGGGGGAATCTCACACATATGCAGACCCCTATCCCTTCAAATCTGATACTGCAGGTATCTCAAAGACCCTATATTGCAATGCAGAGGTATTGCATGAAGCTTTACCTTGCTTCTCCTTCATCTCTAATATCACCGTTCTTACACTGGGCATTAGGTGCGACGGTCATGAGGGCTCATTCTCCTTCAGGGGAGGTGTTATGTTTCAGTATGGTGATTTGGCTTAATAAGGTAGTTAGGCTTTCACAGTGGATTTTCTTTTCCTATTTTTAATGGTGACATGTGTTTACCTTAGAGAGAGCAAGGTCAAAAAAAACCAAACCCAAAATGTTCTTTGCTGTGGTCAGTTAAGTTCCGCAGGAAGTTCATTCCATGGTCTGTGCTCTGTCTCCAGGAGAGCTCTCCCCTGCAGAGAGGGAGGCGTTGCCCTCTGCACAAAATTCCTTTCTGCTTAAGCAGTGATGTCAGCTGCAGCTCTCACCCCTCACCCCAGAGTTTTAGCTGAGCTTTTGGATTTGCTCAATGTGAGCCACTAATGCCTTGAAGGTTTTGCTGGTGCATAGATTGTCTGTGGGAAGTGATGTTAGTGCTGATGCAAACTTGGTGCAGCCCATCTAGCCTGTGCTGCTGAAGAAAAAGCTCTCCATTGACAGCAGATCTCTTCAATTCATCTTTAGTGAGTATCATTTCAACAAGTAGAGGAATTCCAGCAAAACACAAACACGCGGTTTCACCTATCTGTTAAAAAATAGTGTTCATTTTATCTCAAGGATCAAAACCATGTGAATTCTCTGTAAAGACTTTGAGTAATTAAACAGGTCAGGGATCTTACATGGCATTTCTGTGCAGGAACATCAAGGCTGGGATCTGATGGAATGAATCAATGCAGTACCAGTTTTGGCAAAAGCCAACCATAGGGAGAAATGAAGACCTTGGATGGATGGCTGCCTCCAAGCTGCAGACTAGGTAACTCCAGACACTCAAGGGCTGGTATGGGGATTCCATACCATGGAATTCCTTGGTAATTAAGAGACCTTACTTTCTAGGTCACTGTCTTGCACTGGAAGGCAATTGACTCTGAGGCTTTCAGATGAGACTTGAAGCCACCTGGGCAAGAGGAAGATTGTTTGCCACTGTGTAATCAAGAATAAAAGGGTGCATGAATCAAAGAGTACATAAGAAAATGTAAGCCTGCTTTTGTAACCTTATGAGGAACACACTTACAGCTGAAAGTTGGTCCTGCAGTCAGTTTAATCCCTGTTTATCTTCAGAGTTGAATGCTTCTGAGCAGGAGTAGAAGCCCAAGGTAGGTCAGCTCCATGGCTCAAAGTGAAGACAGCAGTTGAGTTTCAGATGCTTCTGGGAGTTGTGTGGGTTATCTAAGACTTTCAGGAGAGACAGTGAACTAAACTTTTAGCTCCTACTGACAAAAATGGCAAGTCCTGCTTTCATCCTAATGATCCTGTCACTTTTCCTGACTTGAATCTAGCCAGGCTGCCTATGATTGGAGTTAGCTCATCAGTTCCCTCTTTCCATCCAACATAATTCACCTGGGCAAGTTTGTACTGAGCTAATGAATTGGATTGGTTTATGGAAAGTCCAATGAGCCCCAAAGGTGGTATGAAGACATGGTAGGACCATGTAGCTGGGAATGTGGGAAAGGAAGAGAAAAAAAAGAGAGAATTTGAAGGGAAGGTACATTTACCTATTTTAGAGTGATTAGATGCACTGCACAACTAAGGTAACCACAACAGCACAGGCTGTTCAACATTTCAAGTGGGTATGAAGCAGCACTGCAGTCAAAAGAAGCAGCCATGGTCTTTCTCCTGCCTTATAGTCCAGCCTCTCCAATGCCCTTCCCTTGTGCTGGCAGCATACATGTGTAACCACAAAACAAACTGGAAGGATCTTCTGGACTGAAAACTGAGTAGAGAGCAACAGTTTATATTTTAGCTGGTTATCTCAGTAGATAGTAACTAAGGAACAGTAATCTTATACATGGAAGATATACTCCCAGCAGGGAAAGAGTCAGCCACAGAAACAATGCCCCAGCATAGCAGACCAAAAGTGAATGTTGAACACTGTATATTCAGAAGCAAACAAGTTCTCACCAGTGTGAAGCCAGTTCATCTGTATGCAGCTTTGTCTGTCCCCTGCATACCAGACCAGAGAAGGATTAGGATGCTCTCTACATACCAGAACATGGTGGTTTTCCCTCCAAGTGAAAAACAAGGGGGGAGAACTGTTGCTTACCTGAGTATGCTTGCTGCATTTATTTCCTGTGAGCTGCTTCCAAGTGGGGAGCAATATGACTACTGTTTTTTGACTGTCCTCACATCTCCCTTTCATGAGGTTTTACATAAAGCTTTTCTCTCAGAGTTCATGAGTACTCATGTCTCTTACAGACATAAGGTCTCTGCCTTCCATTCATTATTGGTAGTGAAGGCACATAAAACACATTTCAGCTCTTTTCCACTTCTTTTGGTTTGTCTATAATTTGTTTTGTCTTATTCCATTTGCTGGCCATAAATGAGTGTATTCTGGGGCCTCTGGGAGCAGAGTCTTGCTGTACTGGTGCAACAGGTGTAGCCCAGCTGGATCCCCTTGACACAGACACATTTTCTGTGAGGTTGCTGGCACCATGGGTGACTCTGGCAACCACTCCTGTTACGTGTTCCAGCTCTGCTGCCAATTTTTGACTGTTTTGTGTGTGGAATCACTGTTACCTCTATCTGTTGGGCACAAGAGTGGATGCAATAGAGCCTGGGGCATGTTTTGGAATTGGGAATTCCTTGGCTGCTACAGTCTTGGCTATTTTCTGTCTTCTATGCATTGCATGAGGGCAACTGATATTTAAAATGTGAAAAAAAGTCCCACAGTCTCAAATCAACCCTTTACAAGTATCAAGAACTCTGGTTATTTGACCAACTTGGTTTTTTTCTTCTGGGTTTTTATCACTTGGGTTGAAAGGACCTTTAAAACAGAAAGTTTCCATTTCAGTTCTCATGTGAATGGCAATGTATTTTCATAAAAGCACTCACAAGATAGCCACAGCCGCTGATCATCATAGGCTGTCAGGGCCCAGAATCACGCTGAAAATGCTTGGAAGCTTTCAGCATTTCCAAGTTTGAGCTGAGCCTCTTGCTCTGAAACGTCCCTAACCCAAACACTAAGCCTTTGACCAGAGATATACTCTTTATTTTAGACTAAATCTGACCATAGTCTACATTACCTCCCTGTAAGTTATAGTGAAGCAGTGCTTTTCATTTCTGGTTGCTATTAAACCTTAATTAAATACAATGTGGAGAAGAGCATTTTAGAATCATGTTATCTACTCATCTGCTCTTAAAAGTTCACATTACCAAATGAATCTTTACTTACATTATAGTTTTTAATCCTGATTGGAGATTTTTCCTATTTTCCCTATGGAATTTCATAATTTTTGGTCCAAAACCTACATTTCAATCCATCAAAAAGAATCCATGTTTGCAAGTATTCAGTTGCAACCATGCAGTCCAGTTCAGAGCTGATTTGACTGGGTGCAGAGGTCATGTTACACTTTTCTTCCTCTCAGTGCATAGGCTTAACATCTGGAATCATGTTTCTTGTGTGCACGCTATCAGTTCCAAATGTAAAATCTGTGTTCTGTGAATATTAAGCAGCATTTGTTTGCAGTTTGGTACTCTGATTAGCATTTCTGCCATGACCTCATTTGTTAGATTTTTGGGGAAAGGAATAGATATCGGTTGCTGAACATACTGTTGCAGAACCAGCCATCAACACTTGTGAGAGCTTTTATTTTGTGTTATTTACCCAAATACAATTCTCAGGGATCAGAAAATCGCTACCTGAAAAGTTGCACCACTACCTCATTTAGAAGAGCTGAGAATTTACTGAAGCTTGACTGCTGTATAATTGAAATTATCTTACCACAAACGAGCCTGCACAGTTCATTAAAAGAAGACTGACACAGGTTCCTTTCAAACATTTTAGCCTTTTTATCTTCAGGTGGTCTTTAATGAAAGAGAGAGAAAAATGGGAAAGAAGGAAATATTTTCCTCAAAGGTACCCTCTGTAAATAAAAATTACTATTGCTTACATAGGGGAAGGATCTTTATGTGAAGCTGTTGTCACGAAACTGGAACTTCTAGAACATTCAAAGTAGCTTTTTTCATTAAATATAATGAACATATCCAATGTAGCCTCGAGTTTTGTTATGGTTATTTTTTATTATGCCAAATGGTGATAACTAGTCAAGTAAAATGTAATCAGCAAGGGAGCAATGCCTCATGTCTTGCTTTGCAATGCAGCACAGAACAGTAATTAGAAGCGAGGCAAAAAGTGATGGAATATATCCAGCCTACTGGTGTGAACAGCATCTTGAGAAGGCCAAAGTGTCAGAGTTCCCCTACTTTTTGATCTTCCAGTTATGACAACATAGACTTGCACTTTGCAGCTTGTTGCCAGAATAAACACTATTTGCAGTTTAGGTAGTGCAGGAAAGCAGTCTGATGTTTGCTTATCCAAGGATGACAAAACTCAGGAAGGTGCTTTCAAGATTCTGGCTGCTGGTTTGCACTACACCTCAGTGAAAAATGCAAGTGGACAGGAGCAACCCTTATCCTTTATGGTGGTGCAAAGGAACAACTTACAAAATTGTCTTGGAACAAGGCAGCAGAAACCGCTGTGCTCTCCACCCCAACACAAGAACACACAGTCCAAGACAATGACATCTTTACAGCATATGGTGTTTCAGTGGCTTTATTTAATGATGATTTGTGAGTAAATGAAAAGGAAAGAAAGAAAGTGAAACCTCAGTCATGTTAGAAAGAGAAGGCAGCAACACTGCACATAAAAAGCATGGCCTGGGAATATGCAGGGCACTTTTGAACAAAGCACTGACTGTGACACAGCCTTGGGACAGTAAAGAAAGAGAAGGTCTCCTGCTCTTTCACTCCTCCTGTCTTCAAGAAAATCAAGTGTTATTAGCTTCTTGTAAATAAGTAGGTTTTTATCACAGATATGTGATCCTTAAATTCTCATGATCCGGTCAAACCTGCAGGCTCATATTTTTAACTGCCCTTGTAGATCTGGAGGTTAGCAACCTTATTACTCTCTGGGTTAACAAACTTGCAGCCAGGAGGTAACTATTCTTTCCCACATTTAAAGACAATTTAAATCAGGAAAAATGCAGTTTGATTTCTGAGTAGTATTAGAAAACAGTATTTTGGTGTCTACCTATGAACAGTCACTGTTGACAGTACATTGTGAAGGCAAACAGTGCAGTGCCTCATGTTCATGTTTGCTTCCTCTCCCAGTATCTGTATTCCCTTTCAGGTCAGCCATGCATGCAAAACCTCTGCACTCTGCTGACCCTCTCCAAGGCCCAGGCTTGGATATGAAGGGTCCCTTTTAGTGTGAATGAGAACTAAGCCCAAGACCATAACAAAACCTCTCTCCTCGCCTCATGGGGCACTTTTCAGCGTCAGCTTCCCCAGTCTACTGTGCTGTACATTTGGTGTGTTTTCCTGGGAAACAGCTATGGGAGCAACTATAAGGACTCTGCTGTATGTGTGTTCATCTACAATCTCCATGGAGATGCAGAAAGGAGGAGGAGAAGAGGCACCTTCATGTGTCCTGCCTTTCCACACCTCCCGTCATGTCTTTGTACATTGACATTTCCTTCTCTAGGGGGTTGCTTCAATATATCGTGAATCAATGGTATGTTAAAAATATCAGTGATATGTTAAAAAGCTAGACCTTTAAAGCTGTATAAATGCAGTGCAGCTACTCAGGAAGCTGAGATCATGATGGGACAATATTGTAGGTTAGAGCTAGCAGTGGCTACAGCTGTGATACCTTGCTTGGTCCTGAGGCAGAAAGGACTGCGCAGAGGCAGAACACAAGAATATTTACAGTCCCCCTGAAGAGACACTAGAAAGGCTGAAGTTGTTTTATCACAGAGGAAAAGTCAGCATGAGTAATACAATGGGAGTATGGAAAGTAATTAATTAATTAGATATGTAAGATGGTAAGATGGTAAGATCTGAATGACTATTTGCTACTTGTGGCTTTTTTTTATTAATTCCAGACTCTTTTGCAGCAGTTTTTCCATAAGTGAGTCTCAAAATGCTTAGTAAAAAAGGTGGGTTTTTTTCCCAGGTTAATAAACATTAAATATATGTTAGGCATATCATCAACCATATAGTAAAAATAAGTGCCTCCAAAATGCCTGGAGAAAGTAATAATTTTTGTGTCAACTACAAACAGCTCCATTACAGAAGGAAGAAGTAATTTTTGTAAAGTGCTTAAAAATACTCAGATTTCCCACTTGAGACACAATCAGTTGCTCAAGTTTTAGAACATACTAAGCCCTTACTTTCTGAAAATAATGTACCTTCCATTTGACATGTGAAAACAGTGGTCACATTACAAAAATTTAGATCAGAGGATTTTATGAATAGAAATTTTTATTGCTTACAGGAAGTCTCTGTTGTGAAGTGAGCAAACATATGGATAACTTAACAAGTTTGAACTTAAAACCTGAAACCAAACTTCAAACTGATGGAAAATGTTTATCTAACTCAGAAAAAAAATCTCTGCCTGCTTCTGCAATTTCTAGTCCCTATATGTTGGGGATTGAAAATTATAACTTCTGTATTTGGTCTATTGTACATTATATGGTTTTATATGTATTAAGTTTTATTCCCTATGTATATAAATCCTGTGTTCTGATTGATCATAATTTACATGCTCCGCCTTAGCTCCTCCCCTTGTTCCAGCACCTTCCCTACCCTAGGGTAGATAAGGCGGGAGCCACTTTGTGTTAGAGTTTTTTCTGTTCTTCCCCCTGATCTGTTCAGTTGTCCCCTGTCTATTGCTCACCATACAATAAAATCACCTCACCAATTCCACCCTAAGGAGTTGTGGGAGTGCTCATTTAAGCACGAACTCCTGCACCCATACACAACAGAAATATTCAAAATAACACAGGGAAGAAATTACATCATGGTTATTCTGATATCAAACAGAACATGGACATAATGTGATTTATCACTCAGTGCATGCTAATCTAAAGTGTACCTCTGTACACTACAGATATAATCCAAAGTAAAAGTAAAAAAAAAAAAAGCTGTCTGGTAACCAGCACAGTTTGCAACAATGCTGAACAACACTGACAGATTTACTTTGTAAACCTTTGTAATAAGTATATGAGCTTTAGCTTTTAAGGTCTTACTATTCAAGCCTGTTTTAATGCATATTTTCAATTTTGCTTGGTTTATTTTATATACAACAGGAAAGGAATCCAAAGAATGGTTTTCAGCTTCCTCTCGAGGAAAGACTGAAACGTTGAACTACTTTATTACTTCTCACTATCTGAATTTTAAATTTTTCTAAGCCCTTGTTCACCAAAGTTCATTGCCTTTACATCAGGAGGTTCTGGAAAAGACACAGGATTTTTACAGGAGCCCATGTGTATTAGAAAGTGGGCCACTTGGACTACCAGTACAGCAAGAGCTCTAACAGCACAGTTGGAGAATAGCACTGTTTTACATGGCACATTTTACCTGGCACTGCAGATGAGTAAGGAATATCTGCGTGGTCTGTGAAGACATCTCCGAAATAAACAGGTAATTGTATCTGTGGCCATCAGTGACCTAGTCTGAAATGAAATAGCATCATACACGTTGAGTTTGTATTAATCTGTTTACCGACTTTCAGGTATGTATTGATACTAATGTGGTTTACCCATTTGGTAATTGGCAGTTACCTAAGCCAACCTTTTCGATTCTTAGAATAAAAATATTTCTAGTTCTGTTATTGAATGGAAGATTTTAATTGGTTAATCTTCAGCTATTTTGTATGTCCTTTCATAAAATAACATGGGCTATGGTCTTACTTGATCTTATTTAAAGTGGCATTGATCAGGGATATATCTATGGAAGCCAACAATTATAAGAGGATTAGACTGGGAAAGGTGAGATAAGATGCAGGCAATGGCAGCCCTGTGTTGTTCAGAGCTATTTTTCTGACACCAATGAGCATTTAAAGAGCTACAGGAGCAGGAGTGATCCCAGGCTTTTAGAAATACCTGTGAATGGAGTTTAGTAGTTACATGGCAAATGTGTCTGTAGAAGTACAGAGACAAAAGGGTTATGTTCCCTTTTTGTAGTCATTATTAGAATACTTAGTGGTATAAAAAATGACTGTCTTGAGGCTAATTCTGATCTCCCTAGGAGACCTGTCTGGCTGTGAACCTGCTGGGAGATTAGAGTGAGGCCGTTTGTGCACTGCTTTCCTAAAATATGTAATTAGTAATAATCATGCTTCAAAACACTACACCCATTCTTCTGAGAATTTTTTTTTGTAACTCAGAGAAGGTTATTTGCCCACCTGAAAGTTAGGCAGTTTTCAGTATTTCAATGTATAAAAAACAGTTCGTGGGTCACAGGGACAATAATTTCTTCCTACATTTTATTACCATGTACAGAAAAAAGAATAAGAGGAGGCAACTCCTACATCTTAATGCCTAACCTATGAGTGCTTGTGCTTAATGAAGTCAAAGTATTTTTTTTCCAGGTTAATACATTGTGAGCATGGAATAGCCTGTACCATTCACTTCTGCACTCCCTTGGCACTTTTTTATATTTCCCGAGATTGTTTCACAGTCAGCAAGAAGCCCTGTGGAGGATGATTGAGAACTTGCTCAGTTCTGCCCAAATTGTGGAGCCCCTCTGCCCTGTGCCCAAGGAAGAGGAGAGGACAGGCCTTGTCTGTACACATGATCTGGGAAGACAGAGGTGGACCAAAGCAGCATTTGCCAAAGATCCCCTTTGATGCCATGCAATTTAGGCCAAGTGGCCAAAATTTTTATATGCTAAACTGAATTATGTTATGCAGCCTCATATTGATGTTGAATGGCAAATCCTTATGTAGGCAAGGCAAAAAGCATATCTGAGTTAAGTATAGTTACTCATAGCTATGTATAGCACCCATTCTGTTGTACAAGCCTCGTTTGTTAAACAGTATTTGGACTGTGCTTTTGGCAACAGTGCTATTATAGCATGGTACACCCTTGGTATGTTCACTGTATGTTATAGCATCAGTAGAAAGGAAAAGGACAAAAAGGACTACCAAGGCAAAATACCTTCTGGGCCTGAGCAACTGTGGAGAAACCCAGGCATCAACTCCCCCCGCATACAACTGGTAACCACAGCTCTGAGTACATGGTCCTGTGAACATCAGCAGTGGGTTTTGGTTGAGCAGAAGTATCTGTTTCAGCAGTTATGGTGAAAACTTCACAGAGAGAAGCTTTTCCTATAAACTGATCTGATGGTCTCCTCTGACCCTGCCATGAAGGTGCAGCTGTTTCTGATGCAGATCTGGGCTGTTGCCTGCCTGCATTTAAGCAACTGAGCCTTTCCCATGTCATCACCTTTTTATTTCAGCCTGTGTTTTAGGGCTGTCATCCTTCTCACATGAATGTTCATTACCTGAGAAATTCAGACTCCCTGGAGAGGGACCACAAATGGAAAAGGGGGTGGATGGGTGTGTAAGAGAGTTTCATGCTTTACATGTGGCCAGCTGAAGACACTGATGTTCCCAAACCCATTCAGGAGTTAAAGGGATACTTCAGCAGCCTGTCAGTACCAGAAACGTGAATGTCATTTTCTCAGTGCTATGAAATATTCTCATTTCCCACAGGTTGCAGGGTGGAATCCCAATTGCCCCTGGGTTTAATAAAAACACTTTGTATTTACTGTTGGTTATTTTTCTGCTATTATGCTTTAGTTTTCGTCAGTTCCTAACTGATTTCTGACACGGAAAGCCATGTATGTGTAGCTATGAATTTAAGAGGGCTGAAATACAAATGTTATTAGTTGATGGGCACAATCACAGAAAATTAATATATATAGAGTTAGTATGGCTTTTTCCAAACTACTTCCTTTTTCATTAGTGGTCCTGGGAAGGAGAAGAGGTGTACAGTTTTAAATCATGAGGGAGCACCAGGGACCAGTTGTAGGGCAGGCATGTTGATCAAACTGCAGCTCTGTGACGTGGTTCCTAATGGGCAGGGATCAACAGCCATTACTTCATCTTGCCAGATCAGTCCCACTCTCCTGCATGCTCTCTAACCACTTCTTCAAAAGCGTTTTTTAAATTCCAGGCTGCTGGAGACTCGTAGGCTTCATGCGACCACAAAAACATATACACAAGTACATACGCATAAAGAGCAATGAAATGATAACTGTTACACTCCATCATTTATTACTCATAGTTTAGAAGAGATTATTCATCTTGGTTTTGCTTTGGCAGAGAAATGGTGGATTTTTTTTATTTTTTATTTTATTTTAATATATTTTACTGGTTCAGAAGGTTAAGAACAATCCTGTGCCTTTGGGGGGAAAAAAAGGAAGAGAACAAGAAAGAAAGGAGAGGGTAAAGAAAAAACAGAAAGTCTGTTCAAATACGGATTTCAGAGGGATAGCTCCAGCAGCCTCATTCTTCCCTCCTTCCCTTCCTCCCTTTCTCACTCCCCAACCCCTTTGTGTGCTAAAGTTACAACCCAAGGACTTGGAGACATTTCAAAGGAGCGTCACTAATGAAGACCACATGTGCGCTGCTCCTCTTGTTCAGCCCAGAACAAAGCTGAACTGTAAGAGCCTTCTCTCTACGGGGCGAAAAACAGGTCCCACTCCCATCCTCGGTTACCCACACAGAGTTTATGAATGAGGTTTTCTCAGGTAACCACCATTTGGTATCAGAGCATTTTCAGGAGGAAATCAATCGTCTTTCCAATAGGAAGTCGAAAGGGAGAGTGCATGTGTCTGCTTTGCCAAAACGTCAGCGGCAACACCCAAACACCCACACACTGACAGTGCTGCAGCCTTTGGCCTTGGTTCTCACACAACAGCAGCATGCTTTCACTGCAGCTTTTTTTCCTTTGCTTTTGGGACACCTCCTCTACATTTTCTCTGGAGCTGCATAAAGGCAAGTCTATGCAAAGAGATGGGCTGCAACAGGGCTTGTTTTCTGAACATCAGCTGAGGAGGATGCTGAAATCCAAGACCAAAGCATGTATATTTCCCATCTCTGTTGAAAATTAACCATGTTTCAAGGAAAGACTTTCACCAAGTAATAAGAAGTCAATCCTCACAGGAATAGTTTTATCAGGCAAAATAAAAGAAACTGACACTTGATTTTGTGATTTCATGTCCACTTGGTTGTCCCTCTCAGCAGTATAATGCTGAGGGCTGCCCAGTCCAGCAGTGGCCATCTGGGAGTGAGCATGTGGCTGAGGACTGGTCTCCTTAGGCAAGCCAGCTGGCAGCTCATGGACTGCTATGATATCGGAGCACAGGCTGTGTCACTGGGCAACTGGAGCATCTTCCTTCCTGCATGGCATGTCACAGGAGAGTGGCTAGGAAGGGATAATCTTCAGGCTTTCATTCCACAGAACCCCAAAAGGGCTGAGGAGTCTACCAAGGAGAAGGACAGGGCTGAGTATGTGAGGGGACCAATTGGCTGAGGGACTTGGAAACATGGCATGTATCTTCAGACTGATTCCTCAGCAAGAATTAGCCTGCTGCTGTTGTGCTATGTATGCATGGTAATGCTTCATGTTTAGATCCATTGGCCAATTTCAGCTGGCAAAAAAAATCACAGTGATATTAATTTTCTGATTCGTTCATTAAAACACATGATGGGAGAACCAAATCTCCCAAATTTCCTGGCATTAGGAGAAGCCTGCAGCAGTGGACAAGGATATGTTTGGAAACAAGGAAGCTACTCAGAAGATACCTATCTACCTACAAGCTGACAAACTCATGGATGATTGACCATAAAGCAAGATAAAAGCACCCATAGATAAAAGCCCAGCCATGGGTAGCAGCCATGCTCCTCTCTCAGACAGCTGAGCATTATGAAGGAATAAATAAAGATGAAGAAAAGATAAAATAAGCAAACAAATCCAAAACACATCAAAGTCAGTGTGCAGTAGTGGTTGCTGCTAAAGCTGTACCTATTTTCTGACAGGAAACTCTTCCGCCACAACAGCCTTTCAGAGACATTTCTGGTAACTAACCGTATAGAGGTTTGTTTCTATAACAAATATAGTCCTGTGGATACAACCACTAGTATTAAAAATAAATGGAAAGAGGGAAGTGGATTCTATGAAAAAGTGACTGCAGAGGAAGAGAAGTGACCTCTGTGCATTGGTTAATGAGAAAAAAATTAGTGGAAGCATTTGAAGGATCATAGGACTTTATATAAAATCACTTTTAAGTACAGGATTAAACCATAATATATATATGGAAGAAGACACAGTTTGAGGATGGTTGTTTGTTCATAAGTGATCTAGGGTTAACAAAGCATTCCAAGGCTTTATGAAAGCACTTTTAAACAAATAAACATTACTCTGCAGTGTTTACAAGCTAAGCACTTCAACATAATCTCTATGCATGAGAACCTGAGAGGAAAACTGATTGAAATCCCATGATAAACTATTTTGTTTAATTGCTTAACCTCATGGCAGCAAAGAAAAACAGATACAACAAATAATGAAAAAATGTCAAATTTTAAATTTCTAATACATTTCATCACCCAAAGTGCAGTCTGGTAATCAACATGGAGCACCTAAAATATTTTCATCCTGGAAGTTTCTCTTTAAAGTGGCATCCGGCCTTTTTTTTTTGAATAATACAAAAAAATGGTTGAAGTTTCTTTTTCTAGAGTAAGGTGACATTACTTTGCAGACAGAGGGATTGCCCACAGCCTTTGGACAGTTCTTTGAAGCCTTGCCAGGCTACAGTCTGTTCATTAAATAAGGCATCCTAAACATTTTTGCTGCTTCTGAATTCCTTTTCTGCCCACCTGTTTTTTCTTTTTTTTTTCTTTTTTTTTTCTTTTTTTTTTTCTGAGTATCTTGTCTGCTTTACAAACCCATCATGAGGTCCTTAGATATAAACCAACTGTAATTTCATTCAGTACTGATAAAATTAGATTAATTAGAACAGGGCTATGTTCCTGGGGAAAGGAGAAGACAGCTCTGGAATATGGTCATGAACAGGAAGGCAATGGGGAGCTCCTTTGGAATCCTTCCCACCTGGCCAAAAAGGAATTGTCTGATGTTCCCAGCCTCTTCACTCTGGGGTACAGGACTGCTGCTGCACAGCCCCTCTGTCCAGGCAGGGACAAGAGGGCTCAGCCTCCTGGATGGTTTTTCTTTCCCAATCTCTGAGATCAGTGGGGGTGTTTTGAGTGGACTGATGCTGTTTCTCTGGTCTGATGAGTGAGCAGAGCAAGGCACAAGGAGTAGGTGTTCAGATAATCCTAGCTGGCACTGCCTTTCCTAAGCTTACTCCATGTAGAGTTTGTTGTCCTCATTTCTTCTGACCCCAAAGAGACCTCCCATTGTTTCATGATTTAAATTTTAGGGGTGACTGACCTTCCAGAGCAGTTTGGCTTTATTGATGTCAGGAAGTAAATAAAAGAAAATACATAAAGTGCGGAAAAAAGAAATACTTTTACCCCAAATTTCAAAATACTTCTTTGAATATTTTTATTATTTGAATATTTTAGTATAAGAGATGTTACCTTGCTAAGTTCCCACTTATTATAAGGCTGACACAACTGACCATTAAAAAGCATTTTACATTTTTAAAGGCAAAGACTGTTACAGCAGTAGTGCCTGTGGAAGCAGCCTGGTTTATTCAAACAGCAGTAACATTTTCTTTGGGAGAAGATGAACTTTGAAGCACTAGTACCTGTTTTGTGGCTTTTCAACCCACTTTTGTCAGAAATTCTATCTCTTGCCTCATAATTGTCAATAGCATTCCCCTTTCTCTTTAAAACCATGGTATTGGCTCAGCTTGTTTGGAGACAGAAAGCTGTTTTGACTTACAGGTTCAGTTCCTGTTGACTCAAGAGGGAGGAAGAAAATGCAGAAACTGAGAATGAAAACATTTCTTATTCCAGAAGTTGCTAACAGAAAAATGCCATTGAGGAACGGATGGCATTTGTTCACAAACATTTAAAAATATTTTTTTCCCAGCTGAGGTTTAGCTCTGCATGTATTTTCTAGCAGAGACTGCCATGAAGACAAGTGAACCTAGATGTGGTCTTTGCTTCAGCAGTTGTATGAGGCAGCTTTCTTCTTGCCTGAGATCTCAGAATGGGGCCAGAGTGGGGTTTTTGTGTCATCCTGTCCTCATCAAGGCATCCGCAGAATATCTACCATCAAAAGGAAAGCAGCTCTTACTTCCTCACCCATTTGGCCAAATGGGGAATAATTCAGTTATGCTGGTAGGGATTTCTTTTTCCAGCAGACTGCGGTTTTCACAGTTCAACTTTATGGACTTTGTATCTTCCCTGTCACAGATGTGTGTAAATATGATGGAAAGTAGGAAGAGAAAAATGCTGCTCAGACACAATAAGAAAACCATCACTGGTCATGGTTGTGGTTCGGACCAGGGCTGATGTCTGTGAAGCAGGAACCTGTATAAGAAAGGCTGGCTAGTGGATTGGGTGCAAAGCAAGACTTCTATCCTCCCATCACCACATCAGTTTAATTTCAGCAGTTCAATTCTGGAGACCTTTCTGCTGAAGGTCATAGGAGCATGGGGCTAAGAAGGGCTGTCTGAGTCTCTGCTGTTAAGACATCATACCTTTCTGGTACCTGACAGTGGAAATCCCTCATCCTTCTGCTGCAGGAGTCCTCCCTATGTAAATTTCAGTCTCATCCATGGATGTATCAGAAATGCTTCAAAGTGTGACTGCTCCATTCCTATCTCCTCAGCAGAAAAACTCATCTCCAGGGAAATGGGAATTTCATGTGTGATAATTTAACTGTCTCTCACCAGACTTTGGGCATTGATTATCAAGTATAGCAAGTGCTCTTCCCCATGCTAGTGTGCTCACTGCTTTACCACCCTCCAGTGCTGAATTTGTTAAGGGATTTCACCTCCTCATTCTGCACGTCCACGAACAAGGAAAATGAGGGCTTTTGACCAAGAAAGGTTTTTTAAGTAATAGATCACATCCTCTGTTGAAAATAGGCTTTTATGCCTGAAAAATGCATGTTGGGGTGATCATCTTAAAGAGAAACAGCTCTGTTTTTCATCCTGGTCGCCAATGATTGTACTTGAAATTCTAAATTATATGTTGGGGGGTCAGGGAGGAAGACGATGGACAGTCAAGACAGCTCCCTGATAAAACTGAGCAGTTGCCGGAGCAGTTGCCAAGACCAGTCCTATGAAAAGTGCCACAGACAAACCCTTCCCAGGCCCTTCCCCATAAGCAGGAGACTCACTCCACTGGTGAGGAGGGAGAGACCACAGGAGGGAAGGTCTGGGTATGAACACAGCAGTAGCAGCAGCAGCAGAGGAGCCTTGCATGATTGAGATGAGTCCTGGAAAAGCAGCCACATTTCAAATGATCTTCCAAGGCTCCCTCTTAGCAATTATTAAGAGATTTCCTATGAGTACAGGAGCTATCTGGGGATTTCTTTAGCAGCTGTTTATTTAGAAATCAGCCATGTCCTTTCTTAATCTGAATTCAGATGAATTAATGTTTCTGTTATTCTCATTAGAAAGTACTATTTTTAATTCCTTTGCAGTGAAGTGACCTATACAATGAATATAGGGTCATAACACAACCTTGACACTGAAATAGGAAGAACACAGCATTTTTTATTGCTCATATCAGCAAGGGATTCTTGCACTGCATGGTTATTGGTGCATTAATTTCAACGGTTGCAAGACTTTTAAAAGTTTTTCTTGCCATCTTTTTGTCTGTATTCTCATACTTGTTTACACATATTTTGAGAAAAAAAATCCGCAAAAAAACAAGTAGATGCTGCAGTGTCTAAGCCTATATAGGGGAGTTTGGATTGCATGACTGTAAATTTGGCTTATTAATGTGAACAGAAAGTAGCTGTAAATCTCTAGCAAAACTTATATTTGGGTGTCAGACCACCACAACTGCTAATTTGAATTGTATGATTCACTTTAAAATTGCTGAATCATAAATTGTTGAAATTTTTATAGCTTGTTCTCATTACTTTTCTAAGTGCAATAACTTAAGACCAGATTAGTAAACTGTGTAAGTACAAATATTCCCATACCAACACAGAACATAACCTAGACTGAACTCTATGAATTTAAATGAAAAATACGAGTGTTCTCTTCAAATACCACTACTGGGTTGGCAAAGGTGAAGAGGATTGTGTTTCCTGATTATGATGAGATCCATCACGGTTGAAAAGTAGTTCTGATTTAGATATAATGACCACTGAAAATTGGGTTAACTTTCAAGCTTCCCACTCCTTTCTGAGTCTACATGTTTCTCTGTGATGTTTGAGTCAAACTGCTCTTTCCTTCCCACCACTTTCCTCCACAGTCAAAATTCTGTAAGGCCAAATTTCCAACCATGTAACTGCTATGAACCTCTGGTAATGAGTGACTCTGGCTGAGGATGGCTGTAGAGTAGAGCAAGACATATTTAGCTATTTATATGAGATAAGAAACTGTAAGTCTGTTCCAACCCAGAGTTTGGATGGGCTGAGAAGGGGCCCTTTTGGCCATAAAGCATGTATTCTGTTGTAGAAAGAACTGAACAATTACCACACAGTAATGCCTCCATGGGGAAATGTTCACATTGCAGAGCCCTACTAATAAGGGCAAGAACTGAGCATAATCTGCTCTGAGGACCCTGTGCATAAGAAGCAAATAAAAACTCATTTGCAAGCTGTGACTGTAGATGTGTATGTAAAGAGATAGTGTGCGTGTAAGATCTGTGCTCTGTGGTTGTGTTTCCTTTGGGACAAGGAAGAAGAATGATGACTCTTCATATCCACTGCACTTTGGTTAGGCTAATTACTAGGAACTACATGAATTTACAATGGATTTGCGATAAATAATTTATCCAACATACTGAAATCTAGTTTTATATTCACTTAGCGTGTTATATCTCTAAATAAATGAAGGACTTAACAACCGTGTACAAATCTTTGAAGCTATATGTAGGTTTGGACCCCAACCCTGAATCTCAAGACCCTCCCAGGAGGCCAGTACCTGCTGAGCTAGGAGCTGAAATGTGTGCTGACAGGTCTGATCCCCCTACTGTGAGTGTTAGGGCCACTTAAGCCTTCTCACCTCTGAAGTAGCTCAGCCTGGCCTGAGGCAAGAGTTAGCAGAGCTTTAACTCTCTGTGGTTGCTTTGTCCAGGCTGGGTGAGTCAATTGGCTTTAAAATACAGAATGGTGTAAAGGGCCCCTTCTTCAAACCCAGTTTTTTTCCACTCCTAAGGAAACATGGCCAGCATGAGAAAGACTGTGTCCCCTCCTCATCGGGCAGGTTGAGGACAGGGTACTTGATCTTATAAGAAGTCAAATATGACAGCATTAAACTCTAAATCCAAGCTCAGTTGTGGATTGCAAAGGCAGACTGGACAGTCTCTGGTCTCTGCTCCAGTGTGCATCTGGACAACATTTGATAGGTTCATTGCCTTCATCAGCATTTTCTAAACAGATACTTTAGGTACAGGCTTCATGGTCGCCTTTCAAAGCAGAAAAAATCCCTTATGAAATCATGATTTGTCACTGAATAAAATTGAAAGCTGGGTGAAAGCCTGGTTTGTGGGAAGTTCATTTGATGAAGGAGAGTAGAAGGGTGATGACTGCATGGGAAAACACTCCATGTCAGCAGTACACATGGCTTGGTCACCCTTTGCCATTGGCGTTTGCATCTGCACTGCACTCCTCCCTCCTGGGGCCATTCCGACACTGTAAGTGATGTGGAGCCAGGCAAGGAGTGGTTTTACATCTAACCAGCTGGGCTTGTCTCTGCTTCACTGCTAAGCATTCACAGAGGTTTTCTAAGCAGTGTCCATGACCACACGCTGTCCTCAAATGTTGCCCCAGGGCTGCTACAGGAGCAAGAACCATTGCATAGAGAAAAATTTTCAGAATAAGAGCCATGGAGGCAGACTTCATTCAGAAAAGCGATAGGTGAAATATTCAAAAAGTGATAGATAAGATATTCGGTGCAACTAAGCTTGATGTCAGAAAAAATAATATTGCTTGGCTCTAGGGAAAGTCTGATGTGCAATGAACTGGCAATTGCTCTGCCTCCAGGGGTCAGTCTGCGATTTGGGCAACAAACGGAAAATACGCAGAATTGTCCTTTGAGCATGCAGGCTGACTTTATTGCTGCGTCAAGAAACATGTCATCTCTTTCAGATCCTACCTCCCTCTTGTCCCAGTGTTGTGTGAAGCCAGGTCGGGAGGAAACAGCACCAGTTCTGCTCTGATAGCTGCTACCAGGAGGAGGGAAGATGAGTAGACTAGAAAACAGCAGGGCACATTTACAGCCCTCAGCTTGCCACAACTCATGAACCTCTCCCTCTGGGACTTCTACAGTGTATGGGAGTGGGAACTCTCATGCAGTCTATGGTGAACCCAAACATCTCTTTCTGCCTAGGAAGTAAAGAAAGGCTTGTCTGAGGTGGGTTGGCCTCTCCTCATAGATTTTCCATGGGGTTCAAAGGTGATCTAGAATGTAGCATTTAACTGATGTACGTGGCCTGCCCTTTTGAATTGGAATTAAGACATTATTTCGGATCCGATTTAAAGTGTGATGAAAAAAAGAAAAAAAGAATCAGAGGCAATCTCTCTCATTCTTTTAATTTTCTCTGTGCAGGTTGCACCATGCTAATGCTGGTCCTATCACTCTGCAGAGTGGGCAGAAAGCTGCCTGCCTGAATGGGGCAGCCGGCAGCATTCCTGCAGACCTCAGGATGAGGGGGGGGGGTTGATCAGCCAAGGGAAAAAAATGTCAACATCTGTCTGTCACTGCACGGCCAATGGCCAATTATAATTTTTTTCCTGCCTCCCTAAGCTGCAGTCAGACAAAGCCGCCGAGCTCCCGGCTTTGTTGCCTTCGCCATTTCCCACCACTGCTCCACCTCTGATATGCTAATGGCAAAACTGAACGGTTTTGTGCAGCTGAAAAGGATCTTTGGACACATTCACTGGGTCAACAATCCCAACTGCTGCGCTGGGGCTCAGCCTGCTGCGGCAGAACCCGGTGCCAGAGTACTTCCCTCATTTTTGGGGAAAAAAAAAAAAAAGTAGTGGAATTAACCATCTGGTGGTCTTGGTGCCCAGAAACTTAGCTGAACGAATTATGACACGATAACACGATATACTCCCCTCATTTATCTTCTGGACTGACAAGCAACAACCCGGACCATGCTTTCCAGCTTTAATTGCTGTCTCGCCAGACCCAGCCTATGAGCTGAGAAAGGACCATCTCCTCTCTGCTTCAGAGCACCACAGAGCAGCGAGGTGGTCACAGAAATACTGCTGTGTTTATACAGTTGGCTTTACATGCGTTAGAGCAAAAGTAACACTGACAAACAGCCTTTTGTTTAGAAAATAAACCCTGTCATACATGCAATGCTAGACACAGAAAGCAAACTTGATGACCTAATCCTACCTATTGTGTAGCAATAGTAATGCACTTAAGTCATAAGCAGAAGAATAATCACAGAGTTGATTGAGTGATGAGTTTCCCATTCACTGATGTTGTGGAAGTGCCAGGGGAAATAGGCTGTAGCACCAGAGACAAGGTGCTCATAAGTCTGTGACAAATTGATTTTGAAGCATTTATCACTTATAATTAGTCACCTGAACTAAGTGTGAATGGTCTAAATGATATGTCACTCCTTTTGCTGATTGTACCAATACCTTCCTTGCTTTATAAAAAAAGGAAGCGAGTTGGCAGGATGGTAAACTTTGAAACACTTTTACAAGCAAATTAAGGTTTATAAACACAGTAATATGCCATCATTATTCAAAACAACTATGACATATACAATTGTGTGGGTTTTGGCTGCAAACACCCCGTGAAAACTGCTGGACATACAGTCCAATGACATGAGATAAAAGCTAAGGAAATTTAAAAGCTGAATAAGCAAAGCAGTCTGATGGTCCAACGACTGCCAGTTGACCCTGAGCAGAGACCTGGGTAAAGTTGGATGAATACTCCAGCCAAGAAAGAGATGACAGCTGTAAGTGTGTTTTATGAGACTACAACTGAATATAGTGTGCATGGTAAACAATGCTGCAATAAAGGCTGACCTTTGCACAACTTGCATTATCTTTTCTTCTTAAGATATGCTTGCAAGAAGTGAGAGAAAGGTAGATTGTCTGGACCCAGAACCAATTAACAGTGAAAACTCATTTATTCCCACAAAGGAGAATTATCAAGATGAACATTTTCTTCTCATTTTTAAAGATGTTCATGTTTGTCAACTCTCCCTGTTCTGGCTGTGCTGGAAGGCACTTAGACATCATCACCTGTGCCATAGTCTTGCGACTCTTTCTTGTGTGTTTACACTGGCTTCCACCACTGTATACCCCCTGCAGAGTGTTCACCCAGACCCTGGGAAGTGCTGTTGGCGATGCCTTCTGCTGCTTTCCAGGGAAGGACTTTTATAAAAGGCATGCACAGCATGAAGGAGGAAGCAGATGCAGGCTCACTCTACACAGTGCTCTCCAGTTCCTGGCATATGGTGGATGGTTAAAAAAAATGGGTCTGAATGGTGTGAAAATCTATTCATCCTGTATCATAGAGAATGAATTATTTCTTTCTGGTCATATGTTGCATGTTGTCCTGGCTACACCCGCCCATGCTGTTATGAAGGAATGCTTTAGGCTCACAGGCTGTACAGATCAGAACAACACTCTGTGCTGACTTTCTGCATGACAGATACCAAAGATTTTCATTCAAACAATTTTTTGTCTGATTGTACTTGTAGCTTTAATGAAAGAAGCCCAAGCCACATTTATGACTATAAGAGGACAGAAAATCCAGCACAACATGAGTAAGTATGTTGCCCCAGTAGCATGTTGCTGCTTGTGTTGGAAAATTTCATCCATGGTCTGACATTTTCTGTCTTTAGACCCTATCTGCTGGCTTTTGCTACACTTGGGCCTGGGTTCACTGTCCCTGTTTCTCATTTGTCCCATAACTTCTCCTCTGGTCCCCAAGGCCATGAAGCAGCTGCCCATGTTCAGGGTATGTGGAATGGCCCAGTGTCCTTCTGGGCATGCATGAGCTCCCATGAGGCAGGCAGGGCTCAGGAAAGGGCTTCCATCCTCCTTAGTTCTCTCTCATTCCCTGTAAGTCTGTACCTGCTCAAATCATCTGCAAAGCTTTTTTTTTTTTTTAATAAAATAAATAGACTCAATTTAATTAAATCTTTTTGGCACACCTCCAGGAATCACTTTTTGGATCCCTTCCCTGAAAATCCTTTAATTTTTGAGCAGCTGTTTTAAAGTTCAGGCACTGTACATTTGTAGTAAAGAAAGGTGGAAAACCACATTCAAATTAGGCTGAAATTAGGCTCAAATTTACCATTTGATTTTTTTTACTTTTTTTGGCTTGTTTGACTACTCTTGATACCTAAAACAGAGGAGGTATTTTAGAGTGTTGACAAGTCCTTACTATCTGCCTATTTCCCAAGTATTCAGGCATATTGCCTCATAAACCATGTACTACCTCAAAACGTGTAACTAAGATAAGCAGTTAATGACGTATTATAAATTTGTCCTCCAATACAATCAAAAAACAGCTGTTCCTTTTAAATATTATAAAAATTTTAAGTATTTCTCTTTACTGAATGCCAGTGGTGGACAAACAGATTTGGAGGAAATCAGCACTCTCTATTATAGATTATTATTACTATAATTTCAAACCTATAAGCTTTCTTAGCCTTTTCTTCCCTAAAAAAAAATTGGAGTGGGGGAGTGCACGTGTTTATGTGTGTGTATGTAGAACTCTGCACCTTTATAATGCTGTGGTGTCTGTGGGTCTGGCTTCCCCAGCTGGAGAACAGCCATTCCTTTTTGTTGGACCTTGTACTTCTCAAGAAAGTTACCCCAGTCTTTCACTTGCAGGCAGATTCAGCCTCATCACCAGCACATCCACTTCGTTCATCTCTTAGGTCTTAACAGGCTCTGTGTGAGAAGATGTCCCTGCTCTGGGAGCTGGAAAAAAACATATAACTCAGTCTGGTTCCTTAAATAGGTGTGGATTTACTTATGGTGTGAAGGAGAAGCCTGGGGGAAGGGGGAGACTGATCATCAGTCTTCTTCAGAAGCACCACCCAACAGGGAGATCCTGTTCCCATTTACATCCCACATTAACAGTACCTGCCTGTCTTTTTAACCCTCCCCGTCATTCACACTGCAAATAGAGCTACCTCCCAAACAAAACAGAGTTTGTACTGTAAAAGGAGTGAAACCAGACATTAATCTACATCATACATTTCCAGAGCTGAGCTTTCAGAAAAAGAAACCAAGCCACCTCACACAAATCAGCGACTGGGAGAGTTACACCCCTGGGTCAGGAGTAACCCTGCACATTGTAGTTTGTATGAATGATACATCCTCACAGACACTGAGAAGGCAATGCATTTGACAGTCCCCTCTGTGCTGCTCATACAACCTGCCTGCAAGGTGGTGAGAGCAGGTGCAGTCTTTCCTCCCAGGCATATTTCACAATGCTTTGTACACATCTGTCGGCCTGCATTTCGGTAGTGGTGAATTAGACCTACCTGAGCAAATTTGGTACTGAACTTCTTTGTTGTAACAGAAAGTGTAGCAGATCCATCAAATCTTGTGAATATGCCTTTTTTTTTTTTTTTTTGCTTAGCCTTTGGCGTGTAGGGCACAATCTTATGCTGACCAGGGCCTGTTAGAATTCAGGCTGGCATGAGGCAAGGGGTGATGGCATAGAAGTGAGAAGGACAACTGCACCTCTCCTCCCATCCTTGAAAAAAATCTGTAACAGTGCGAATCTTGCAGGAGGTGTGCTCATCAACAACATTATTTAATAACGTAGTGCCTGAAGGTGCCAATCAGGATACTAGACAATGACCAAACCTGTGGGAAGAAGAAACTATTGCCTGATGTGCAGAATGCTCTGAGCAGTGCCCAGACGCAAAATAGCCTTGCACATAACTGAAAAGGCTATTGTTTTTCACAGGCTGCTATTTTTGTGCTCATACAACAGTCACAGAGATATGTCTGACCCGTGAAAGGCCTACATCCTCTGTTTTATTTGTAATTGTAATGTCTAATTACTATAGCCTCACACATAAACCCAAACAATTGTTCTTTCTCTCAATAGGTTTAGAAGACTAATAACCATGGAACAGGATGCATACAGACATGTATGTATGCATATGTGAACACACATGTGTTCTTACATATCTTTTTCCATCAAATACATCACAAATATAGCCCAAATATGGAGCATCGAAATAAAATAACAGGCCCATTGGCATAAAGTCATCTTAGATGACTATCTGCACCAGCAATAGGCTGAAAGCAAAAGAGCAAATAAATACACAATCTACCCTCTTTTTTTCTCCTACCTAATACAGACTGCAAGTGTATTTAAATTGTTCAACCTACTCTTGAAATTTGAAGCAGCAGCATACTTTTGATTGTGGTGTGAAATAAGGCATAACACTTCAAAATAAGAATGTGTAATGATTTCAGAAGCCTGCTTTCCCTTTTGTAGATTATACATAATACAAGGCTTTGGTCCAATTTCCATTTTAGTGAATACTGGGGAGGTGAGAGGAAATGTTTATTTTAGCAACTGGGCAATTCAAAATAATTTTTTTCTCAAATGCAGAGGCTCTGAGAAGGCTCTGCAGACGCCAATTCAGCGTCAGAGCTGGGGATCTGTGTGGGGTGCCTGGGGCCTTTGGTAGGGTTTGTCTGTGGGCGTAGGACAGCAAGAACTGTGTGGAGAAAGCCTTTGTCTCACATCTTTTGCAAGCTGTTTGATCTGAAGTGGTTGAAAAGGTCCAGGAAATCAGGTGAACAGGACAAAACTGTTCTTACAGGGCAGTTATCTTTCATTTTTCAATAGCTTGGTGCCATATCTAATGACATGTCATTCATTCTAGACCCAGTGAAAGTCTGTAAAGCTCTCTTTATTTATTTCACAGGCTTTGGATTGGACCTGATATTCTAGAGACCTCAACTCAACATGACAAATCTGCAGTATGGCTTTTCAGGATACATTTATGCTGAAGCAACAAACATTCTGTGTTTCTTCAGGAATGGTCTATGGGTTTCAGATGCTGGGGGTAACAAGCCCTTCCCTTCAAACAGAGGCAGATACACCAGTGCCTGAACTGGGTCATCATCTGTAGAAGACCTTGCAGTGCCTGTTTAGAAGGGAGTCCCTGCCAGCTGCCTGCTCTGCCTCTTTTTCAGAGACCACCACTGTCCAGGACTCAGTAGAAGGAAGTCTTTTTCCAGGGGATTCGGTGTCTGAGCTCAAATCACTGTTGAAGCTGCTGCACTATAATACTGGGTTTTGTCTGAGACACTGGTGTGTGCCAGCCCTGCAGGAGAAGATAGGTAAAGGGTGCTGAATCACTAGAAGGCTGAGGACTAAAATCACCTTCAACTACTACATCATGATTCACATCCATTTTTCTGGAGACATGCTGTTCATCCCAGGCATGGTTCTATGAGAAATCTGCCTTGCCCACAGTAGCTCCAATTTCCTGTGGTATATGCTTTGATTTCTCATAACCATTGCAAAGCAACAAGGAATTAATGTTACCTCTACTCTGCCCATTCCCTTTCTTTCATGCCAGTGGCTTTTCTAGTAGTAACTGCCCACATGCCAGCATTCAAAGAAGAAATTGCTCAACTGGGCATGATGTGAAATTTCTCTCTCAAACATGTTTTTGCTATGTTTATCCCTACAAATTTCAGTTGGTAAAAGGGCAGATGGCCTGGATATATAAACTTCATTATACATAACAGAAGAGGGGCTGTAGCAGGTGAGAACACACAGTGCTCATGCTATGGTAAGTAGCCTAGTGATGTCCTTAAATTAGCAAGAGGAAAAGTGTGGCTGGTTTGTACTGGGAAAGCAGAGCCAGCCCACAGGTTTAGGTGTAATTCCCACCATCAGGCACAGCATACAGTAACCTTACTTGATGATGTTTTATACCTGCTCTGATTCTTGTCTCTGAATAATGGAAGATGGTGCTGCCATAGGAGAAAGGACAACTTCTGCTATTAGCCCTATTGGCAATTTCTTTGTATCTAACTCTGAGTTATTTTCTCTTATTGAGCCCTTTTCTTTTCCTTTTATCTGAGTTGTTTGTGAAATATAAAGGAACAATACTTAGATATTCTTTTCTCCATCATGATCACTCCTGTTGGAGGCTGTGTGTGTGTATGTGTGCACCAGCATGAGTGTTGAGTTCAAGGACTGTTAAATGTCACATAACCAAACCAGAGCATTTCAGTCACATGGCACTGACAGGCTCTACTCATGCATACCACATGCCTTTCCTTAGCTCAAAACAGATGTTTCCCTTGACAGATCCCTCTCTGGATTCCTGAAAATAAGGTTGGGTAAAATTTTGCGAACTTTGTTTTGTTTGCTTTTTTTTTTTTTTAATGTTAAAAAGCTTCAGTATGTTCAGAAGCTGAATTGGAGACATGAAAGTCAGCAAGCAAATAGATGTTTTTGAGTTATTGATCTCTTTGCTCTCCAAAATAAATTATGGTAAATAGCTATTCTCAGGGCCATGGCTTTAATGAGAAACACTGCTGTGGCTGCATTTCCCTTTTCTATAATGCTGAGGCCCTGGAGCTGAATCCCGCTTCAGACTGAGATCGTCATCCTTTCTCATGACTGTAATATTCCTGATGCTCAGCATTTTGTTGCCATGTTATTCAGACTGATGTTATAATAATAAAAAAATCATGTGTTTTGGCTTATCTAGCTGCATGTCAGACTTGATTTGAGCACACTCATACAGACAGAAATGACTCTCATGAAACCATTACCTAGTACTCTTCTGATAGACCATGCTGCTGGGTGACCAAGATGGTCATTAAAGGAAGCAGTGTTTTTAAATCATTGACAGGAAAACTAGTTGAGAGACAGAATTGTCATCTATTTGCACTGTGTATAATGCTATTTACACAGAAAAGGGAGGTTAGACTTGACCAAGCATGCTGTACTGAAGCAGGAAAAAACCAAATGATCAGCTAAAATGTTTGCATGCCTGGGGAAAAGACGTTTTCCAATAGAAGAAATTAGTTCTGCATCTGTAGCACATATTTCACTTTGCCTTAAAAAGAAACAGGTACTGTTTTGAGTTATTTTTGCAGGATTATGTACATGTGTTTCATTTGTATGAGATTAATAACAGAAAGAATTGGGGTAAAATATGAAAGGGTTAAATATATTTCTGGCTGCCAATACTTATGCTTCTAGGTAATGTAGCAAAATTGCCTTTAGAGTTGCTCAGCATGTCTGTAAAATTCCTTCTTCTCCTGTTTAGAGATTTCCTTTGAAATATAGCACCATGAAGGACTCATATCTCTGCTCTCAGTCAGTAGAAATACCATCTACAGTAAAGACCAGTCTCTTTTTATATGACTCGTTGCTGTGATGAGTCACATGGATTCACTTGCAGGATAGACCAGATATGTACAACTGAGCATACTTAAACCAGGAAACACAGAAGATCTGTGCTGTGATGAGCTTTACTGCCTGGCCTGTGACTGCAAAAGGCTGGTTTCAGTGCTCAGCGTCTGGATGAGGTTGGGACTGGCCAAAGCTACAGTTTGACCAAATGTCCTCTGTTGTTTTCCTGAAATATGAATCTCAAAACCACCCAGTGATGTTGCAAAATCATCTCTGGCTTTTCAGAAACCATAACTTTCATTTGATCAAGGCCTTTGAAAGTGTTGCTCTCAAAGTAAATGAGCTCATACCCTAAAGTGTGAATCATCATGCGAATACTGCTTTGTCATAACTCCACTTACCTTTGTTGATTTGGTTGTACAGAGTTACTATGACTTGAAGACCAGGATGAGAAGTCCAGCTGCATTCCTGGATAAATACAGGCATAATATACAAAGGAGGATGCTGAAGATGTTATCCAACTTTAAAATAACCTTAATAAATTCAGTACACAAACACTCCTAGAAGGATCATATTCACAGCTAATAACTGCTGTTGCCAAGTTTTAAAAGTATTCCTCCTCCACATAAAACATCTGCAAAGGTGATGACCATGTTAGATACTTGGATTGATTTTATAAGAGGCAGTGCATGTGAGTCAGTCTGTTCTCATTACAGCTCAAACTTAAAATAGCTTGCTGTAAATAATCTTTCATGCATAACAAAAGCTCATGCAATTCCTGAAAATTAATTCATCACCCACACTGACATGCAAGAGGCTGAGATAGTTTCTGGTGCTGTCTGGTTTCCTGTGAGGGCATGTCCAGAGAAATTACTGAAGATGAACAATTTTGACATATCTGTTTATTTTCTTAGGGCCAAATTAATCACTTGTGCAAAATGTCCTATTTTGTTCAAAATCAGCTGAGAATTTCTGAGCACAAAAGGTTAACTAAAAGTGTTACAACAGGCCTGTGGGTTCCCTTTTTAAGAGGCAAAATCACTGGTCCATAAAGGTCATATTCCATGTCCCAGTCCTGCAGGCACAACATGGAATTTCTCCCTCACCTTCAGACCGGGGCGCAGCTGATGAAGGAGGATGTAAGGTGTTAGGACACGCAACAGTAGCTCCCAATGTAGCAGGGGAAAACAACACTACTATTCCCTCTTTCCTGTTTTAAATGCAATTGTCTGTCATAGAAGTTAATTCCATCAGCCACGGCCTTTCAGAAAGGAATGGAGGATGTGATCTTTCAGCATCTCTGTGTTCCCAAAAACCCTGGAAAGAGCCTGCATCTGCTTTGCATTTTACAGATGTGAGGGACATCAGCAAAGACATAGAAATCCCTGGAGATTTCCTGTTTCTGCAAGCATTAATGATTTGCCCCACAGTGCTGTGTCACAGGTCTTCTCCAGATGAGTTTGCACAGCAAACAGACAAGACAGGCATGGGGATGGAAGGAGAATAAATGTAACCAAGGATATTTGACAGGACTGAAGTGAAGGTGAGACCAGTGGGCAAATTCCATGCTTTAAGGCTTCCCTAGGGTAGTCTTATATGCAATTCCACTGACAGGGGCAGATACATGGGGGCAGAGAAGGCAACTGTAGCTCCTTTACCCTGCTCGGCCACTGCTTCTGCTTACACACTAGCAGCACAGTGATGATGCCATGTGCTGCCTTTCCATTGCTGTGACTGTCCATGGCCCCAACCGGTTACCAAAAGCAGGTAAACAGGCACGAATAAATAACCTCAAAGAGAAAAACCTGTCCAATTAGAAGGGGAGATGCAGATAAGCCATGAGCTGCAGGCAGCCAGCATGGCAGCTTTAGCCACTTTTGCAGTTGTTTTCTCAATGGGGGGGGAAACAGACGTTAGAACTTACAGTGTCTGATTGCCAAATCTCAGGAAAAAGTACATGTTCCTTCACAGTTATTGTGCCTTTCTGGAGGAGTGTGAGGCATATTTACTTTATAGGGAGCATAAAAGCTGAGGAGGTGGCAGGCATGAGAAAATTATCTTTCTGAATGTGTAAGGAAGACACTTTTTTATTTGTAGAAAAAAATAAGAAATGCTATAGTAGGAAGAGCAGATACTAGGGCTGTGACAGAAAATGATCAGTCACATAGAGGGACCATAAATGAGATATGTGGACATGAAGGAGGTAGAAGGAAGTTTGCCCTTCTAGTGTCAGTGAATTAATGGTGCAGTAAATTTATGTCTTGCAGTTACCTTTCAGGGAGGAAATCAATTGCCAACAGCAGCAGCAACAACAAAGAGTCATGACAAACCCATCTAGAAGACCACAGCATGACTTTGGACTTAGCTGTGGCTGTGTTTCCACTGGGGGAGAGTGTTGGTGAAGAGATGCAGCAGTACTGTCACAGGATCTCTACCCGGAAGGCCCTTTCAAGAATTCACGATGGCATTAATATGCATGTTGTTGCTCTTTGATGAGATTTCATCTCTCAGCTGCCTATGGAGACCCAAGGAATGCCCCTGTGAAGGCTCAGAGCCAAGAAATCTGGCTGTTGGAAAAAGGCCTCCAGCTTCAGAAAATTACTAGAAAAGGCTTTTCCTAGATCCTGAACCCATCACTGTGGTGCAGCTGACAGGCCCTGCCCCTGGAGAAGCCCTGGTTATGCCCCAGTGCCATGGTGCGCAAGTCTGCGCCTTGAGTGTGCTGTAGCTCAAGGACAGGTTTTACCTGTGAGGAAGGGGAATGACTCTGGGGTCTCTCTGGATTGGGGGCAGGCAGGTCAAGGTCTTGTGACATCTTGTGACCACCAGGATAGACAACAGGAGATACCTATTAAGATTGTCTTCCACATGGACGAGCTTCTGGTTACTCTCCCCTTGCCATGGAACAACGCTCCACGTCCCTCTCTGGGGATTACCTGGGAATTGAGCAAAACAAATGTAGCAATGTCTTAATGAATTTCAGGAGGCATGAAGCTGCAGCTTTGGTAAGTGAACAATCTCAGGCATCTCAATGGGAGTATTACTTCCTGAGTTTAGAGACAGAATTTTAAGTATAACCATGAACTACTTCATTTTTGATCACTTAAAAGATGCATCTGTCTCACTGCATAGCTTCTCTGGCTCCAAAAGAGCCCAAACCTTCTGTAGATTCCTTGTCATATTTGCCATTTGAAGCTCTCAGACCAAAAATAATATCTACAGTACCACTGACTACTAATGTTCAAGCATCTGAATTGCTCCCTGACTAGGAGGTGGCTTAGGAAGAGTCAGGCAATGTTTAGGAGCCATGTGCTGCAGTCAGAAGTGGCCCTTAGCGTCTGGAAGGCAGCCCTTTCCTCACCTGCATGGCAGCAGTACTGGGAGCTGGTGTTTGGTTTCCCAGCTGATGTCAACCAAGTGGAAAATAGTACTGGCAACACAGGAAGCAGTTTCTTACACCTGTTTGTTTGAGGCAGAACAGGCTACTTCTAGCCCAGATGCTTGGTGAGACAGGTGAGTGGAATGGGGTGGAAATCCGTATCAGCAGCTTCAGCAGTGACTCCCAAGTACAACTGCGTGAGATGAAAACATCTGGAATCACAAAAAACTGAATGTGCAAGTAAAGAAACATAGATATGGTTGTAGGTTGGATGAGTGTCATTTTCTTTGAAGAATATGGAAAATGTCAAATACAAAAATGGTGACTGACTTCAGAAACCTGAGTTTCATCTGGATATTTTGCTTCTTATCATAGACTCATAGAAGTATTTGGGCTGGAAGAGGCCTTAAAGATGATCTAATTCTAATCCCTCTTCTATGAGCAGAGACATCTTTCCCTAGACCAGATTGTTCAAAGCCCCACCTAACCTGGCCTTGAACACTTCCAGGTGTGGGGCATTCACAACTTCCTTGGGCAGTCTGTGTCTTACCACCCTCACAGTAAAGATTCTTCACATTCTTTTTTCTTTTACTCACTACTATTTTCTTCAACTACTGTTAAGGCACCTCTTGGGGTCTCCTTTGATAATAGTTTCTGCATCTCACAATAACAGCTCTTTCCCTTCTTCTGGAGTGGCCTCTGCTTCCTCTGGAATGGCCTTTCTGCCTTGCTGTATAGCTGTTCTTCACCAGCTGAGAGATCACAAACACATGAACACACACCCCTCCCAAATGCAATTCTGTGCACTGACCACTGCAATCCACCTGCCTGGCTCTGCTCTCTGTCACACTCTAAGGCTCCTAAAGAGAACACTTCACATTTGGTTGTCTGCAAGTCAGACATCTGTATTTTTCTGAATAGGTTTTTCAACAGGTGAGTTGGAATAGAAATAGACAGATTTGTCACTTAATGTACCTTATTCCAGAACCTCTTTCCACAAGTTATGTTCATAATGTCCTAGTGCATACATAACAATATCTGAGTGTAAATGTATTGCATTGGTGGGACAATGTCTCAGGTCAGTGTACAGACTGAGACATAGCAGGAGCTCCAGTCAAACTGGTTTTCTAAGACTGTGGGTGAGGATGCCATGAAATGAAAAAAGCAGATTGGAGTGTTATCTAACTATTTGTGTTGAGTGGAGATGTAAGGGTGGATAGTATTTTAATAGGCCTGTTATTTTGCTACAATTAATTACTAGTGGCAGATAGAGTAGTGAAAATAGGCAGCAGCTCTTTGGTGTTGGGATTCTATGCCCCTTCACCACTTAGAAGACTAACTCTGAACTCCACTCAGTTAACAGCAAGGGACAAGCTTTATTGGAGAGGATATAGCAAGTTTCTCTCATGCAATCCTTTTTCAGTGTCTTCATAAGCTCCTGTGTCTGATTTATAAGGAACAGCAAAGAGTCTGATTTGTCCAAGACTCTCATTTTGGTGTCTGTCTTTAGTTCAGGGGAAAACCTTTAACCCAGACCCTGTTCCAGTGAATCACTGCTACACAGCTGTGGTACCTGCGTGATGTCTCCCATTGGGCACACACATTCAGCAGAGCTGCCTGAGTGGTACTGGTGTTTACTCTTCCCCAAGACGTTCCCTCTGGGTCTGTTTCCCAAAATCCTGAAGTTTCTGGCAGGGTGCACAGTTCACTGAAATCATTGATGGCAGCATATTTTAATGCACACTTAAAGGCTATTTTCAAGTTCTCTGAATTAGGATTTAGGAACTCAGCCTCTCCCAAGTTCCTCATTAGAGATACTGTGATTTTACCTCCAATTGCAGACATATTGATTTACACTCAGAAGAGAAAAGGAAAATTGATTAGGAGTGGAATGACTGCAAAGAGCTGCACACAAGTGAGATCTGAAAGAGGGAGGCTGGAGGAAAGCTGCAGCCATTTTGAGACATGCAGGGTCTCTTTTCTCCTGATCTCAGTCTTGAAAAAAATAAACATTGTTATTTTAATGAAGAGTTTCAGTGACCCTCCATTATAAGCCTCACAGGCTACACCACAGTTCTGAGAGCATGATGGCAAAGATCGATGACTGCTTGGACACACTGTGTGTTCAATTCCACTGGTGAGGCACCTGTCGTGTTATGTATTGATTTTTCTTTGGTTTGTCAAAGGCACAGTTTATGTATGGAAACTAATCCTCTGCTCCCTACAGGAAAAAGAACAAAGATCCTTTGTTTCCAATGAGCTTTCAATGAAAATCCAAAGCACCTAATTAGGTAACTTCTTAGGTCCCTAACACTGCAGCCCAGGCAGCATAATTTCTTACCTTGCACAGCTGCTGAAGACTGTCTGTCTGCCTGTGTGCCTGTGACCCTTTCATCAAAATAGGACATAGAGTGCATCTGTCTCCTGCCTGCTAACATCCTGGTGTCTCTTGCAAGAGCTTGTGATTTCTGGAGTGCTGGTGTACAAGCCACCCCTCTCTGACAGTTGCTAACCTAAGCAGATAGACACATCAACTCTGAAAAATTACCAAGGCTTTGATCATTCTTTATGTAGCTAACACAGGAGATGTGGATATCTTGACAAAACCAACACAGATTTCCTTGTTTTGGTTGCCTCAGTGGGCCAGAGCTTTTCTCATGTTGAGAGCAAAGCCCTGTGCCATGCCCTAATTCTCCTTCCTTTGCTGCTGGACTTTTTTCTTTTTAAATTTCTTTTTTTCCTCTCTTCCTCATTCCAAAATGCTGAATTTCCCTTCCGATCTTGTCAGGTGAATTCCTAATCAGCTTCATCATGTAAATTCCTAATCAACTTCATTGAGTGATCCTTCTGCCCAGCAATGCATTGCCTGACTTCAACCTGTTTGTAGTTCAGAGCTGAAAAACTGCCTTTCACCCAGACCTAGACATAGCTTTGTCCAAAGGTGTGTCACATAAATGGATGGTCATCAAAGTTTAATGACCTCATTAGTACTTGTTTGCAGAGTGCAAAAGCAAGCACTTTCACTTTCTGTGAGATATAGATCAAAACAGAAGTAAAAGGGAAAGGAAGTGGCAAAGCACACTCATTTTCAAGACAACTTGCAGTCCTATCAGAGCATAGATGAACTGCCCTTGGCAGAGAGCAGCAATACTGCTGAACATAGTTTTCTGCATTGCCACACCATTAGTCCTGTGAATATGTGTATACATCCCTGTAAATACACATTATATATGTGTGTATATACACACAGTATATGTGAGAGATCAGCAGGAATATACAAACCAATTAAGAATACATATCTCTCCAGTTTCAGACAACAGAATGACTGCAGGTCTTCTGAAAGCTGATGGATGTTTTATCTTTGTAAGGAGATCAGGGAGGGAGACTCTAAGAATGACTTCCACAGTGAGAATAAACTGTCCTTAGGCTCGACCATGAAACTTAAGCATCAAACCCATTGTCATCATTATTAATTCTAGTTGTATATTTCTAGGCTAATGTAACAGTTATTCTATTGGTGTGGAACAGAGTGGACTCCATCCTTGAGTGGCAGGTGGGGAGTAACTGAAAGCTATGTCTGGTGCAATGTATGGTCTTGGGGAAAGCTCCTAAAGACCTTGGGGTTCACTGGGGAGGTTCATCTCACCTAACCTGAAGGAACTGAAGCGTAGATGCCCTAAGATATACCTAAGTCTTAGTGACCTACCGGCCACTAAGGTCTCCTCTCTAATCAGAAAAGAGAAACAGGTAAAAGTCATGCTGCAAAAGTCATAACCAGAAAGAAGACTGTCTAGAGTAGAAGAAATGTGCTAGTTCAGACACAGCATAGCAGTGTAAAGGCAGAGAAAGTCCTAGGGGAGAGGAAAATATGTTATGTTTTTCTTTCACTATTAGTATTTCAGAAATGAATGTCTGAGAAAATAGGAGGAGAAAACTGAGAGTCATCACAGCTGTATGTAGTATAAGGAGCTGTATTTTGTTTAAGAGGAAAGCCATGAGAGAGTTTTGAGGGGTGGTGAGCTCAAAATACAAAGTAAAATGGTGTCTGCTGGCAGAACAGATGCAAATCTCTGGGACCTAAAGAGCAGAGCATGCAGGTTAGCATGGGGGCCAGTACTGTCAAGATTCACCACACAAAGTGAACAAAATGAGGTTAAACAGCATCCTTCTGGCATGGCACAAGCCACAGAAAGGCATCTGCTGCTCTTAGCTCCTCTGGCCACTTTTGAGAAGTCAAAAATTGTCAAATCCCATGCAAAGACAATGCAAGGCTTTCAACACATGGGAGAGACCCTTTAGCTGGTATCACTGTATTAAGAGTACTGAGGGAGGAATTGAGTGGTGAAGATCAATACATTGTGCTTACTCTGGATGAGAAGGGCTTGACTCATCATCATCCTCTTCCCTGGTTGGTACCCTACATTCCTGTTGCTGAGTCTCCTCAGGTGGCATCTGCCTCTTGCTCAGCAGAGTCTCCAAAGACTTGCCAAAGAAACCCAATCCAAGTCACAAGCTCCTATGAAGATTTGGGACTTAAACTGTGCCAGGGGAGGTTTAGGTTGGATATTAGGAAGAAATTCTTTACAGAGAGAGTAATCAGACATTGGAATGGGCTGCCCAGGGAGGTGGTGGATTTACTGTCCCTGGAGGTTTTTAAGCTGAGAATGGATGTGGCACTTAGTGCCATGATCTAGTAACCATGGCCATATTGGATCAAGGGTTGGACTTGATGATCTCTGAGGTCTTTTCCAACACGGTTGATTCAATGATTCTATGATTCTGTGGGTTGTACAGGAAATCAGACTAAATGGTCTGACATGGTTTTGCATCAGTGACCCTGGAAGTGATTTCTGAATGTGGCACTGGAGGGAGAAACCAAATGGTCTGTTAGAATGGACATTGAAATGTTTGAAGAAAACCAGCCTGCCAGCTTTTTCTCTAAATCCTTTGAGTTTCATGCTTCACCTATTACTTGCAGTATTAGTTACTTAACATGTACATACATGACAAAGAAATTCTTAAAAATGTGCACATGGGCACTTGCTCACCTTCCCCTGCATGACAGACAAAGGAGGCTCCCTAAATCAGCTCACATGCTATTTCTTTTCTAAATATAGATTTATTTTTTTTACCAGCAGTGAGAAAGAAGCTAGACAACAGCATCTCTTGTAAGAAACCTTAAACAGCTAAGCAGCTTGATTAATTACTTAGGGATTCCCTTGGGCTGTTACTAAGGTAACAGGAGCAGAAGTGCTTAAAGATGGCTGAGTATGCTGTATATGTGCTGGGGGATATGCAGTGGCTTTTAGCAGCACCCCGTATTGGGAGTTTTGTATAGTATTAATGTAGAAAATAAAAGATGTGCGCATATGTAGTCACACAGAGCCTGCACAGCCCTATAAATCCTCAGCCACATCTGCTTAACACAGAAAAAAATAATCTGCTTTAGCTTTTAGGCAGATGTAACAGGAAAGGAATTTGAAGGGCGCAGGGCACATATCTCTTCCTAGCTCTGCAAAGTCTTCATTTTGCTGGCTGATTTAAAATATTTTCTCCTTCTCCCTTACCAGACAGCACTGACTCAAGTCTAGCTTCCAGCTCTCCAAGGCTCCTCTCTGAGATGGAGCCACCCACACTGCTGCCTGGCCCCCCTGTAGTACCCACCACAGCTTGCTTTGCCCAGCAGTAGGGCACAGTGCAACATCCCTGTGCTGAGCAATGGTGCTGCAATGGTGAAGCAATGCTTGTGGCTTCATGCTCTGTAGCAGTAATGCATTTTCTAGTCAAAACTGGTGAGAGACAAAGCAAGAGGTGACTACGGTAAAGAATATGCCCCCTAGTAAGACACCATTGGCCTGTGGGTAATTTGAATGCATTTGATAATATGGGAGAGCAATCGTTTTGAGTGATATCCATGCTGGAATTTTATAAAATAATGCCCAAGTTTGTTAGCACAGGGCATGGGGGTAATTAGAAATGTTGACGTCTCATGCAGACAGAGAAACCACCTTCTCATCTGATCAGTTTGCATCCTTAGGAGAGGAGAAGAAGCATTCAAGACAAAGCTAAGCAAACACATAGCTCACAAGACCAATTTGGGATAAAAGCTTGTTCTCAGTTTAATGAAAAACCTGTAGTGGTTTAAGTTCCTACATCACCCAGAGAGGTTATTTTTTTTCTCCTTCTGAGACATCCTCTTCTCCTCAGAGCTTTTGCATGTACCTCACTGCCCCCTCCCTGTCTCTCACGTCTGGCAAATATCTCTGCCCAGCTCTTCCAACTCAACTCTACAGCTGAGCCAACCCAACAGCTTGAAACAACTCATGCTGATTTAGTAATTTTTTATTCATAGACATTCATTTGCTTTTTATCATGTTCCCAGCAGTGACCACAAAGAGAAACTCAAATTTCCAAGAGGAACCACTCAAAAACGTGACACTTGGAGAGCTTAATGCTGTGAGATGCTGAATACCCATAGCTGTCACTTGGCACTTCACAGGATGCTTATGGCTCAAGCTGTGCAAGAAATTATTTCTTCTGGTTTATAGACACTGCCCAAAAACATTCTGGAAGAACTGAAATAACTCCTGAGAACATCTTTAGGACAAATTGGGAAAAAAAATCAGTCTGAGCAAAACAATGTATGAAACAAAAGGCACCAGTGCGATTTGGACAGACTTTGATATCTGTCAATGCTCTTTGAAAATGTAGTCACAACATTGCTTTGTGTTACTGCATCTGTGTTTTCCTCCCAAAACCATTTCATTTAAATTGTTGTTGAGTTCTACATATCATCTGGCAACCTATGGCTACTGTTGCTAAGCCATTGAATATGTTTAAACTTTCTGTTGGATGGTTCTGCTATCATATAGCTATTATAAGCTATATTCATATAGCTATATTCATATAGCTATCATATAGCTATATTCATATCATATAGCCCAGATAGGTCATTACAGCACAGTAAATAGAAAGTTTTTCATCTCCCTTTTCTATGCCTTCATAAATTACCCACGTCAGGGATATGTAGGAGATATGAGCCGTATTAACAAGACATCATCACTACTATTTTGAAGCATCTATCCACACGTGTGTGGTAGGCAATCAAGATGGAGAGGTGTAACTGTCTTAGACCCCTTTTCCCACAGCAGGCATTTCTCTTTTATAGTCTGTAAAATTTGACAGGACAAAGCTCTGCAGGAAGGATAGAACACTGACAGGGTTTCATCTGTTCTTCCAACTCCACTTTCCCTCAGTGCAATTTTTTCCCCATTGAGCAATTCTTGCTCTAGTGATCTTGTTTCTTTCTCCTGAGAATTTGCGAAGGTATTTCAACAAGCGAATCACAGGGAACAGGCATTAGATGATTTTCAAATCTCTGGGGAAAATGAGGAAAGTGGGGTGTTTTCTGCAGAAGTCTCCTGTGCTGCAGAAGCACATTTCAGTCTCTAATCCAGCAGCACCACAGGCACTGGTGCCAGTCCTGCCTCCTGCTGCATCTTGGTCCAGATCTGTGACTCTTGCCAGGGGCAGCAGCATCCTAGAGGGTGCTGCCCTGCCGGAAGAGGTGAGCTGATCCCCTGCACTGTGACTGCTGTTCCCCCTGGAACTCTCCTAAAAAGACTGCCCTGCCCACTCATCTCACAGCCTACAGCTTGGCAAGAGGCTGCAAGGATATCTCTAGTCAGCTGAGTTCCCACAGGGAGATTGCCATGAAAACATGTTAAAAAACAACCCACAGTTTCTACAACCTTCCTGTATTTACTTTCTTGAAAGGTAACTACACTCAGTTCTTGCCCTAAATTAATCAACTCCATGGCTAGAGAATCTGTAAAATGTATACAGTGTAAGCCGGGGAGACATTTATCAGTGTAAGGCCAGGATACAGGATGGCCAGGATGGGATACCTTGTGGGACAAGGTGAAACAGTCCCAACCTTCTGCTCTGCATCTTCCAGCTGAAGGATGCAGCCATTCACATGAAGGATGATTTCAGGCAACTTTCCTCAGGGTGTAACAGTTCCCACTTTGCCAGCACATACCTGCAAAGCCAGTGAAGACCACCCAGCAGGTGCATCAGTTCACATTCATGTGAGTTAGTTCAAACTGTTGATGAAAGCAGACCAAACCATTAAATGGAGTATTTGAGCTACACTTGCAGCCAGGATATGTGTCCAGTACTGTTGATTCTTTTGTGGAGATGCTGCCTTTACACAATAAGCAATAATAAGTGTGACATGTCAGACTTTTTGAGAGCCTCAACTATTTGCTCCTTGAACTTGAGTCAGATCCTTAAGATAAAGAGAGAAACATCCTCTCGATGTATCCAAAAGAGTCCTTAAAGGAGTTTTGGGTTAAAAAAAATCTGCAAAAAACTCTCTACTTCAGCACCACAATGAAACTATGAGTGTAATTTTAAATTATAAAAAAATGAGGGAACATTAAGTTCATGTGGAATTGCAGTAATACCAGGATGAAAAGCTGTGATGACTTCTAACTGTTTAAGAAAGAGATGTGGGTGTTTTTAGGCTTCATGTTTACAGCTCAGATTTGAGGTTTTTCGGAGCAACCTATGTAATTCTGGGTTCGTATGGGACAGAGAATGGGAACTGATAATGTTTTTTGTTTGATGTAGCAGAAATAGAAAGTAAAAGCAAAATGACCTGCCCCTTGGCATTTATTCCTTTATTTACTTGCATTTACTTAAGGTTTATTTTTGTATTCTGTAAGCTAATTTCCTTGTGAATTGATAAATAGCAACTTCCTGGGATTTTTTCACCCCTGTAAAATCTTAGCATGTTGTAATGATCTCCCAGCAAGCATAAGATATTCAGATAGACTTTCCCACCTTTCCCACCCTCCCCCAGAAAACTACTTGGAAAAGAATAATGATAAAAGAAAATCCAATACTTGCTATGAAGCAAGAAGAGGTGGAATAGCTTTTCCTTGGACAGTTATCTTTTTGTGAATCATGAATACAGAGTTACCAGGCATCATAGGTCACTAATAAACATGGAGAAAAATGAGCACATTATTAACTGGACTTTTGTTACTGAGCTGCTGGGGTAGATCTAGGCACATGCAGCTCCCTGGATACACTCTGATAGCCCATTACAACAAATTAACAGAGGCAAGGAGCAGTGGAAAACCACCAGCAAGTTAAGTGAGAATCCATTTGTGATGCTGCTACTTAGTGCACTTCTACTATAAATGATTCTTTCTCCCACAACCACCCTGTTCAGTTTTTATGCGTTTTTTTGGTCAATATGAAAATTAACATTTTTGAACTACCATGGTATAAAGGCACAGTGAAGACATTTATCACAATAAGATCAGCTCTATACTCCTGCCCAAGGCCTACTTTGGCAAGTTTGCCTCATGCTAAAACTAAAATTACCTTGAGTTCACTGCATTTCTATCTCAGTATAGCTATATTAGTTAACTCATTAGTGGCAAGGATAAATTTCTACACTGTGTTTTTCAGAAATCATTTAAAGTGAAAATCAAATTTATGGCTTTGGAACTGAAACTGGAAAATCAATTTTTCAAGAGTAATAAATACTG